>NW_026294413.1:81446839-81781839 GCF_007827085.1 Peromyscus californicus insignis | reverse complement strand
CCAGACAATACAAGTTAAAACTAGGATTCAAACCCAAGCCTTCTGCTCCTTATCAGGTGCACTTAACCAACATCCTATTGTGTCTCTGTAGCTAAAGTCATGCTTGCACCACATATATAATAGTGTCTATGAAAGTCTGATTTATGGTCATAGAAGTGTTTCCCTCATCAAGAGAACAACCAACAACAGATGCTGGTGAGTGTGTGTGTTTAGGAGGGTGACTCTTACACACTGTAGGTTGGAATGTAAACTAGTACAGTCACTATAGAAATCTTATACAGTGTCTTCAAAGAGCTAAAAATAAGAGTTGGGTGTGGCGGTGCACGAAGGGAACCCTAGAACTTCAGAGGTGGCGGCAAGAGAATCAGGAAGCCAAGGATATCCTCAGCTACACAGCAAGCTTGAGGCCACCCTGAGTTATAAGGCCCTGTCTCAAAATGCAAAAAGCTAAAAGCAGAACTATGATTATCCAGCTCTATCATTGCCAGGTGGCTACACAAAGAAATCTAAGGTCTCAAACAGACACAATTGAACTTCCACATTTACTGAAGATTCACAATAGGGAAGTTAGGAAACCAGCCTAGATATCCATCATCCAATGATGGATACATACACAATGGGATTCTCTTCAGTCACCAAGAAGAAGGAAATTACATCATTTGCAGGGAAATTGGTGTAAATGGTCGTCACCATGTGAAGTGAAATAAGGCAGATACAGAAAGTTTTATCTCATCCACAGATATACATACACGTATACAAAACCATGCCATACATATCACATGAAAGTGGGAGAGGAATTCCACTGGGGAAGGAAGGAGACCTTCAGGAAGGGGGAGGGGAAACAGAAAAGGATGATGGGATGGGTGTAAGCAAAGCACATGACACATATGCATCAAATGTCATTGGGAAACTCAGTAAAAACACAGACAATAATTTGCAGAAGAATTTAAAAGCACACAAAATAAATACATGAATAAAGAAATAATATCTCATTTCTAAGTCCACTATTTTGATCATTTTATATATGGAGTGACATTTTCCTGACGCCTAGAACCACCCGCCTACGAACCGATATTAAAAGGAAATAAAACATAAGTCTGCGCCAGAGAAGCCAATTTGGAACTCACTCTCCCCTTCACAGAAAGAAGCTAATTAGCTCAATCCAGCCAATGACCGATATTATTAAATGTTAGGAATTAAATGAAGATTTTAACATAAATAAATGAAAGAAAAGGCTTCCTGTCTACCCCAACCCTCCCACACACCCCCATCTTCTCCCCTCTGGACAGTTTGTTAATTGGATATTTTCCAAAGGAAGAAAGGGAGCCTTCTTAATGTCTGATTCTTCGGAGCCCAGTGCCGTATTTTCCACATAATAGATCTAAATAATGAACACAGGGCTACATTAATTTTAATCCATGTTAAATATGGTTTCTGGGTTGAGTTTATTTGTAACACATCCCTTGCCTGTGCCATCTCCCTCCTCTCCACCGTGTCACTATTTAGTTTGAAATTTCACAATATGAAAATGAACAAAACAAATGCAGTCCTAATTATCTCCTGCAGGATCATAAAAAATAACATTAATAAAATGTGGTAAATATTAGCAGTGATCATTACCAGGTCCACATCATGAGGAAATAGAATGCAGCGCCCCAAAGCAAGAAGGATTGACACAAGCCGGCCACCATTAGCCACATGCATTTGCATATGTGCTTGGCAAGCAGATTTAAAGGTAATCATAAAGGTATCTTTAATCTGAACTGGACAAAGATTTCAAATGCCCTTGGCTGCGTACAGACTCCCCGGCATCCATACACTACCTTCTATTTTTTAAAAACCCTGTCATGTCCATGACTTTGCTCTTCTGTTCTTCAAAAGCAGGTCTCAGATGTCTCATTCCACTCAACCATTTCAAGTGAAAGGAGAGAGGACCACCTGGCCTCCTTGCTCTCACCTGGGACTCAACAAATTGAAGTTGGAACCCAAGTTCCTCGTACCCATTAGGAACTTCCCATTGAAACAGCTTTTCATTTAGAGAAACCCCATGGGCACCATGACAATCAAGAGACCTAGTTGTCACAGCCAAAGTCAAGGAGCAAACTACAGTGAGAAGAGGTAAAGAAGGAGCATTTTAGGGATGGAAGGACAGAAGGACAGCAGATGTTATCCCATGTCAGTGATAGGGAAGTGAGGTAAGAAACATTTGATGGTCGGTTTTGTTCCAGTACATGATCAGCAACACATATGGAGGGTAGAATGGCAAGGAAAAGTATATTTGGTCATGTCTAATGAGGAGGGAATGGACTGACCAGTTTGTGACACAGATTGCTCTATTACTTTTCTAGTAAAAATAAGACTTGAAGTATCAAAATGCCAACATAAAACATAAGCTTTGTTCCTCTCATAAAGTATCCGATATTAAAACTTTAATATACTGAAGGAAATTCAAGTACATTATCAGCTATTGACAGGTACTCATGGTTATGGGAAGATAAGCAAAAGACATTAGGCTAAATAAATAAATAGATATAACAGCATGTAGCTGGGCTCTAATGAATTAATCCTCTAATTGGTCTTCCCTGAACTCCACAGCTGTCTCCATTAGGCCTTCCTACACAATCCATACATCAATAACAGGATGTTTCTATATCTAGGTCTCTGGCCCAAGCCATCTTGCCAGCCTTGACTATTCCTCAGGAAATATGAATAACCAATGGCCAAGTTGAAGTTCATCAGAAATAAAAGTCCTACTGTTGTGTAAGGAACACTATCAAAACCTTTGGGCTAAAGCCTGATAGAGTGACTTGATCAATAAACACTACTTTGAGTGAAGTTATTTCTCCGGACATACAGGATACAGGAAACACTAGAGTCAGTCCATACTATTATATGAGCTTAAAACCAGAGCCCTGGTATGATGATGGCACATGCCTAAAATTCCAACACTCAGTAGGTAGAGGCAGGAGGTTCATGAGTTTGAGGCCAGCCTGAGCTACCTCAGTCCTGTGCAGCAGAACCACAAATGTGGCTTGATAACATTCAAACCTGCTAACTCCTGGCAGAGAGTTTCTGATTCACCATTTCTGAAGGGAAGTTTCAAAAATCTACATTTCTAGCAAGTTTCCCAGGGGTACTGACACTGTTGGTCTGGGGACCCCATCTTGAGAACCCTCATTTTAGACCATTGGGTTCATTTTAGAGGAGACAAAACCTAGATCCAAGAAGACTTCCTTCTAGGGCCAACACGCAGTGACTTACTGTCTTTTGTTATGAATTCACAGATGCCCCCTCAAAGTTAGTATGCACAAGTCTCAACCCCTAATGCTTGAGCATGTGACTTTAGCTGGAACTAGGCCCTTGCAGTCATGAGGAATACTAACGCTGTAGAGTACAGCTTAATCCAGTTATACTGGCATCCTTATGTAAAGGGGTGACATGGACACAGGTGCGCAGACAGGAAAGTGCACAGAAACACAAAGAAGGGGGAGGGCAGTGAGGAGAGGAGAGAGAAAAACGACAAAATATAGTTATAATTATACACGCCCAGGCACTGCGCACGCATATGCGCATGCTCACGCACGTGCATACACACATACATACACAATGCCAAAATAAAAGTCATTGAGTGCCGATTTTAAAAATGAACCTTAAAAGTCAGAGGTTCTTCTGATTCTCAGCATCTATGGTCCAGGATGTACCCTGTCCAGGGTGCAGTTGACAAAGCAATGTGGCAACAGGTCTCGGAGACCCCATGAACCCATCACACTCTGACCAGCAAATCTCCTTGCAGGATTCAAGATAAAGAAACAGGTGTGCCTTGGGAGTGAAGAACAGGGAAGGCAGCAAACGAAGAAACCAGAAGAGCCTCGCTACAAGGATATTAGGTAGACATTAAAATACTTTTCATTAAGAATATATAATTACATGGAGAATGCATATGTTACAAAACCAAGTAGAAAGGCAGAATATAAATATCCTATATTAAAAAGCGGTAGGCTATTGCAAGGAATACATTAAAATACGAAGAAATTTTAATTGGAGAGCTTGAAGGACTATTCAAAGTATTTTTCCTTCTTTCTAAGTTGCTTCCTCCTTGAATAACAGTGGTCATTTTCACGAGAGAAGACTCTGGATGGAGTGAGTTCCTGAGAGTCACAAATTCTTTGTTTGCCTGGGCTCCTCTCTGCAACTGTTCCTTCCGTCAGGTGAGCCCCTCATCACCACAGAGCGAGGGAGCCACCTTGCAGTTAACGAGGCTTGTCTATTGTGTCCTTACAAGGAAGGAGGGCCTTGCCAGTGTCCATGTTAGGTGTATTTCTTAAGATTTGATTACAGTCATTTTCCTTTGTCTCCAGCTGGGCAGACTGCGAAATTTGAACATAAGGTTTTCCCCCTTTTCTGTCCCCAGTGCCTGAGGTTGGTTTCTGCCTTCAAATCTTTGCAAGCTGCTCTTACATAAAGAATACTCACATTTATCACCCTCCATCTTTTCAGCTGCTTTCTTCTCTGTAACCAATTTCATTTTTTTGTCTTCTTCTATTGCCAGAGTGCCCACATTCAGCAGCTGGAAACTGACTGGGGTTAGAATGGGTCTTCTAAATAAGACCATTCAGGAGGAACTTCCAGCATATTCGCAGTTAGTGTGAATTGCCTCCAGAGCCCTGTTTTCCATTTCATCTCGAGCTGAGACTATTAAACTGGAGGATGTGAGTTCTGAATGAAGATGTGGCAACACGTGGGCATATTGTGGAGAGAAGGAGCCGTCCAGGATGAGAGCCTTTGACATGCCAGCAATCAGAACAGCAGCGAATAGGAAGGCTGCAAAGAGTGATGGGAAGCTGGCAAAGATGAGCAGAACTCTAAGGCTCAGCTCTACTGGGTACTTCCACTTGAACGGCCTACAGACTCTTGTACATTTTACAGGTGGCTAATTTCTGCAGGAGTCTGTGGTGAATACACTTCAAGGTAAACCGAAGCTGCCAAAGCTTTAATCACATGACTCACAAATGAGGAGCTCAAAGCAGGGAGGGTCACGTGCCTCCTTTGATAGTGAATATTGTTGAGTCATTGCTCAGTTGAGGATGAGTTGAATGTCCTTAGTCATTTGGTATGTGTAAGCAAATACATATAATGTATATGTATAGGCATGCATATAAATAGATGGGTATGCATATGTATGTGTGCACACCTATATGCATGAATTCATACAATAAGCTTTCATAATCACTTAGTTGAGCTCTTGACTTGGAGCCTAACAAATCCTGCTTGAATTACATACAAGGATGTGTACAAGTGTGCTTGGTTGTAGGTGGAGGGTGCACACGCTGAAGCAGATTTTCTAAGGGCAGAGGTCACCATAAGAAGGCTGGTAGCTCTGACTCTGCCCATGCTGTATCAGGCTGGACATGCTCACCTCAGTTCCTAACATACCAGGGGTAGCAGGCTTGTCACAGCGGGGATCAGCTACAGTAGATGCCCAGCTGGCTCCTTCATGCAAAATGGGCCAGAAGGTGAGACATCAGGATGGGACAGCAGGGTGGTGGGGACTCTGAGAGGTTTTCTCTAAGATCCTTCTGCCTCCTTCCAGGAACTAAGCAAGTTGCTGAGTGCTCAGATCTGCCACTTCACTTTTAAAGGCAAACTCATATTCCCTACCAAATCCATGTCCAGCTGTCCAATCCAGTGGCCTACTTCATTTCCGTCTTCCTCATTATTTGAATACGAGTCCATGACACTTTAATTACCCTCCCCAATTTTCATAGCAAACATGGATATATGTTAGAGAGGCAAAGGCAAATCCTTTTATACCACGACACTATGGAAATGGAGGGAAGACTCCATGCTGTGTGTGTGTGTGTGTGTGTGTGTGTGTGTGTGTGTGTGTGTGTGTGTGTCTGTCTGTCTGTCTGTCTGTCCCAGAGGTTGATATTGGGTATCTTCCTCAACCACTTTCCACCCTCTTTCTTAAGACATGGTTTGCAATGAAGCTAGACTGGCTGGCTGGCCAATGAGCTCCCAGGCTCTTCCTTCACCCCTCAGCACTGGGGCTACAGATACCCACTGCCTTGCCTGACATTCTCCCGGAGGAAATGGGGATTGAACTCAGATCCTAATGCTTGCACGGCAAGCACGTTATCTCCGGAGTTGTGTCCCCATTTCATATATCCTTGGAGGAAGAAAAGTGGCACTTGTATGTAAAATGATGGGCCCACACTAACACAAAAGCTTGCACGTTTTATAATGTTGCCAACAAAATAACAGGAAGTTGAATTGACTAGAATGCTCTATGCCCAAACCACCTAGCCAAGAATCACACACCCATTCCATTCCATCTTGGTCTAACGGTTGCTTGTAGAGAAAGGAATGGAAATTAAAGGAAGTCTTGGTCTACTGAAAGCCAGAAACCAAGGCACTCCCTCCACAGCTGTTGGGACTGTAGCCCACCTCCTTCTCTCCTTCCCTGGTCTTCACCCTCACCAGTGGCATCCCCAGCCATGAGCATACATTTCTGTCACCGGTGCCATCTCTGGTAAGGCACAGGCTACAGTTTTAGTTTATAAACCTGTAACTTGGATACCATCTCCTTTTTGCCCTCTGCACAAGCCCATAAACATTCCCGGCTCTGGCTCATGACGGGTTCTTTGCTCTAATGGAAGCTCCCTCCTGGATATCCCCAAAAGAGAAAGATGTGTCTGGTAAGTGGGAGAGGTCAGAGCCGAGCACAGCTATTTATTACATATACTGCGACCAGATGGATCTAACTCATCCATCAAAGCCCTCGTCATCCTCATCACATTAGCTGCTTAGAAAAGCCTCCTGCTCTTTCCCCTCGTGGTCCAGCTCAGCCTCAGCTCTCCTCCCCTCTCCTCTCTCTCTCTCTCTCTTGCTCTCTCTCTTGCTCGCTCCCTTTCATGCACTTTCAGGAAAATGAACCCTCTCTAACCCCATTGCTGTTCTCCTTAAATCACGGCTACCCATCACTCCGAGGCTATTTTTAAACTTTACTTTTATCAATACTCATCCTGTAGCTCAGGGAGATATTAAAACTGTACTGGGGCAAGGAAGGGCGTTTCTGACACTTGCTCCCCCATTCATCAGTTCCTCATAGGCCCGTTGGTGACAATGAAAAGATTTCACAATGCCGCGCAGCAGAAACTCATTCTCCTGCTCATCCATCACGCTCAACCTAGCGGCAGTTCCACTGACCTAATCTGCAATGGCTCGGCACCCGCCAGAGATTTCTTAAAGGCTCTCCTCATTGTTGTCCCTAACAAAGGCTAGGCCTGGGTCTTTCGATAAGGAGGCTAACTGGTACAAGGATTAATGAAATAGCCCTTCGTCTCCCAAGTCCTGGGTTCAAAGACTGCGGATCAACCAAGCCAAGCACCCGCCCATAGGTCGTACTCAGCACAGCCCAAATATGACCTTGCTGAACCTGGGGAAATGCAGGGACCAATATGGGGGGCACCAGAGGATGAAGGGCCCCAAACTGTGATTGTTTTCAGCAACCCACGTCTCCATTCATTCACTGACTTGTTTCTGCACTCAGCAAATACCCTTTACATACCTGCTATGTACTGAGCTTTGCTACAAGCACCTAGCGCTATGATGGTGAGAAGCTAAGTGATAATTCTAAGTGGAAGGGAAAGAAAAAAATAACCAAAAAGCAAAGATGTTTATGATAGCAGCTATGGTAGAGTATAAACAGAATTACAAGAAAGGTACTTGACAGCTTACCTAGAAACTACATCTCCCAGCTACCCCTGCAGCTCAGTGATACCATGTGGTAAGGATCCCACTAATGGAGTACGAGTAAGGCATTGTGTGTAAGGTTGTTATTATTGCCTTTAAAAAGAAGATGACTCTATTTCCTGCTGCCTCTCTTTGTCCTGTGTGATAGAACACAGACCTTAATGGGCCAGCCTTCACTAGAAAGCCATTTAAGAGGCTGTCAAATAACAACAGGGATGAGAAAGAGTAGAGGTATTATATGACCTTGAACTGGTCGTGGCAAAGATCGCAGCCTTGGCTTCAAGCGGTGGACTTGTGTGATGGAGGAAGTATAAAAAGGGTCCAGGGCATCCAAACCTTTTTGGGCCTCCAGAGGTGTCTGAACGAAACCACAGGAGAAGCCCTGCAGGTCTTGGTGTATTTTGCAGTTAGCCTTAGCCCCATTTAAACGTCCAGGATGAGGACAAATGAGACTCGATTCAGAGACCCAAGAGACAAGCATGGTAAGCACACCTGATTGACTGAAGTTCACACGCCATTTAGCCCTTCCCCTCCAGCTTGTTCCTGGCTAAGCAAAACAGACTCTTCTCTCCGATGTTGTAGTTCTTAATGGTCCATGCTGGTCCATATGCTACCTGCTCCTTCACCTGTTCTTGGACCAGTCTCACTTCAAGTCTCTGGCATCTCCTGGGATTAAACGCGGTTCTTCAAAGGTAAGAATCCCGTCGTGGCTCCTCTCTGACAGGACTTCCATCATGGGGCTAGGCAAACAATTTTCACTCAAAAATATGAACCAACTTGCAAGAATTGAGAGATCAAACAATATGGAGACACAGAGGAAACTTGTGCAAACAAAATATTAGTGTTGAAAGCTCTATCTGGGGTGCTATGGCTTAGCTCTCCCACTGTGATCAAGTGATATGGGTTGGTTCTAGAAGACATTTGTCATCTGTCCAGAGCTGCATGCCAGCTTACGGTGTGAGGATGTCTGCCTGTCACGGGAAATAGTCTTTGGACCCTGGCCACAGGACCCCGATCCTGGCACTGCCCTCAATGTTCTGTCCCTGGGCTCTGTACTCCAGGCATCATAACCCAAACTGGAAAGTCTGGTGGGTGGACTCCTATTCTTCATTCTAACTTGCTAGGCTGCAGGGATCAAGTTCTTTGCATCTGTGGGCCTACAGCTGGTTCTGGCGGTTCATGGTCTCTGCGGAGCTACCTAGAGATCTACCTTTGAGTCTACCTATTATCCAGCCACCAAAGGCGGGGCAAATCCCTTCCTTGCTTCAAATATCTACATTTCACCAAAATGTACCAGCCAAAGAGGCACTATGGGGGCCCATTCCACCTAGATAATTTCTCATTCTCTAAAGCCCCCACACCACAGATCATGAGACATAACGTAATCAGGGCAGCGACATCTCAGCATCTGGGAAGTAGGGTGCAAGAGTCTTAGGGGGCATTTTCGATTCCTGCATATTACTACACACCTTGTGGAAACTGTGGCTGTGAGAATGACCTCAGCAGTCTTCCGAGAAAACCCCTGAAGCTAGAGTAAGTCATATCTCTGGGCATTAATACATCATGATATTAAACAACCATAAACATATTAACAACAATCTGATTGGATTTTTAACCACAAAGTGGCATTCTTAATCCAAGTGAAGAGACTTCCAATTCCACATGGGAACACCTTCAGGAATCGAATTTGTGTCAACAGTGAACCCACGGGACAAGTGTGTCCCTGGTGTCTGAGTAGGAAGCTAGGTATTGCTCCCCCCTCCACACCTTGCAGGGCTGGTGGAGTCCACAGTGCAGAGTCCCTGGAAGATTCTTCCCCCAAGGTCAAAAGCCAAAGACAAACTCCAGATGCTTATTGTAAAGCCTATACATAAGGGAAGACATAACCCTGTATCTTTGTCCTGTTAACTTCTGGGTGTGACTATTGCTATTGTGTGTGACACATGACCTTTCCTGCTGTGGGATCTTAGTAAACCTTCCATTCAAAAGGTATCCCTCCTTTATCTTGTCCTGCTGTCGCTGGTCCAATACTTTTATACAGTGTGATGAAAAAGGACATGAGAATAAGAGAGACAGATGGACAGAGAGAGAGAGAGAGAGAGAGAGAGAGAGAGAGAGAGAGAGAGAGAGAGAGAGAGAACAAACATATCTGAAGCAAACAATTTCAGAATTTTTCTTCAACACTTATCTGCAAAATGGCCCATTTGATTCATGAACCTCTCTAATGTATATCATCAGTGACTGAAGGAGTTTTTTTATATGATTTTTGACAATTTAACAAGTCCTCCTGACAAATTAAATGGTTGTGTTGACAACTTAACTGTACTGCCAATCAATATTTTCAATTACTTTCATTGTCATTCAGAAAAAATACAACATGAGGTCACACCGTGGTAAAACCCAGGAAAGAAAATAAAACGAAGAGCAATTGGTGGGGTGGGGGCCAGAGCAGGGGGGATGCTAACTGGAAAGCACAACACAGCATCATCCACGGGAGTCGAGGGGACCTTGGGTTTCTGAGACAGGCCTGGAAAATGGAACCTCCCCTGAGGGACGTTCTCAGGCTCCACCGTGAAGATTTTCCTCTTCCTATGAGCTATTTAAAAGTCATTAGATTTGAGCCAGGGATGTGTGATGTCTTATTAGGAGGCCCCTCTCTCAAGCGCTTGCCATGAGACAGGCACCATGGCAGCCCCAGATCCCTAGAAAGGTCCTCAAGGACTGCAGGTAGCCGCTCATAGCCTTGCCAAGGGTCGATTGGTCAGCCTGAAAAAGTCAAGTCAGACATGATGAGCAGAGGTCAGCTTTCTTAAGCTTTTCAAAGTGGGAAGCAGCAAATCAATATTTTCAAATGTGTATTTATCATGCAGGAACAGAGGTCACCCATAAAAAGTCAGGCAAACACAGAAATAGGCTAGCACCCTGCCGTCCAGGGAGTAGAAATGGACAAGATGACCTGCAGGTGAAGGAGCATTTCACAAAGGGTAGCTGTCTTTTAAATGATCACCCGCAGGAAGGAATTTGGAAAGGTTTCCTTAGTAATACACAAAAACCCTTTAATCCAGGGGAATGGCTTGCTAGTGACTCCCCTGGTGGTGTGACATGCCAATGCTACAATCCCCCTCAGGCCTGTGTCCCCTGAATCACTGGCTCTGCTCTGTCTCCTTCTGCCAGATGCTCTCAGCCCAGCCTCTCTGGTCCTCAGGCCCACCTCAGGATTGATTCCAAGCTCCCTGACGTGGCTGACCACACACCCCTATCACCAGTCACTCAGGTCTGAACAAGGGTTATCTTATTATCCAAATGATGCACATACTAAGTTCTTTTTTGTTTGTTTGTTTGTTTGTTTTTCGAGACAGGGTTTCTCTGTATAGCTTTTGCAGCCTGTCCTGGAACTCACTCTGTAGACCAGGCTGGTCTTGAACTCACAGAGATCTGCCTGCCTCTGCCTTCCAAGTGCGGGGATTAAAGGCATGTGCCACCACCGCCCAGCTCATACTAAGTTCTTTGAAGTCATTTGTTCAGTCTCCAATGGAAGCTGTAAATAACCTTGGGAAAGAACACTGTCAACAATGGCAACACACATCACTGTAACTGAACCAGGCATGGCAAACAGTATCACTTCAAATGCTCCAGATGGTGGGTAGAAGAAGCTGCTGACAATGACCCACGGGCAGCATGACTCACTGAGACAGAATGATGGGCCCCTGGTGAGATCTACCAGGGTGTACAATCACAAAGTAATCCAAGGTGTGTTTTTCCTCTTTCCCACGACTAAAGGATTAGGAGTGTGCTAGTGAGTCCTAGATAAAACACTGACTTGGGGAAATCAAGTCTACTTCCCAGGCATGAGAAACAACACCCCAAGAATTGTACATGGATGATCAACCTCTGTCTTCATTCACTCACTTACTCACTCACTCAGCACAAGAGGAATCATTGTGTGTAAAGATTGAAACCAGGCTATAGAGAGGTAGAACAGACTACAGAATGTCCTTGACCCTAGTGAGGCTTACGAGCTCATAAGCAACAGAGTTGTGAGTGTTGGGTGAGCAGTATAATTAATAGTAAGATATTGTCTTGATTATTTTTCTATTACTGTAATAAAACACCATGGCCAAGGCAATTTATAAAAGAAAGCATTTACTTTGGAGATTACGGTTTCAGGGGAGTTAGAGTCCATGATGGCTGAACAAAGGCATGGTAGCAGGAACAGCCGAGAATTTACAACCTGATCCACAAGTAGGATACAGACAGAAAGCTAACCAAGAATAGAACAAGTCTTTCGAAACCCTCAAAGGCCACTCCCAGTGGGACATTTCCTCTAATAAAGTCACACCTCTTTTTCCTTCCCAAGCAGTTCCATCAACACTGGAGACCAAGTATTCCAATGTATGAGCCTAGGGGGGCCATTCTCATTCAAATGATGACATTCCACTCCCTGGCCTATATAGGCTCACAGCCATATTATAATGTAAATTGCATCAAGTCCAACTTCAAAAGTCCACATAGTCTTTCACAATCTCAACACTGTTGAAAAGTCCAAAGTTCAAAATCTCTTCTGAGACTCAAAGCAAGCTCCTAACCGCAACCCCTTGTAAAATAAAAAAGCAAACTACATACTTTCATCATACAGTGTAACAGAATATACATTACTACTCCATAGTGGGGGGATGGTGAAAAAAATACTGGACCAAAGCAAGACTGAATCCCCTTCCCCCCCCCCATGGCCAACTCCAAATTTTACAACTCTGTGTCTGATGTCAGTGGGCTCAGATGGTTCAGCCCTTCTGGCTTTGGTGCCTATAACATAGTTCTCTTTCTTGAGCTGTTTCTATTTGCTGTCTGCAGTTCTCCCCAGCGGATAGATGTCTCATGGCCTTGGCACCTCCAACACCTTGGGATCTTCCATGCAATACCAGCCTCACTTTCACAGATTGATGATATTGTCTCTCAGGACCTCTATGCAGGGACTCCCCTGCCATATGTCTAGCCTCAGGAGTTCTCCTCCATGGTTAATAAAGGAATATTCCATGTACCCTTTACTCATGTATCCTTCATGACTCTAAAGTCAGAACCACATGGATGACACTGCCAAGTTTGAGTGCCTACCTGGGACGGAGCTGGGACCCCTTTAATCACATTTGCTGACACTCTACATATTTTGTTGCTTTTTAGGATCTTAAAATTCCTTAGTTATTTTCTTTTTACAAATGGGAAACATGGCTGGGGGGAGGGGGTCTTGCCCTAATGGTACCTTTATCCTACTAAACATCAAACCATTCTCTAAACTTTTCATCTTTCGTCACAAATCATGGTTCTAACATTAAAATTCCTGGTGTTATTTTGCTCCTCAAACTGTACATTTTCTATTTCTTTGGGCCCCACTTGCTCTTTTCCACAAAACCTGCCACAAGAGTAGCTACTAATTACCACTGGACAGACTGAAAAACAGCCGGTCTTGAACTCTCGTCGGTCAAGGAAATTAGACCAAGTCTTTAAACATAGGAGCCTGCAGGGCCATTTTCACTCAAACCACCACAGATACCCAGTGGCCCCCAAAGAGTAGTTCAATTCAGGGAGATAGGAAACACATCCCAGGAGATGTGGTACTGATGCAGGGCGACTTGGATGGGTACAGTGTGTGCTGGGCAGGATCATAGGAACAACATCGTAGGGTACCAAACACATAGCCATGACTTGGTCCTCAGACAGTTCTGCCTGGAAGGGCAGAGGAGGTGAGCATGAGGACAGCCTTAGCACAAGAAAAGATGTAGGAGATGTGGTAAATGACTATCAGAATGATGTGACCAGACCTGGGTCTCATCAAGACAAGAGTGGCATGAATACATAGAGAATGCTGTAAAGAAGGAAATCTTCTGAGAAACCACCATAAAAGTCGAGGCTCAGAGCCCTGATCAAGGATTCTAAGGAGAATTCAGAGAGCTGAGGGCTGTTAGCCAAGGGCAATGGGGGCCTCCTCATGGGGCAGATGTAAGGAATGAGAAAAGGTCTCAAGCCAAGCCTCTAAATGTTGTAACCATCCCACAGTCCCAAACAAGCAGGGTTCCCTGACGGAGGCTGGCATTTTGGACAGGGTTCTTCTAGACTCTGCTATAGTGCTTCTGAAATCCTCCCTTCTGCAGGTACCAGGACTAGACACCAAGGTTTGCAGAAGAATGTTCTCCACACCACCCCCAACGAAGTCTCAGCACTATCACATGGCAGTCTTGCTGTGTTCCACATTTCTGCCCTTTTCCCAGCATCTTAGGGCCAGGTGAAGATTCTCCCACAGCTCGAGGAAAAGGAGATGTGGACTGGTACCCTCAGGGCACCACACCCACTGGGACAGAGAGCACAGGCTGCTGGGATCAAGCAAGCTTTACTATGGGTCAGGGCCCTGTATGCTGCATCTGCTATATGGAGGGCTCCTCTGGGGAAAGACACCACACTTTGGCTTCCTAGGGACAGAGACATGGGAGTTCTACTCTTCCATACTTCCTCCAGAGGTGCTTGAATTATATCACATGATCTGCCCCTCTGCCCCCTACCAAGGAAACCACTGGAGTCCATCTTCCTTTCCAGTTTTTTTGATAACTGCTCTTTGAAGTACGGGAGCATCCTCTGGGACTCTCCGTGCATTTTTCTCATCCTTTTAAGACTTTTACAGGAAGCCCTCAGGGCTCAGACATTATGAGGCATTGTGGAACCAATCACTTGATTGCGCTGTGGGAAGGCAGACTGGTAGACCTTGGGATGGAAGCCCAGATTTATGGACTCTCAAGAGAGGCACCTCGCAAAGCAAAGTCTCACTAAAGACTCTCAAGAGAGGCACCTCCCAAAGCAAAGTCTCACTAAAGAGAAATCTTTTGACCAAGTGGCCAGCTGGTGCCAGTATTTTAGTATTCTAGGGTACACTTGGCATATATACACTCATATTTTTTTCTGGTTTTTGTTTGTTTTTCCTTCATATAACAAGCATTGTCTCAGAATGGTACGATATATCCATTAAAAAAAATTAAAAAATGAAAGAGATAACCAAGCATGCTGGCACATACTGGTAGCAGAGAAATATTCACAGAGAAGAAACCTGTCTCAAAAGAATAAAAAAGAAAAGAAAGAAAGAAAAAAAATCCTAGAATCTGGAACATTTAATGTAATATTCTCTTTCTCTCTCTCTCTCTCTCTCTCTCTCTCTCTCTCTCTCTCTCTCTCTCCCATCCTTTCTCCCTCTCCCCCTCCCCATCTGCCTGGAATTTACAGTTTACACAGAAAAAAAAAAAAAACAGGTTCTCAAAACTTGCCCCATACTCACATTACAGGGGGGGAAAAAAACCAATGGATTTGGCTCCTTTCTGTTAACCATCAGCAATTATCTTCCTGTCAGAGCTAAAGTTAACAAATTTCCCCATCTCCAGCAAGGCTATATCACCAACCGGACACCAGCATCATCTGACGGCGAGTAAATCACCAAAGCAGCCATGGGCCCTGACAGACAAATGTTCTGTCTCAGAAAATCCCAGCCTATCACTCAGAGGGGAAAGGTTCTCTCAGCCAGTCTCACGGAGAAGAGATTAAATGTTGCAGATTTGGTACGTACAGTGGAAGGCGAGTTCTAAATATGAGAATTATTAATGGGCTTCACCCCACTATTTTTTAATCTGTTGCCAGCTTATGCTCGTCTGTCTTACCTTGGCCTGCCTTGTTGCCTGATGGGCCTAACAGACACCACCAGAGTGCTAGCCCTTGCTGTAATCAGCACCAAGAACACAAGAACAATGTCCGTCAACCTAAAAAATGGGGATGGTTTTGACAAAGCGTTTCTTTTTTTTTTAATAATAAAGACTATATAATAAAAGACACCACTAATATGCCCATCCTTACACTTAACAATAACATTCATTTCATGATCTGCTACCTAACGAGGACATCAGTTCTTAACCTGCCCTGAGAAAACAGTACTGCCTTATCAACGGAAGTGGAACTTGGCTGGAACTCCCCAATAATCTGTGTGCAAAACAGCATCTCTTCCTTCTTTGAAAGGACATGGTATGGCTGGTGTCAGACTCCAAGACTCACCCTACACGTTGAGTAAAGCTATCTTTCACCCTCATGATTACCGATCACTACTAGGTAAGGGACTAGAACCTAAGACATTATGCAAACACCACTGGAGAGATCTCATCTGGGTCAGGAGATGGATAAGTGTCTGCAAAGAAGCATGTTTCACTACATCATTTATGTCCTTCAAAGCCCCTCTATGAAGCCACAGCTGAGGCAGGAATAGTGGGGATCCCAAAAAATATCACTGCTCTCGATAAAAATGCCATCTGCCTGGAGGGATAAACTTATCTGTAGAATCCAAATATCTACTGAGAACATTGAAACAACCAGCTCTCAGATGCAGAAGAGATGGGCCACAAGGCTGGAGATCTGTGAATTACCGCAAGGCTCTCTGCAGAGTTGGGGTGACATTACCAGCTTAGTACTCTGATACCATGAAATGCATGTGCGATTCTTTAAAAATAGCTATGGACTGGTTCCCTAACTATGTGTCAAGCACCAACCAAGATCTCTTCAAAGTATGTGGCGTAGCTCTCACAAGTGAGGAAGGAATGGTTTCAACCACCCTACATGAGGAGAATTTAAGGATGTGCTCCAAGTCACTCCAAGGCAAAATAATGTATCCAAGACTCAATCCTAGTCAGGCTCGTCCATAGCTGAGGTCAGTTCACCTTCCATGTCAGCACAGCTGTCTGTGGAGATCAGTCTACTTCTCCCTCTCACCTCTTGCCTACTTGCTGAGGACAAGCATGATGCCATCTGGAGATGGCTTCCTTAAGTAATAAGTACAGACTGGAATGGGGGAAAAAAGGAGCTCAGAGGCCTCCACCATTGTCCCATGCCCAAACTGAGCGGCATCAATGAGACTGGGTTCCAGTTCTTTGAGTCAATATAACCACCAAATCAGTGTTCTCCCTAAGAAAAAGACCAGGTAGCCAGGGCTCTTAAAGCCTACACATAATGTTGGTAAACTCTTAGACATTAGGTTGAAGCATAGGTCATGGGTGATCAAATTCAGGCAATGCCACATAATTCAAAGTTAGTAAGACACAAAGATGAAGGGCCGGGGAAGTGAGAAACCATCCACCTTCAGACAGAAAGTATTCTTACTCAGAGGAAATATCTCACTTCAGTTTTATGCTGAAGTTCAAATGGTCCCAGTGAGTAAGTAGAGAAGAATCTAGAAGGTTGACTTCTAGGCCTGGTTTTACACCTAACCAGTCACATGGTTTCCCTTCCCCCCAGCCTAGTGTTCTAGGAGATGTGAAGACATTGAACCTGGAGTCTTAAGAAGTTTCTTCGAGTCCTGAAACATCACACCACTGATTTGTGGAGACCATCAGACATTCTCCTGAGAGTATACACTTGACTGAGGACAGTAATAGAGAGTATGAAAAGACAAGAACTCTATAGCAATTGTGAAACATGAAAGAAGCCTGGGCAAGAGAAACCAAGTTCAAAGACAGAGAGAATGGGTAGGTAGGGCATTTGAATTCGGCTCCTGCATCTTGGAAACTGTGCCTATGGGTTAGGAATGGAGTCAGCCATGAGGAACCAAGGAAATTGCTGGGATAGTAGAGTTTTGGTAGCTCTGATTTCTGATTATCAGAATGGCCCTTTGTAATAAAATATTCTTGAAGCTTCTCTATCAGAAATGTAGGCATGAGGGCACCCTCGCAATTGTCACCAATGTGCACTAATTAAGGACCTCTAGTCTCAATAGACCCAAGCTTCACTATAATATCATTTGCATTATGGCTTTGAGCCTTCCCCTTCTGGGCATTTCAAAAGGATCATGGGAAGAAAGACCCTAAAAGGAAGATGCAGTTCATCAAAATTTTGGAGGGGAACAAAGAATATCTTATGTAATTAATGTGCTAACCACCTCATACATATTCATAAAAATATCTTACACTTCTATAACAAAATCCAGTGTACTGTTGCTCTCTGCCTTTCTTTGGTTCAGCCCACTTCAATCTGTCTCTGTCCCTCTGGAGAACACAATCATTTGCTTTTCTAAACAAATTTTGTCAGTCTCAACAACTGTCAGTCTCTCTTCACAGAAAAGAACCAAGGAGAGACTCCTACTGTGGAACATTTCCATTTCCCTACTTGTTGAATACCCACAGCTCAACCAAGTAAGCCAGTGGGTAGCCTGAACAGTATTTCCTGAGCAATCTTTTCCTCATCATACTCCTCTAGGAAGTTCTGAGACCTTTAACACGCCCACAAATCAAATGTCAACAGCCAAATGAATCTGCCATTATCCTTCCCAGGATTTATGGCTGATCCACCAATTCTCTCTCTGGTCCTAAATCTTCTATTTATGAGGGGAAGGGCAAAAAGGCCCAGGTATAGCCACATGCTCTACATCTACCTGCAAAGGGTAGTAGTAACGTTTGGGGACTGGAAGAGTAGGGGAAGTGCTTCAGCATGCAAGTGCATGGAACTGGAACATTGAATAGTGGAGAGAACTGGCAGTGTTAATATATTCTTATCTGGAGAGTACTGGAGAGGAGGAGCACGGGCTGACATACCAAGCAGCCAACTATTTGTCCTCACTGGGCCAAAAGCACTCAGTGGACCTACGGCGAGAAGAAAGCAATGGGCATGTTACCTGCTGTGATGCTACTCCTCCAGCTGCCCCTACTGTTTCTCCACTCTCCAAAACTATTACTATCCTCTGATATCTTCCTTGCCAACTCTAACCAGTACCCTAGCATCTGAGCAGTTACATATTCCAGCAGGCACAGAAAGGGACGTTCACTGTGTCTAACAAGAGAAGCACTCAGACAAGTGTTCAAAACCTGCTTAGATATGCTTCAGAATCTTCAACAATGTATCGGCAAATGACCGCAGCAAAGTCCTGTCCTCTGGTAGAACTTACTTGCCTATCTCTAAGATGGTGATCTGAACCAGACGAGATTTATATAAACTGGAAATGGACATTTTGGGCCCATAGAAATTATATTTTCCCTAGCTGATATTTAAATATCAGTGTATGTATCTGCCATGAATAATCACAAGATTTTGTAGAATACACTGGTAATACTAGCTGATCTAAGAAGATCTTAAATTCAACATCCAGAAATGCCAGCGTGGTTTATACTAGACTACGCCTCCCGTAAATAAGAATTTTGAATTTTGACACAACATGTTTTTAAAACATACTGGGAAGACACTAGAGAAAAACAGAGAAGCGAGCCAATACTAAATGAAATTTGGCCCTTAACAAAAGCCTGTAAGGCACAATGGATAAAATATAACGAGAAAATTACTGTGTTATTGGCTGGAAGAATTGAGGATGGATTTTGTCAATTATATGGGAGCTGGAAAGTGGTGGATTCCAGAGAAGGAGGACCACAAAGGCTAGGGCATCACAAGCATTAAAGAGACCATAACTAAGTTCTTGGATGGCCCTGAGCTTCTTATTTTCTGGGAACATGGTAAAATTCAGTGAAAAGTAACATCCAGAAATCTGAAAGGAAGAAACAGAGATTCCAGACACTGGACAGAGGACTGTAATTTGAATTCAGTCAAGTCAACTGTCTGCTGAAAGAAAAACAAAAGCAAAAACAAAAACTCCGCACACTTAAAGAGAGAGAGATATAAAAGGAGGGGCGTTGATAAACTCTATTCATCCCTGTAACATATCATCTAACGTACCAATTAACTGGTATATTTTAAAGCCAACAATGCTACTCCATGATGACCAAGACTTTAGAATTAAACACAGAATTTAAATACGTTGGAATAAACATGACCAAAGTCTTAAGGGAAATTACATCTATAATGAATAAACATATTAATAAAAGGAACATTTTATCAGAGAAATGAAATAATAAGAGAATCAAAAGAAAAATTTGGAAACTAGTAATATTCTACATGAAAAATATAGATAGTAGACATGACTTTAAAAGGAGAATACAGAAAAGAAAGGGGCAGTCCCATGAAGTTCAATCAACAAAGAATAGGACAATAGGAAATAGGAAGAAAAATACTGCAAACAGTATACATATACAATGACTTGTCACAGAATTACAAATGGTCTAACACACATATAATTAGAGTACTATGTGAAGAAAATAACATAAATGAGACCAGAAAAAGAATTACATTCATATGCATATGTACATACATATATACTTACACATACATATTTATATATCAATGGAAAATATTAAAAATTAAAACATGAAGACAAGAAGCTTAAATAAGTTAATACAGCATAAATTTAGAGCCAAATGTAGCTATGAATATTACTGTCAAATTTCTGATAAATCAGAGACAAGTCTTGAAAAAAATAGAGATCTCAAGTATGGGGAAGCAATAATCAAAAATTGACAGCTAACTTTCCATGAAAAACCATGGAGGCTGTAGAACAATGGAAAGACATCTCTAATTGTCCTCCAGTAGTGAAGGTAATAGAAGCCCAATGTCATGTGGACAGAAACAGAATTTTTTATGGGTTTTTAAGGTTTAAATTCTATAGGCTGAAAAGAAACATTATCAGATATTTTTTCTGTTCTACAGAAAGGGATGAAAATCAGAGGAAGTAGGATACTGGAACATATTAAGATTTTTTTCTTCATTCAATTTTTTCCCTATATTTTCACTATTTAAGCAAAGTTTGGATACTTCAACATGGAACAATTATGTGCTTATGAGACACCAGATCACATAACCATGCCTGATCTGTGCAGGTTTTATAATTGTTGAAAACTGTTTGTGACTTGAAATTGTCAACCCTGGGATAGGAAACCATCCCAAGTTATTTTCAGCCCTATAATTCATGAAACCAAATAGCTATGTATAGTCTATTATGCGTTAGTACTAGTGAATTGCAAACAACCTTAAACAAAAAGGCTATACTTGATTTGAATTAATATGTTAACATCTCCTAAGATGCCACTGAGTGCCAAGTATAATAGTCAACCATGACAACTGATCTGTTACTGTTCACGTTATTATCTCTTAGCTATCTATTAACAGTATTGGTCACATAACTATGTTATGATTATTAAACAGACAGGAAGTCTATAATTACTTCACCTGGTTAGCATCTATTTCTCCCTAATGATTTTTACGTAAAAAATAAAATAGAAAAGTTAAATGCATGATTTTCGAAATTATAGCCAATTCTAGCACTACAATAGTTCATATATGGCATAATTCCAGATTCTAAGAAGATAAACTTTCTGAAAACTACTATCAGAACTCATAAACACAGAGAAATGCTTCTATGATCCTCAGCTGCCAGCTAAGGACTGTGTTGTAATCAATGTCCTCAAATAAAGAGCCAGATTATGGAACAGAAAGAAGGAACCTAGAAATACAAGGTGCTACAAGCAATACCCCTCATCATTCAATCCACTGTCAAGAACTATACCCCATCCAAATCCTCCAAGTCACCACTGCACTCCAAAGGGTTTACTTCGATTATTACCAATAAAATATAAACAAGATAGTATTCATAATATCAGCCTTAGAGGTGCATCTCTGATTAATTACTAGTCACCCCTAACTTCCCACAAATAGTTAATGACCAAGTCTGTCAACACCAACTTCATGGGAATTGGGGTAAATGTGGTTGGTTTTTTATCGACTTGACACAAATCTAGATCTATCTGGGAAGAGAGAATCTTAATTGAAAAAAAAATGCCTCCATAAGTTTGGCCTGTATTAAGTCTGTAGGACTAATTGGTGGTTGGTATGGGAGGGCCCAGATTACTGGGCGAGGTATAATTCCTAAGAAATTATGCTGAGCAAGCCACATGGTGTAATTCAGTAAGCAGCATGCTTCTGTGGCCTCTGTTTCAGTTCTTGCCTCCAGGTTCCTGCCTTGGCATCCCTCAATGGACTGTGACTGAGGATATGTAAGGCAAATAATCCTACCCCTGCAAGTTGCTTTTGGACATGGTGTTTTACCACAGCAATAGAAACCCTAATTAAGACAATAAGATATAGATGTAAGTGATTTGAGATACAATAAGTTATTACAAAAATATATTATTATTTCCTCTGTCATGAAAAAGCTATGTTGAGTGACCCCAAGCTCCCTGTTCAAGTGTTCGGAAGAAAGATGGGAAGCATGTTAAACAGCATAGCTTTCAGAGCGGGCACCTGGGTTAACTGGCATGAGTGAATGTCAATCACCGTGTAGCAGTGTTTTGATATAATGAACATATGACCCACCAGCTGTGTATTGCTGGAGGTAGAGTTAAGTGTTGAAGTACTTGTGACCAGAGGGACTAAACACAAAGGAAATGGTTGTCCTTGTTAGCGATGACTATCAAGCTGACACAGTTTAGAATTACCTAAGAAGAGTTTCATCTGTCTCAATTGACTAAGTGTCTTTATCAGGTTGGTCTATGGGCAACTCTGCGAGGGATTGTCTTCATTGCTAATTGATGGAGGGGGGAACCCAGCTCACTGTGGGCAGCGCCATGCTCTGGGCGGATGGCCCTTGGTATATAAGAAAACTAGCAAATCATGAGCCTGTGAATGAGCAAGCAGAGCAGAATTTCTCTGTAGCTTCTGCCTTCAAGTTCCTGCTGCAATCCCTGCCCCCAACTTCCCAACGATGGACTGTGACCTGGAAGTGTAAGCCAAATAAACACTCTCCTCCCTCTGTTATTTTTGGTCAGTGCTTTCTCCCAGCAACAGAAGGGAACCAGAAAAACTAGTGTAGTGGTTTAAACGAAAATGGCCCCCAGAGGGAGTGGCATTATTTGAAAGGGTTAGGACATCTGGCCTTGTTAGAGGAGGTGCGGCCTTGTTGGAGGAAGTGTGTCACTGGGGGTGGGCTTTGAGGTTTCAGAAGCTCAAGCCAGACCCGGTTGACTCACTCTCCCTCTCTTCCTGCTGCCTGTGGATCCACATGTAGAACTCATAACCACTTCTCCAACACTGTGTCTGCCTGCATGACACCATGCTTCCCTCAGTGACAATAACAGACTAAACCTCTGTAAGCCAGCCCCAACGAAATGTTTTCCTTCTTAAGAGTTGCCATGCTCATGATATCTCTTCACAGCAATAGAAACCCTAATCAAGACAATGAGGAAGCCCCCAACCCCTTCTTGTTGGTGCAGATTAGAGTAAAGGAGATGCCTGAGTCAATTCTATATATTTTCATTAAAAAGAAAGAAACTGCGCAAAGTGCATAAATCACAAAATAACCATAGAAGAACAACCATAGATTTTAAATCTCCAACTATATCAATGTGACACAGAGTGAAAGAAAGTGAAAGAGAAGCCTAGTAATCATTGGTAAAATTCTTACTCTTGAGAAGAGTCTGAATATCCCCAGGCAGCATGAAGAGAAGATATCACATCTCTCGGTGACTGACAGGAGAGCCTGGGTGCTGTCCCTATGGTGTGCTAATTGGAAGTCTCAAGTCTGTACAAGTGGCCTGCCTGGGCAGTTCTGGGTGCTTTCCATACCTGTCTGCTCATGGGATGTACATTCCCAGGGGCCGGCTCTCAGCAGCTCCAACACCAACCAAGACACAGGTCTGCCCCAAAGGATGAGGTACAGGAGAGAGAGCACCAGGAGAGGATGGCAGTGAGAGGTTAGCCTCATTCCTGAGTCCCATGAGCAGGTGAGAGCCTCCCTGATGGACCAACGCCGGCCGCCAAGGAGCTTTAGAAAGTAGAGTGGTGATAAAAGCTTTACAACTACCCCTCTTTACGCTGAGTGTTCTCTTTCTAAATTAAAAGTCGTTTTCCATTTTTAACAGCCCCAACAATAACACTTTATAGAGCACTCTCTTTTTCACGGAGCACTTTATAGTCATTAGTTATTTAATCCTCAGAGGTGTCTCAGGAGGCCAACGGGCAATGGACTCGCTCCCCTCTCCTTGCTCTGTTGAGCCCATGGGGGAGCCCACAAGTTGGCTGCGGGTGGCCGTGCTCCTATCATGGGGGTGAAGGGAGGGCTTCGCCCAAACTAATTGCATTTGCTGTGCTTATTGGTATTTGCAGAGCGAGTATTTTTTAAATTCTGTCAAACCATTTTCACTGTAAGAACTACTTCTTGCCTTTGTTCCCCCTTAGCAGACAGCAGCGCGAGTTGTTCAGAGTGGTAAAGATTTTATTACAGCCTTCAAGTTAACAGTCCTTCCAAAATGTGTTTGTTGCCTGGAGAGGCAAGCAGACATCACCAGTCCGTTCAGATATAACAAACTCACTCAATGAAATATCTACACAATGTTGAGGCATTTCTACTTCACTCGGGCTGTTTAGCTCAGATCAGACCGCAGACAATTTTAGAAGTCTCTACCTACCATCCACAGCACATTATGAAACTTCCTAGCTGTGCTCCATAATTATCTCATTTAATGGATATTTATGGAACCCCTACTATGGGCAAGCTACTGCTAAGTGCTACAGGGGTACACTGTTACAGGTGTGTGGTTCCTGCTCTTAAGATCCCACAGGCTGAGAGCAGAGACGAAAGGAAAAGACAGCTTCTGCCACATAAAACGGAAAGAGAAAAGTACTGAAATGACGACCCAGAGACCTAGTGCCACCCAGGCGCTCCGATGGGTGGCCCTCTGAGAGCACTCACTCACTCTCAGTTTGTGGAGCACTGTGGTGCCCTCACAGAAGAGAGGGTTTCTAAGCTGGACCCTGGAAACCGAACAGAGACTAGACTGTAGGGCAGGAGACATATCACATGTCCTCACCGTAGCATGGCACCAGGAAAGAGACAGGGTGGAAGCGTAAAAGAGGAATATTTGGAACATTCCACATACCAGGTGTGTATTATGAAGCCAACAAACGCATTTCCAAACTGCTTTATTCAAGAGTCCCTTGCCCACCCTAAACCTCCTACTCTCCCAGTTCTTGCTCCAGCGATTGCCTGAGTTGTTACATTCCATCAGCACCACCACCTACCACCAGCATGTAAACCCCATTTAACTCAACTGCAAATCCACTGCACGCCACCACCTTGTGTACTCAATAAACACCTGTAGAATTAATTACCTAATTAACTGCCATGTTACAGAACCTGAAAACGCACTGCCTCCCAGTTCCCAGCCTTAGTTTCTGGAGCCATGTGGTGCTCTTTATTCAAACCCTTACTCTTGGCAATACGATTTGGGACTCCGAGATTTAGCTTTCCTCTCTGGTACCTGATGTGATGATACAAACACATTGAGGTGTCATATAGTGACCAAATGTTCTGCAGTCCTCTCTGAAGCCCTTTTTCCCAAGGCTATGCAGCATATGGGCCCCAATGTCAAATATCCCCAAGTCTAATCCAACCCAAAGTCAAAGGAATGACCTCTAAGCAGAATGACTGTAAGGTCGCAGCCGAAGTCAGCAGGGGATGAGAGAAAGCGCCAAGAGATGCTGAGAAATGCTTTCTTCCCAGGAAGAAAAGAAATAAAGCATGCTAACTCTCTTCCCCTGATTCTACCCACAGTTTATTTCTTCTCAAGCATCCCAGTGAGAACTCTGGAAGATGCCCCATATTCAAGCACCATGAGGTAGACCCACAGAAGAACTTCCCACGAGAAATGACGAATAGGGAGCAACCTCAAAAACTGAAAAGCTGGAGATGTGTTTCCTGCCCTTGAGGTCACGCCCATGAGAACTGTAAAAATGTGAACACTGCAAATATAGATCTTTCCAAACCAACAAAATCCAAGGCAATATGGGCAGGATTCCTCCAAACTTAATGCTGTTCTGTGAAATCCAATGGTCCCATTCCTTCAGACCCTTGTATGTTTAAAACAGTAACTGGCCACAAACCCATGGCTGGGCCCATCCCCACATCTCCCATGGCCTCTGACAACTGGAGGGCATTTCTTCACCCAAAATATATTCTTAGGACAGCAAGGATAATTGAGACAGAATGCTAAGCCAGCGTGATTTGGGGGAGATCCATCTAAAAAGCCTAATCACGGCTAATTCACCGTTGGAGGCCACCCTGGGATTTCACGCACAGCACAGGTTTCACTAAGGTAATTGGTGCTATTGAAACAAGCCCAAGCTCCGGAGTTCACAGCTTCCCTCCTCGCCTCTGGGCAGGAAGAGGATCAATATTTGTTAGGATTGCTTCTTGTTCCAACAATGTGAGATTTACAATACTAGCTGGGATTCTCACTTTCTCTTCACACAACTCATCAGCGGAACCCAATTACTAACCTCAGACAAACAACATTAACATGAGCCTCTACGCTGCTTTATTGCCCTTCATCCAAGTCTCATTTCAGGGTCTTCAGGCAGTGCCACTATAACAGATACTACACTTTAAAGTGTGCTCCGAGGAATAAATTCTCAGTCTTTCATTACTCGTACCTTGATTTACTTCATATCATCTTGCCGCTATAGACAAAGATAACACACTGTAAATTACAGCCATCCTGTCTTGTAGTTTCCGAGGTAGGGGGAAGGCAGGGAGGGAGGCTTTCGCTCCACAATTAGCGGTGTGGCCCAGGTGCAATGGCTCCTGCATTGTCCACGGTGAGCCGGGGTTGGTTAGGACCATTCACAAAGCCCTTTCCTACCTTCCATGTTCCCCCTCTGTCAGAGAGCCTATTAAACTAATAAAAGAAAACCTCAAAGCTAAATGAACATATGGTTCCCACTGTCCATTATCTCCCCCTGTTGCAAGGCTAGCTGCTCACATATCTTGTTTTGGGAGGGAACAGGGCAAATCTGTTCACTGAATAAACCTTTCTAGTCACCAAATTTCTGCTACTAAATGGTTTAAAAAAAAAAAACAAAAACAAACAAACTCCCCAAATTAGGTGTCATTTTCCTGCATTGTCTCTTCTTCACCTTGAACCTTTGGCTAAATCAGAGCTGGCTACCTTTGCCTGGAATTTCAACCATCAAGAGTGCCCCAGGGCAGGAGGGCTGCATCCGAAGAGTCCCTGGAAAAAGTCCTCTGAGTTAGCTGTAGCAGTACCCCCTTCCTTGTCCTACACATTCCTCCATCCTCCATCCTATTCCAGCAGCGGATAACTAAGAACATTAGTTTTATGGGACTTGTCAAGCTCAAATGAAAAGAGAGCTAACTTTAATGACACGGCAATTAATCGCCCCAATAGACAGACAGCTAAAAGACAAGATATTGACTTCATTAAGGATAATGTATTATGTCATTACGTTGGTAGGGTCACCTTGTGTATCATACATGCCTGCTAATATATTGGCATTTTCCACAAATAAGATAAATTCAGATATGACTGATAAAGCTGATTAGAAAATGTTTAATCTAAAGAGGCTACTTTTCCTCTACACCCACGCTGCAGCCCCAGGTGGAAGCGGAGTCAGTAAAGGAACCAGCACAGGCCCAAGATTATCTCAAATACCAGATCCAGTTCATTTAGAACCCAATCCTTTCCCCCTCTCCATTTCCACTGTGCAAAAGATGTCTCCATGATGGAAGTTGGAGGGCTCTGGGCAACACGAGGGCTCAGAAGCCTGAGTTCCAGGGGGCCTTGTTTCTAACCTGGCACTTGTTTTAATCTTCACTGTCACAGGCCCCAGACAACTCAGGAAAACAGCCACACACATGAGGGGTGACCCCGGGGGTAGGGGTAGGGGGTTCGGTATTAACCCTGACAGAACCAAGGCCCACAGCCACTGCTACAGCAAGACGTCTCAGGATAGAACACAGCTCCAAAAGGAAATCATTCTTTGTAACAAGTTAACTTCCCTCCAAGGTTTATCCAAAGGGAGTTGCTTGGCTTAAAATAAAAGCATTTTTCATTTAGAGTAGAATATTCACAAATGAAGATACATCCACCAAAGCTTTTCCTGGTGTTTGATTTCACGTAAATAAAATGCAGTTTTTTTAAAAATTATTTTATCTCTTCAATGACTCCAGCACAAAGAAAAAAAAATGAAATCATAGTTCAAATGTTGACTCAAGCTGACGAATTCCCCCTGAGAGGAGCTTGTCCTTCCCAGAACTGGTTACTGGTTCCACCTTTACTCAGCACGCTAGGCTTCTCCTTTGCTTAAGCAGCATAGTTTTTACCCATTAAACTGAATGATGGTTTTATAACATTTCATTTGATCTAAGTAAAATGCTCATTTGCAATGCAGGGTGAAGTCCACAGCAATATGAGGATGAGAAATAAACCTAAATAAAGATTAGTATACAGTGGTAATTGCTGCATAACCCCCTGAAGTATGCGCTTGAGTGAAGGCTTTATCCTGAATGCTGTGTCTGCCCCATCCATATCGCATTCCCAGTACCCTACCTCCAGGCGATGGTGTCAGGAGGAGGGACCTTCAGGATGTGACCAGATCTTATGGGTACAGTTCTCATGAATGCATTGAGTCCCTTATAAGATCAGGCCCAAGAGAATTTGTTCATCTTCCATTATGTGAGGACATAAGAAGAATGTGCTGTCTATGGACCAAAGGAGACCATCTACCAATTCTGGACTTCTCAGCCTTCAGAACTATGAGAAATAGATTTCTGTTGTTCATAAGCTGCCCAGCCTATGGTATCTTGCTACAGAAGGCTGATGGGCTAAGACAGAGCATATATGAAATATACATAGAAATACTTGTGAATATTCATCTATATATACAAATAAACATCCAAGTTTTGCATTCTCCTCATAGACTTGTTCATTTTTAGTGTATATGTATGACTGTTTTGCTTGCATGTATGTAAAATGTGTACCACATGTGTGTCTGGTGCCTACAGAGATGATAAGAGACCATGAGGTCCTCTGGAACTGGAATTACAGATGGTTGTGAGCTGCCACATGGATGCCAGGAAACCAGACCCAGGTCCCCTTAGAAGGGCATCCAGTGCACTCAACCATTGGGCCATCCTTCCAGCCCCACAAATAGATTCTTAAACAGAGAGCATGCCTGAGTACAATATTGGCCCCTGGCATTGTATGTCAGAAAAATAATCCAGTGACCTACATTTCACCCCTCCAAAGCTTCCCATTTTAAAGATGAGTACATCGAGCTCCAGGTTAACACAGGGAATAAGTGGCAATCGATAATTCAGTTCCATAGGCCTCTCCCCGATACCTCTCTGCACCACATCCCTCCCTGAACATGTCCAGTTTTCATACCACCATCTAGAGCTTTCTTGATTGTCTTTTACTGGAACATAGACACACAGTGCTCCCTCCATATGTGTGATGTCTTACCAAAAAAAAGAAGATAACAGGAGACACCTTACTAAACTGGACAAGGTAGATGACCTAGAAGCCATTGCTCTTTCCCGTATAATCAATCTTTTAAATGAAATATAAGTGAACATGAAAGAGCAGGCCTACTCCAGTCTAGAGAACAGAACAAAACCTCTGCTCTGATGCCCGGCGTCAAATATGGCGTACACATCCAGCCACATTGTTGCTTCTTGCCGCTGCTACTGACATTTCAATAAGTGGCTGGCTTTCTTCCAGCCCTCACAGAGGACAGTAGGCCAGGCGGCAGCAGGAAGCCCCTCAATGGCTTGGACAGACATCTTTCCAGTGGCCTAAGAGGACTCCCTGCTACTCTCGGCTCCAACTCCTCACTAATTACCCACACCTGCATCCCTGAGTGCCAAGCACCCCCTTTTAACCCGAACTCTCATCTCCTCTATTATTGCCATTACGGTTGTCAAAACCAGAAGTTTGGAACCCCTTCCCTGTGACCTTGGCATTTCTTTGCAGGCTGGATGTATTGGCATTTTTTTCCTCTGACTGCATCTCTTCTCATTTGTCATGATTATTGCTGAATTTTTCAACTGTCATTCCCAAACGTAAATCAATGGTTGTCTCCCTTCCTCTTTGTCATATCTGCACGGCAAACAGCCTTTCCCTTCTAAATGAAGCTTCCTCCCTTTCCATCCATTAAAAGGGGCCTGTCTGCAGGAGAAGTCAATCCTTTGTCAGGTCATTGCATTTATCACGCTTCCAATCAGTACCTGACACACTTATTCAGCCAGGTCTTCAACCACACAATCATTGTTCATTGTGGGGGGCAGGGGGGCTCTGCTGTAATTTATTTATGCATGGTGTTTTCACTATCCGTCTTGGGCAGTTTAAAATTTTTCACCCCTGCCTTTCTTTACCTTGGAACCCTCCATGAGTTGAAGGAATCGGAGGGTGGGGTGGTGGTGAGGGAGGGAAGTAATGAATGGTGGGGAAGCTAAAGAAAAGAGCAAGGGCCTTTGTGCCTGTGGACACAGCTGGCAGTAAGTTCTACAGAGCCAGTAGGAGAATTGGAGGGTAAAAAGAAGTTGGGTCTGGGTTATGAGGGTCAAGAAAAAAGATGGCGTAGAAAGCAATCTCATGATGTACTCCATGAGCATGATGCACCAATGGACTTGACTGGAGCTTCCTTATGAGCAGAGTGATTTCAACTGTCATAGCGCACTAACAGAAACCCTACTTTAACAGGGAAAGGACATACCCAGCTTCTAAGAACTCGTGCCTCCTCTAGGAGGCTTTCTAGCTAAGAACAAGCCAATAAGCCCACCCAAGAAATCCCTAGATAAACCTAAGACTGATTCCAGCACCATTCACGGGCAGAGCGGAGTGCTCAGCCGCTGGCCAGGCAGTGCTTGGACTTCCACAGGCCGAAGGCTTCTGCATCAGCTGCAGACTTACCCTTTGTGCCTTCACCCCTCCAAGGCTCTGCTCATCGCTCAGTCCCCGGTCCCTGTCATTGGTCAAGACGCAGCTTTCAGTTGCAAGGAAGGCCAGCTTCCTCCATCTAGAGACACTTTCATCTTGGAGTTCAAGGAGAAGTATTTCTAAGGGCAGTAGAGCCCCCCCAACTTCTGCTGGTTCTTCTCACCCCCAAGACACCCAGGGCAAAGATAAGGAATGAGGATCATCCTGTGCCTAGGATATGAAGGAAATCTCTAAAGCAGGTGGTGCTTGGTGCTTTGTGGTATTCACACACTTACATATATTTATCCCTTTTTGATGGCAGATGAAGGCACACACCCTTGGGTCATTTTCCTTACATGGGCGGTACTATCTTCCTTGGGATGCACTTTGGTGTAGACTCAGAGTTTCGGGGCTACTGTTTGTTGGACAGCTTGCTATGGTTACTGAGCTAATCAGAGACTTTAGGCTGGCTGGTTCTCTGAGTGCTAACTGCTACTGGGCACCTTAAGAAGATGCTCAGAAGCCACGCTTGCTTTCTGGGTTGCTATCACAACATTTAAGCATGGGGAAATAGGAAGGGCACTCCAGTCTTCTATCACATCCCTGAGGTTCACACACAGTCCATCCACAAAATATAATGCCAGGAACCTAAAATCATATTCTAGAAAGAATAGAAAAGACTTATCACAGCCCTCTCTGCTATGGACATTCTGACGGAATGTCCTTCCACCCATCAATGTACAAAACGACTTATAATGGATGGCTTCAGGGAATCTGATGATCCATTCTGACAGATGCATACCTAGAGCAGAATTACTGGTCCATCTATTCAATGTCTTTAGAACATCTTACAGGGGTGTGCTTTGCTGTCTGGACCTTCTGTAGCCCCAGTTACTCTCAGAGTGACTACTCTTAGCAAAGACTACATCTTATTTCTATTACATGGCATGACTATACTGAAGCCTACCTAGAATATGTTCTTGCTCTCAAAGTCCACATCCAAGTATGGGTATAGGTATTCCAGGCAAGCCTTAAGCTATCTCCCCATTAGTAATGTATCAGAGCCAATTTCCATGGTTCAACTTGGAGTGACAGGTTGAGGGATGAAGAGTCTGGCAAATCTCACCGACCAATCTCCTCCAGCATCCTCCTGGGACATCCCAATATCCTTTCAGCCTGACCATTTGCTTGAAAGTGATGCTGCAGGATGGTGACAGCTCAGATAAGGTTCCTGTCCACGACTTCCTTAAATTCAGACCCACTGTCAGAAATGATAGCATCTGGCAGGCCATGTGTTGAAAGTACCTGTGATTATTTCAGAAAGGCAAAAACTAGAGTGTCTGAGAGGACCTTTTTCCCAAAGAATCTCTGTCTGGAGAGTTGAGCAGAATTAACACCAGTTTTTGACAAGAGTTTTGCTCATGCAGCATTGTAGTTTACACACTTTTTACATATCCCATTTTCGTGGTAGTTTTCTTCATCCTTAACAGTCTGCAGCATTATAATCCATTCTAGACTTCCTGAATGTCACCTTCGGTCAGCTGTTTAATGCATACAATTTACCAACTGTTGCATCTAGAATGGCCAAGAGAAAGTGATGAGTATGATTTAAAATAAATGACATGGATTTTAAGGTTTTGTTTGGTTTGGTGGGCAAGATAATTTACTCCAGCTGGTTGCTAAGAATAGTTGAGTTCTTCCACTAGTGCCTCTGTCTCAGGCCTTTGATCACAGCCAAATGGAAGGGGGGGGGGCAGACAAGTCATTTACAGCATGTGGCTGGATCAGCAAGGCCCCATGATCAGAAAGCATTCAATCAAAGTCAGAAAGGAGATCCGTGCCCAGAGAGCACGAGTGTTTAGTAGTCTTGCAGGCTCATAGGCAAGTACACTGATCCAGTGCGAACAAAAGGCATTATGTATGTATGTATTAACATAATCAAGGTTACAAATAAGAACTCAGAGAAACCCATTGTTGGCAGAAGTGGCAACAGCTGTTTAAAGAGACAGTTAATTTCTCAGTGCTTACAATAATAAATAAAGTCGATTTCTTGGACTGTGTTGTTGTTGAGCTAAACAGCCAACATATGACTGGACCCTCAGTGGTTTTGTTGGCCAACAAGCTACAACATGGTGAATGGCAAGGAAGGCAAATATATAGTATATGGTATTTTGTGTTGATCTGTGTGTGTGTGTGTGTGTGTGTGTGTGTGTGTGTGTGTTCCTGCCCATATGCCAAAAGAAAGCATTGGTAATGTTCCTCAAGTACTGTCCATCAGTTTTTTCTATTTAAATAGGATTCTGTCACTGTCTTGGAACTCACCAAGTCGTCTGGGTTTGACTGGCCAGAGAGGCCCAGGGATCTGTCTGTCTCCACCTCCCCAGTGCTGAGAATACAAGCACTTACCAGGACATCAGTCCTTTCTGCATGGGTTGGTTCTGAGGATTGGACTCAGGATTGGACTCCTCTTGAGGTAGGCACAAGAACTACCCATCATATCTCAGGCCTCATTTTTGGTTCATTCTAATTGGATGAGTGTTAATTCCTCCGTCAATCGGCAAAGACTAGCTATGACGGCTCAGCTAGCAGGGCTAGCTGGAGGGGTAGAATCGCCTCAGGAGCAGAGTCAAGGAGCTTGATAATAACCAAGATGGTGATGTCATGCTCCTCAGTGAGACACAAAGCCTTTGTCTCTGTCACAGTCTCACTAAGGTACCAGCACATCTGTGGACAGGCCTCTTTGAAAGGAGGGAAATGTGCTGCATTCTCATTTCCTGTTTCCTTTCCTTTCAGACCCGTGCCTTCCAACAATTGTGATCATTTTCAGGAGCATTTAGGCAATTCCCTGTCTTATAGGATAATCAACCAATCTATCATTTTCATCACTGTAGATAAAACTCACTTGATATACTAGAAGCATGGGTCTCTGTGAAGTTGAAGGCATCCCTACAGCAATGTAAATCCCAAATGAAAAGTGTTTGACATCAAACACCACTTAATTACAGATGACAGCATGGCCATACAAGCACTTATTTCTATGTTTAGGCAAGGTCAAATTTGGCAGTGACCATCCTGTCTCTTTTCCTTTATTAGGATGCTCATGAGGTCTGACATTGGATACCGTGGACAAGAGAATCCACAATGTCAATGAAAGCCTCACACTCGTGGTCCCTTGCAGCTGATTCCAACCTAAAGAGAAAGTCAGGTCCTTCCACTTTATTTTACACAGAGCAGAAAGTTGTCTAATCAGTGACTAGAAGCAGATGGAACAGTATCTTTGATCTTTGTCTGATCCCTAGGAAATGCCCAGTTGGCAAAACCTGGCAACTTGTTCTGTTGATACCAATGCTTTGGAATCTGACTGTGTGTCCTCATAAGAATGTTCTAGTCATTTTGAAGGTCTTCCTCTTGTCTAAAATTATTTTCCTTTCTAAGAAAGCAGTTTACAGAATCAAGCAACATTGACTCGATGGGCATTCCATTCCTAAATTATAGAGATCAGGTGTAGAGGTGATGGTTATCTTAGAAACTTTGACAAAGTGCCTTCATGAGATGACACCTTAGGAAGGTCCTTGACCAATATCAATATACTATAGCTCACATTACCATCAATCCAATAGCCATAACCACTGAACCCAGTAATATCCCCATCACTACCATCTTTCCTGAGTTCCACGTCTAGTGGTAAGTCCATTAGGTCATAGACTACATATACTATAATTGGTTAATACTTCCAGATTTCCCCAAATGGCTACACCATTCTCCACACGACAGCAATGTACAAGGCGCCTAGTTCCCTCTTGAGTCCAAATACAATACTAGTAATTCCACCAAGTTGCCTTTAATGAAGCTTCAACTCCATACTACAATAACCCGTCCTTACTCCATACTTACTTTAGTTGTAAAATGTCAATTCATCTGCAACAATTAATGGCTGTGCTAACTATTTGTACAAACTTCTGGTCTTAGGCAAAGAGATTGAGAGAACTCTCGTGAGCTATATTTAGGCTGTATGACCTATTCAAAGCATAACACACATATACTCTGAATGATATTCTTCAGCATAAAAATCAGTCAGCAGGAGCTAGAGAGATGGCTCAGCAGTTCAGAGCTACTTTTACAGAGGACCCAGGTTTGATCCTCAGCACCTCTATGGTTTCTCACAGCCAACTGTAACTCCAGTCCCAAAGGATGCCCTCTTCTGGCCTCAATGGGCACTGCATGCATGTGGTGCACATACATGCATATGGAAAACATCAACACATTAAATTTTAAATGAAAAACAAAATCTCTCAGCACAAGAGGAAGCAGAATGACCAACAGTTTTCAACATATTGAGTCTTCATGGCATGAGTGAAATGTAACAAGATCTGCTGAGGTCCTAGGGTGGACACTATGGTCAATCTCCTAGTAGTATCTATGAGTGACTGTACCATACCTACTTCTAATCAGCCTGTTTGTAAGCAGACTTCCACTATATCACAACATAAAGGAAGCCTCTATGAAAGGCCTAAACAAGCACTTGGCAACAGTATTTGGCTTTCTTCCCCCTGCTTGGGGAAGAGGGGGTAATAAACCCTGGTCATCCTATGTCCTTGTAATAGGATTCTAAAAGTAATAAAGCTGGAGCCTAGACAAATCTAGAATCCCAAATGACTAACATACAGTGTTCCCTAGCACACAACACTGACCCTTGTCCCCAGAGATGGAAGGCTCTGTGAACAAGGGCTCTTGGGCAGTAAGGCGGTACACTAGCCATCTACGTCAAATACCCCACATTATCCTTCTGTTCTGCAAATGATCAGCTCGCAATCTTAAGGAAACTAGCTTCTCTGAGACTTCAGATGTGAACCGACAATAATGCTGACATAAAGGAGACAATAGGTACCCAAAGAGGGGGCTGTGTTTGTTAGTTTTCTCATTAGTACATCACCAAATACCTGACAAGAAGCAAGAGGAAAAGTTTATTTTGATTTCTGGTTTGAGAATATGGTCCATCATGGCAGGGAAGGCCTGGTGGATGGAATGGCTCTCAGCTATACCAACAAGTGTGAGGTCCCTCACTCACATCTTAGGGGAAGGGTAGAGAAATGAATATTGGTGATCTCCTGCCTTTTTTCTTTTCCCTACTTCTATCTACTCTGGGCCCCTGTCCATCCACATTCGGGATAGGTATTCTTCTTAGTTATATATCTCTGGAGACTCACTCCCCCAATGTGTCGATATGATCTAAATCCCCTCAAGTTGAGAAGACAAATCATTCCAAGTACCAGGTACCCAGACCTCACAAGTGTGACCAAATGCACCTCTATGTCCACCTGTGAAACAACATCATCAGCTTATACACAAAAACACGTTCAGCATCTGCACATATCACACATAGGAATGCATACACTCATACACATGCACATCCACACCTGTACCCATCCACGTTCCCAACAGGCTTTGATGCCCCTTTTCTTCCCTAGGCACACAGTACCTTGTCTGTGTCATGCCTAATTCACTGTCCCGCCACATGGCCATCAGGAACCTGTCTCATTACACTTGATGCTGGAGCTAAGACAAGACTCAGAGTGCTCCTGAAGGCAGACCTTTCAAAGGTGAGACTCCTTATGACCTTCAGAAATAATCAAGACAGGTGATTCTAAAACCCATTTTGAGCTGTGCAATCCTGTCTCCAAAGAGAAGCTCAGCCAGACACTCTAATATGTAAAACTGATACAGGCAGCCTTGCCCCGTGCTAGGGAGAGGGGCACGCAGAGCCCAGTGTTGGTCCCCTCCCCAAGGCGAGCCCAAAGTCCTGCCAGGGGATGACAGAGCTTAAGAAAACCTTCTTCATTTAGCATATGGAGGAAATGGGAGCCATGCAGTAGAATCAATCACTCTAGGCTACACAAGTGGTTTGTGTCAGGGCAGGACCTAAAACCTAGATATACGGGCTGGGAAGCTACCTCTCTTCCCCCGCTAGCTGCCAAAGTATAGCCATCTAAATATCAGCATTTATATTAAGCATTAAATCCATTTTACTAAACAGTAAGTACCCTCACTGTCTATGATGCGCCAAGCTTTAGATGTCAACTAATTTGACTTACTCTCCCTTTCATTGCCCTTATATCTTGCTTAATAAGACATTTTATTCAGATACTGCTGAGGTAATAAAGGAAGAAGCGCGGTTGCCAAATGTACTGCCATTTTTATTTTGAGCTTCACTGGAGTAAGGGGTTATTTTCTTGTGAAAAGGATGAAATGCTGCTGCCGGCCTTTTAAATTGTATCACGCAACCCTGCTTTTGCCCAAGCAATAGATTTCCAGATAACTGCAGCAATCTTCGTGAAGTGTAAAAAAACAAAACCAAAAAAAAAAAAAAAAAAAAAAGAAAGAAAGAAAGCAAAATAGCCAACCATCCTGGACTCTACCTAGCCTCAACTACAATGCATCAACAACCCCATCCCTCACCACGAATCTACCGACACCTGAGAGCTAAGAGGCCACACTTCAGCTCCATATCCAACAATGAAAAGCTCTGGCATTCGTTATAATAGTTTTTTGTTGCTGTCATTTTTTTTAAAGATGATGATATTAACCTAACATTTTAATATTTTAGATGTTTATTTATGTGTATGTTCATACATGCACACATGGAGATGCATCAGTCAGTTCTCTCCCTCTACTAGTGGGTCCTGGGGATTGAACTGAGGTCCTCAGACTTGGTGGCAAGCACCTTCACCCACTGAGCCATCTTGTCAACCCTTAACCTAACATTTATTCAGTGGTCATCACAGGGCTTTCCACGCATTCTTATTTCATTTCACACCAGCCCTATGAAGTAGGCAGCCCTGATAAGACCATTCAGATGAGGATACTGAGGGACAGAGAGGTTAAGTAAGTTGTCCAAGGTTGCCCATTAGCATTTGGTGAGGCCTGAATGTACAGCCAGGCCTAGTAGGTTTTAGAACTTGCACACAAAACCAGAGCCTCTCCCAGATTTTTGAATGGCTGAGTGCTGGCAGACTTGGGTTCAATTCTACTATACTGCTTACTGCCTTCTATGAGTTGAGCCATAAACATCTTCCACGGGCTGGAGTTTAGGGCACTTGTTCACTCTCTGGTAGCACTATTTGGGGGAGGTTTTGGAGCCTTTAGAAGATAAAGCTTGGCTAATGGGAATAGGTCAGAAGACATGGACCCTTGATGATTCTAGTCTGGTCCCCATTTGGCATGTCCTCTTTTCCTGGTCTGTGGTGATGTGAGGAGTCACCACCACTTGCTCCCACCACCATGAACACTCCCATGCCTTCCCCACTGTGAAGACCGCCATGCTTTCCCAACCATGAAAACCACCATGCTTTCCCCCGTGATGAACACAGCCATGTTTTCCTCTCCACGAGGGTCAGTAACTGTCTGAAATTATGAACCAAAGCAAAGACCCTCCCCTTAAGTTGTTCCTTCCAGGTATTTCATTCACAAAGACAAGAAAATCAACTAGTATAACACTGAGTCCTTAGCCAAGTAGATTAACCTTACTAAACTTGACTTTCTCATCTGCAGAATGAAAAAAAAAAGTAAGCATACCTTGCATTGTGGGAAGCCTGCCTTCTTTCCTTAATGCTCAAATATTGGGCACAAGACTCCCCAGATGAATGGAAGGAACCCTAGATGAACAGAAACCTACTCTAGAACAAGAGTAGGAGTGTCAAAGAATGTATGAGAGGAGTGGGAAGAGAGAAGAGAGAGACGAGAAGAGAGGGAGTTTTGATACAAGGTCTCCCCAGTCATAAGAAACTCTATGAGACACAAAGGACCCAGAAGCTACAGAAGAAGGCAGGCATGGCTGCCCTGGCTGGAGACACAGTTTCTAGGGGTTGGATTATAGAGAAACTTCATACTTGGGATCTGGGTGGTTCTTGGTACCAGAAGAAAGATCGACAACAGATGGTGAATGTCGGGGCACACATTTGGTTCACTGTAAGAACAAACTTCCTATCTGCCCAGGGTAGGTTGGTTGGTGCTCCCCTGGGAGATGCTGAGAGTCCATGCAGCTGGGACGAGGAAAGGACTGGCAAGTTCCATACATTCCAACCCTGAAATTCTTCTATTCAGAAGCAGGAATAGCAGCAGTGCCCCCTGAAGATACACTTGAGACCAGCAGTGTGGCTGCCTTGATGTTGGACTGCAGCTAGAGGGTACAGCGTGGACACTGGGAGAGAGGCACCAGCATCCCTTGATCTCCCCAAATGGAGAAGACATCGCAGGGGTCCCTCTCGGTACCAGATAGAATTGGAAAACGCTGAAGACTCCCAGCAGAAAACCACGAAGCCCCCTGCCGTGGAGGCAAACAGTCTATTGAGCAGGCAGCTCTGCTGTTTACAGCAAAGTCACAGACCCAGGACACTGGAATAATGGTGGCGTCCTGCTGTCATCCACAAACATGCTGTGCGTGCAGAATTGAAGAATAGGGGTCCAGCCTCAAACTGTCATTGACTCCCCTGAATACCTAGATGAGGAGCCCACTGATCAATGCCTGTTATGAACCTGTTACATTATTACAAGAAAGCAGGAGGAGCAGGCCAGGAGACCCCTCCTTCCCACCATGCGCCCAGGAGACCTGGGGCAGAGGTCCCCACCCTTGGTGAACTGCTTGTGATGATGCAGGATGAAAGGCAATGGGGTGGATCACTATACTAGAAATGTCAGACAGTGTGTGAATGCGCTGAGGCTGCTAGAGCACCAGTCAAAAGGCCCTTTGTCTGTGCTTCCTTCTGCACCTGTCTGCATTCAGAGAAGACACTCCTGTGACCTCCCTTCTTCATAGACAAACCCATCCATTCGCTGTCACTGACGCCCAGCGTCCTTCTCTGAATGTCTTACACACACACAACGACGATGAAGAAAATACAGGAATTGACTTGGTATTTGTGCTCCACAGACCTGAGCACACACAGCGCACTGATTAGCAGCAGGGGGTCTGGTACCAGAGGGCCTAACATCCCACATTCACTGGTAACTGTGTGGCCTTCTTCAGTAATTCTGAAGCCTCTCTGCCTGCTTCCTCATTTGCACAATGGCAGTGCATTTGTGCCTGTGGGTATTCGTGTGTGCACATGTGCTTGTGGGTGCATGGGTGTGCATGTGCACGTGAGGCCAACGTCAGCTCTTCCTCAGTCACTCCACCTTACTTCTGGGAACAGAATCTCTCATTGAATCAAAAGCTCACCAGTTTGGCTAGAACGGCTACCCAGCGAACTCTAGGCAACGACTCGTCTCTACTCCCATGCCACAGCTCTAAGCTACAGATGTGTGTCCCCAGGCCTGATTTTATCATGGGTGCTGGGGATTCAAACTCAGGTCCTTAGGCTTGTACTGCAAGCACTTTCCTGACTGAGCCCTCTCCCTGGCTGTACCATGGCAATGTTAATAGGAACAACCACAAAGGGTGTGTCAGGAGAATGAAAGGGGCTAATATATATAGAAGTATTCAGAATAATATCTGTCATAGGCTAAGTGCTTACACGTGTTGGCTCCCACTCCCATCTTTTTTCCCTTTACAGCTGATATACTGGTTTCTTCAGGACAAAATCTTTTCTCCAAACTGTTAAACAAAATCTAAAGCTATATTAGGGCCATATGTAGTTCAAGAATTTGGATGACTCTCAGAATGCATTTTTGAGGTCAGACCCGCAGTATATTTTTGCTATGATAAGCTGTCACATCCCAACCCCTCCCGGACTCTACCACTCTCAAGCAACCAGAGCAATTAAATCGTAAAGACATGATATGCGTTATGGAACAGGGACTCCAAGGCCTGATATAAAAATGTTCATTACCAGCCAGGCCCCTGCAAGATGACCAAATTAACCTCACTGCCAGGAGTATATTAAGAAAGAATAATAAATTATTCAAAACCCAATGCTGATGGAGCAAAAAATATTTATGGAAAATCATCAGATTATTGCATTTTAATCACGATCCTGTTGTAGGGCTGACGTGTTAAGTCCTCCGAGCACTTGGGTGGAAGATAAGCGAGTCCCTCAGTGACTTGCTATCAGCATCTCCAAGAGCCTGGACCGCACACCCTGAGGAGAGGAAACAGCTCAGCAGATGGGGCTGGAGATCTGCAAAGCCAGGCATCCGAGGCACCTGAAGGGAGGTGGCTTTGTAAGAAAGCCACGCACCTGGCAGCCATGGTGCCAGCGGGTGCCTCGTGAATCATTATTTCCTTCAGAAACACAAAAGAAGCCCTGGATCCTCACATTTAATTTGCTGTCCCTTGAGAATAAGGGACTATATATATTATACATACATACCTATATTACATATACTGTATGTACACACACACACACACACACACACACACACACACACACACACACACACACGAAACAAAACTACCCAGAAAGCCACATTGAATGCATCCTCAGCCCTTCCCACTGGCTGCCTTGCTTCCTGGCCCCCGCCCCTTGTTTAATGTTTCTAACTTTATGCCATGTTCTCTTCCCCTTTCAGCACGGCTGAGCAAAGCTGACAGGCGGATTCCTTTGCTTTTCAGGGTATTAAAGCCACTTTCCCGCTCTGACAGCCTGTTCTACTCTGCCACCTTGTAGCTGTGGCTTCACACTCCTCTGGGCAGCCAGTCCTTCCTGACAGACCACTGTCACTTCCCATCACCCTCTCTGTATATCCCCTTCTCTCTCCCTCAGCACGCATCCCGACTTTCCAACCAATGCAATTATTTTTTTTGACAAGCCATCCATCAGTTTTAACTTTAAAAGCACTTTCTGCTGATATCCATTGTTAAGTCCTTTGCTTTTTTATGGGGCTTGCATGAGAGAATATGATATCAGACATTCAAACTACCAAACCATGTAAATTTACTTTGTTCTCAGCTATGTTTCCAATTTCACGTCCAATTTTTCGGTACATTATGCGTAGTTGTTGTGCTTAATATGATGTTGTCAAATCCCATTAAAGTTCACTGCATCGCACGGCTTTAAAAACAGGTTACAATTTGCATTCTATAAAGAAAGGAAGGAGTACGGTCTGAAGTCAAGCTGAATCTTATTAAAATTATCTGTTCAATTGTTACATTTGTAGATGGAGTAATTTTGAGGCATTAGCTGAGACACATATGAAAATGTCAGCGTGCCAACTAACGACAACGTGAGCAAAGGGAAGAGCTATGCGAAACCCAATAAAGCTCCTTGGCTGGTGACATCAATTTGATGATAATCCGAGGAAATGAATAAGGGACCATCCCGTTTGAATAGGAATTACCTTTTCTATTAAATCACTTTGGTGTGTTTCCACTTGGCCTGCATCTCCATCCTAGGCCACAGCGAGTCTCCGGGGATTTGTTCTGAGGCAGGGTGGGGAGGCAGAGGCCCCATAAAGTAGAAGGTTAGTCCTTTGAAGGGCAGCTCATTCCCAGGTGTCTTAAGATACCTTCAAAGGAGTCTTTAAAATATGAAGGAGACTAGAGGTCTTCCGGGAACCAGACGCCCAGGGAAAAGCTATGCTTAGTTAAAAGCTGAGCTCCGAGTGCAGAACACTCAGGGGGAAAGGCAAGCAGGTGTTACAAAGGGGGGTGCTGCTAGGCCCCCCACTTCTAGGAAGGGTTAGAGAGAGATTCGATTCACGACAAGGGATTTAATAATGCCAGATACTTTCTGGGAGCCCTGCTCTCCAGTAGAGGTCCTGTCTGGCTGCTTTTATCACAGCGCTGATTTCTGTGTGACCTGTCACTGGATCTAGTTTCTGATTTTAAAGCTATCCATCACTGGCCCAGAGCTGAATGATGCCATTAGGGGTATTATTAACTGAACCATTGACTTCATTGACTAGAACAAGTTAAATTTTTGTTTCGCACACAAAGAATATTCCCAGGGCAGACATCTACCCCCCTTTCACTGTTATTTTATTCAAGATTCCATAATTTTAATTTTTCCAATACAGTCAGTATTAGGTAAGCCACAGTGACAAGGAGTAAAATTCAGTGACTATGGAAGATGCAGTGGGAGGCTCAGAAAGAGATGGCTGCTTCCCAGGCAGGGAGAAAATGTCCCATATGTTAGGTTAACTGCAGGCATTGATTCACTGTGTGGTCTTGGAAAAGTCACTTAACCTCTCTGGGTTGCCATTTTCTTATTTTAAAGCAAATATCAATATTTCTTATACTTATCACAATAATTCCATGTGAAAGATTTTTTTTAAATCGCTTTTTAGACAGGGTCTTACACTATGTAGTTCTGGTTGCTTAGAATTTCCTACATAGGCCCAAATGGCCTCAAACTCACGGAGATTTGCTTGCCTCTCTTTACCTCTGCCTCCCAAGTGCAGGGATTGAAGGCATGTACTACCATGCTCAACCTAGTGCATTCCCTTTTCATGTGTGTGAGTGTGTGTGTGTGTGCGTGCATGCATGTGCTTATGTAGGCCCAAGGACAACCTTGGGTATCATCCTGAACACCTTTGAGACAGGGGCTCTCTTTGGTCTGTACCAGCGATTAGGCATACCCAGGGACCCTCCTTTTTTTTCCTCCCCAGTTCTGGTCCAAGCACACCTGGATTACTGGCATGCCTTACCTTGCCCAGCATTTTCAATGGGTTCTGGGCCAAACTAAGGTCTTCAAGAGTACTCTACCCATCAGGCCATCTCCTAGCACCTCCCATGTACTTGGACATATGATAAGAATGTGATGAATATGAGCAGCTGCATCATCATCCATCAATAACACATGAAAAAGAAGATGCCCAAAAGATGGAAAAGAAAAATGGAGGGAAAGTCTTACCACGTGATCTTGGCTGACGATCACAACAGTGTTTCAGCTCCATGCAAAAAACAAAGTTTTCAGCTCTCGTAGCAAAGCTGTCTGCTACTATACTGTGAAGAAGTTGGAGGATTCATCCTGATGCTGGGGAAGAGCCTGCAATGCTGTCCACAGGGAGTGGAGAGGGTGGTAGAATATACATATGTTGAGAACACAGCTGTTAATTCAGAAGCGCTGTAGCGAAAGTGAGACCTAAAGCAAGGATGAGACCGGAGTGGGCTCCATAGAGGAAAGAAGGCCTGCTCCACACTGGCTGATAGGAGCCAAGCAGACACAAAGATTCCCAGCACCTTCACATTTCATGGCGTCACACCATATTAGTACATCCATGATGGTGGTCCACCAAACACAGTCATTTCAATCTTCTGAGGCATCAGGGAGAGTGGATCAGGTCAATGAAGGAGGAAAGAGAGCATTTGGGCTGCCAAGATGTAATTCTTTAGAGCAAGAAGCCTTCCTCCTCCTCTTCCTCCTCCTCCTTTTCCTCCTCTTTACCATCCTCCTCCTCTTCATCCTCTTCCACCTCATTCCCCTCTTCTTCATCTTCTTCACCTACCTCCTCCCCTTCCTCTTTCTCCACCTTCTCCTTGTCTTTTTCCTTGTCCTCTCTCTCCTCCTTGTCTCCCTGATCATTCGACACAGTGAGGGGGCCAGAAGGGTAGGCCTGGTGCCACATAACAGGAGCATGGGAGGAATGAAGGTGTCATAGCAGCTTTGACACATTGTTGGGAGTCTGCCACAGGTGTGGACAGAGGCAGGAGACAAACGCTAGGCAAGAAGGAAGACCATTCAAAAACGTATACTTGATTTCTTTTACTCTAGTAAAAGAAACAGAAAATAAGGAGATAAAGAATAAAAGGGGTCCATGGAAGAATAATGAAAGGATGCAGGGTTACTTCTGAGGGCACATTAATATGCCCAGGTGACAGAAAGCATGGGTAGGGCAAGGAGATGGCAAGTTGACTGAGTTCAGTGCCAGGAAGCATCAGAAGGGGAAGGGGGTTTGTAAATAGACTTGTACGAAAACATCCTCATAACAAGAGTGTCTAGGAATTCTGCATCTTGAAAACCACATGTGTGTGTAATAGATTTCAACCTTACTTTTTTTGTTGTTATGGTCTCATGTAGCCTGGGCTGGCCTGGAACTTGCTATGCTGCTGAGGATGACCTTAAACTTCTGATCCCTGCTGCCTTCCAGGTCCTAAGTGCTGGAATGACAGCCATGGTCCATCCAGTTCAGTTTTTATGCAGTGCTGGAGATTGAACCTGTGGCTTCATGCATGATGGGCAAGCACTCTACCAGCCAAGCTATACGACTTTGGAGGAGCCTCATTACTAATTCAGGAAGTCACTTGGGGAATTTAAAAACAGAAGTACCTCTACATGGGTTTAGGCATGCTTACACACCCACACTCACATACACAAATACAAGTATTTTTTTTCTATATCTATTGAAGATCTCCAATATCTAGTTAGAAATTCTCTCTAGACTGTCCCTTGTAAGAGCCAAGCTTCAGGCTTCACTCTTGGTCACATGAAAATACTCCACAGCATGAGTTTCCAAGGTGAAAGGGGAGTTAGCTGACATGGCCTCCATCCCTCCCTAAATGGCTGGAGCAGTAGCCACACGTAAAACCAAATGACACTTGGCATATCCTGATCTGAATTTGGATTTGCCCTCCTAAGCACACATGTCCTGTCTATGCCCAGAGTGGGAGCCCCTGGGAGCAAGAACCACATACCAAGTCACTTGACCTCTCAGGACTGAACGCTCACCACCTAACACAAGGCTGAGCCTCAACAAATTCATCTGGAATAATGTCAGGCGGTAACGATTGGACCTAAAATAGTGGAAAAGAATCAGGTTTCCAGCAACTTGGCATTTTTGTTTGCCAAATTTCACATCCTATTAAAGATTTAGATGTCAACGGCAGAAATATTCCTGTTTAAATATCTAAAGAGGGACTCCATTTGTTTCTCCCTACATTATTAATTTGATTGGTTTTAAAGTTATTGGATGTGAGAGGCATTAGACAGACCACACAGACAAAGAGAACTCCCTTCTCTCCAGCAAGGTACTCTAGCCAAACAGGACAGTCACCTTCACAACCGTGTCTAGAAGAACCCTGAACCATGCACGAAGAAGAACAAGGGACCCCTATGCTGTTTCAAGTCCTAACTATCTGTGTTGCATTTTCTGTTCTCTTCTGTTGGGCTCCTGGAGATGGCTACAAAATCCCAGTGTCAGAAAGGCTGGAGGGACTAGGCTGTGGTACTATGTCCAGAAGATCCAGATCCTAGCCTCAGCACAGCAATATCTAGTGACGTAACCATCTTGGGAATTTCTTCTTGATCCTTTGGTGGACAGAGGTAGGCTGGGTAGATCCATAGCATGGAGTTGGTAGCAGACAAACTCTCAGCTTTCTGCCAATTTTCTCATTCCAGGATCACTGATATCATCTTCCGGGGGAATCTGTCCTTTCCTGTGGAAACATCTACCTGCTATGTATGCAGCATCTCTAGCCTTTTCAACATCATGATCACCAAAGGATCTTTCAGGTACTGAGAGGAAAATTAAAAACTTGGTATTTAGGAACAGGAAGAATCCACATGTTTAATCTCAACTCCAGACCACTGGATGAGGCATATACAATCTAGGTTTACTGACGGTGGAGTTTCTCCCCTGACATCCTCTGAAGGCCTCTAAGAAGTCAGTACTGAATCAGGATTGGTCTCCTGTAAGGTCTGTAAAGATGAGGCCAGAAGCTATGGATCTGAGGATGTGCATGGAAGGGCAAGAACCCTGAGACAACTCAGTAGAGAAATTGAGCCCTGAACAGCATGCAAAAGAAAACCTATAGGCTGCTCCATGGCCAGTTCAAGGGACTGAGCTTATGAGAGGCTAACATTCAAAGGTGGAGAGGAGGAAACACGATGCCTCATTCTTTGTGGCAATGTATCTTCAAAGATGCAGCCTCCTCTGGAGGGCCAGGGGAGCTCTACAAGGACTCAACGCAGAGTAGACTGATTCTGTACATTCAAGGCTGCATTTTGCCTCTTGCTTGGTCCAGGCTGTACATCCTAGGGAGTACATAAGGAAGCCCAACCAATCCGAGGTGCCTTCTCAAAAGGAAGAGTCTGGCATCTTTGGAGCCACAGTTAGGGATGTGCTCAAGATTCCAAAAGCTTGTTTTGGGGTTAGATCTGCTGAAGTTTTGCTAAATGAGATCTCCAGACCCCCTCACTGAGATCCCATGGATCCCCAAATCTTCTGCCCCTCCCTTCGTCAGAAGCACACCTAAGTTGGACCACACGTGTTCTGGCAAAGGGTAACGGTGAACAGGTTTCAACGGCCCTAAAGTAGACATAACCTTTAAGGAGGTACAAGACACTCCAAGAGCCATGCTACATAGACCAGCCAGGAAAGAAGTCTGGAGCCTCAGTTGCCTGCTTCTTTATCAAAGTCCAAGTCTTCTAAGCTAGATTGGGCTAGGACCAGTGGCACTGCAGAGGCATGGGTGAAGGGTTTGGGCTGGACCAGTGGCACTGCAGAGGCATGAGGTGAAGGGTTTGGGCTGGGACCAGAGGCACTGCAGAGGCATGAGGTGAAGGGTTTGAGCTGGACCAGTGGCACTGCAGAGGCATGAGGTGAAGGGTTTGGGTTGGGACCAGTGGCACTGCAGAGGCATGAGGTGCAGGGTTTGAGCTGGACCAGCGGCACTGCAGCGGCATGCAGTGAAGGGTTTGAGCTGGACCAGCAGCACTGCAGAGGCATGCAGTGAAGGGTTTGAGCTGTACCAGCGGCACTGCAGAGGCATGAGGTGAAGGGTTTGGGCTGGACCAGCGGTACTGCAGAGGCATGCAGTGAAGGGTTTGGGCTGGACCAGCGGTACTGCAGAGGCATGCAGTGAAGGGTTTGAGCTGGACCAGTGGCACTGCAGAGGCATGAGGTGAAGGGTTTGGGTTGGGACCAGCGGCACTGCAGAGGCATGAGGTGCAGGGTTTGAGCTGGACCAGCGGCACTGCAGAGGCATGCAGTGAAGGGTTTGAGCTGGACCAGAGGCACTGCAGAGGCATGAGGTGAAGGGTGTGAGCTGGACCAGCGGCACTGCAGCGGCATGCAGTGAAGGGTTTGAGCTGGACCAGCAGCACTGCAGAGGCATGCAGTGAAGGGTTTCAGCTATGACCAGCAACACTGCAGAGGCATGAGGTGAAGGATAAAGGGCCACGAATTGAGGTGGGGGGCAAGATGTGCAGCTTTATATCTTGGCTCTGTCCCTTCCAAGTTCTAGGGCCTCTATCTTCCTCTCTAAAATGGACACAGCCATGACCTCTTTCCTAGGGTCCTCATGAATATGGAAGGTGTTGAGATCTGCAGAACAAGAGGAACCATTGCTCAATCATGCAATTGCTCTCATGGAAGATGTTCCACACTAACTGTGCGGCTCTCTGTACTGGCCTCTCTCAACCCCAAATTATTTAGGGAGAGGTCTGTCTTACTCCTGCCTATTGTCTTCATGCATAGTGCCTCAGTCAATCAAGATGTGTAAACTGAATGGGTGAGTAAAAGCCAGGGTGGGGCAGGTTCCCAGCTCACATTCACCTGCCTTGTGCCTTCTGTCTCCCAAGAGAGAACACCCCACCTCTTCAGCTAGCTCAGCGCTCCCCGCTGCTCACGGCTCAATTGGAAATCAGTACTGGGAGGCACCTGAGGACAGCAGCAAAGGTAACACCTCAGCAAACCGACTGCCCAGGTTCGGATCCCAGCTTTTCCACCTACCCATCAACTCTCCTACTTAACAAGTAGCGCTAGAGTGCCATGTGCTGTTAGAGCTCTTTATCCTAATAACGTTGTTAAATCCACAGAGCAGGCAGCCTGAGCTATGGGGGACAAGAAGGAACATCTCACGACTGGGTCTATAACAAGAGAAACTCCAGCTCACGCAGATGTGTATGTCCAAGGTCGATGCTCCAAGTCAACTCTTTTCACCAAACATATTTACTCCCAGTGACTGATTCCCTTTTAATTCAAGTTCCTTTGGAATCTGCTTTGTGAGGCATGAAAAATAAATACCCCCTGGTGGACCAGTGTCTAACCTAAGTCTGTTGCCTCCAAGGCTCTTTCTCTGCCCTCTTGCCTGGTACAGAGCTGGTTCAAGGGACTCTACTTGGTAGCAACCTCTTGCTTATCCAGATGTCACCTCATTCTGACTACATCACATCGTGTTGCAGGAACCATCCCCTCATGCAGAAGGGGCATTTTGGAGGAGCTGAAGAGCAGCTAGTCAGCCAGCTGTGGGGTCATGGGCAGCCAATGGCTCTGGACAGTGGGGAGTCATGTTTTCCAGAGCAGCCCAGCCTAGCCTGAGACCCAGAACATTCCATGGGGCAACAGACATGCCAGCAACTCACACCCTCGGCATCCATACTCCAGCATGGGGCTGGGTTGGTAAAACTCCTGGCTGAGAGAACACTGGAGTTGTCTCTGTCACATAGCGACAGGGGAGGAGTTGGCTGTGTGCACGCATCAAGATGTGGCTGACATGGCCACCAGCCCCAATTCTCACATCCACTGTAACTTACCTGAAAAAAAGACATTCCCCACTTAGGAGCCGTTCCCACTCTTTGGCAGAGGAGAGTGGAGGCCCTGCCACTGCTTCTACACAGAAGATGGTTGCTAGGTTTATGTAAATACCATGGAAACCAGAGCTGTAGCACAGAAAGACTCACAGAGAAGCAACTTAACATAAGGTCAACAAGCCCCCTGACGAAAAGCGGATATAATGCTTAGTCTTCCACACACAGCCCACTCTCTGTTTCCCTTCCCAACCCCTAGGCTAAAAGGCTAATGAGATTCACAGACAACATACGAAATGATGGAATTCTCCACACAGCTCGATTTCTTTCTATAAATAATTTTAAAACGATTACCCAATAATGTATTGTAATAAAAGAGCTGACAGGCCCTTGCTCAACAAGCGATCGCCGGCGTGTTTTCACACCTGGAGATGGAGAACTTTCTTATTATGTGCCCCTGGTGGTTTTTAGGTGTTTCCATAAAGCTGTGCCATTATTTATAAGCCACGGGTTACTTCACTTCACTGGATGCTACAATTAATGAAAACTTGTTTTGAAGGCTCAGAAAAGTGAGGTGGACCAGAGGACGTGTGCCAGGCAGCACTTGTGGAGCAGGAGTCATTTCTGTAAGTCATTTGTGTCCTGGCTGATTGGGAGTGGGAGTCTTGATGCTAATGGAGGGACAGGTGGCATCATCTTCAGACACAAAGTAACTTCCTAGGGATGGTGTTGGGCAACATCCCAACCCACTCTAGAAGGAGCTATCTTTATCTTTTGTCTCCATATCTATCACCCCAGTCTGAGTAGCCCCTGAGCTCTGGGAAGCCCAGGCGGCAGTAACTATGTGTTCTGGGTTCTCTCAAATGCTAAACACTGAACTTCTATGTCCAATTGTGGCTGAACTTCACTGGTGTCTACAGGAGCAGCTCATGGGCACATGCACCCAGGGATCACCATGCCCACAGCTAAACTCCCTCTCCCTTCATAGTAACATGAGGGCAGAGAGGGACATGAGACACACTGGGAACTTGTAGCCCCTTTCCAAGCCGCCCTGTGCTTCTGACTATCATTCACACCCCATAGGACCCACTCCACTACCTATGAAAACCTATCCACCCTTCTGACCCCAATGTCACAGTCCCTTCTAAGGAGCCTTTCCAGATAGCCACTGTGTAATGGAATCACACTCCCAGCAAATCCACAGAGAGTGGCCACCTGCGTGCACTTTCTCTGTTCTGACATTTCCACGACTTACATCTTTACTTTGTCCCCCTGCAGACAGGATAAGGGGGAGACCTCTTGAGTAGACCACACAATTCACTCTCCTTTATAATACCCACAGAACTTGGCTTCTGTCCTGGGTGGTAGCCTGCAAAATGAAGAAATAGCATCCCAGCATAGTCTGGGAAGTGCACCAAAATAACTTGAGACAAGTCGCTTACCCTTTCTGGTCCTCATTCCCCAAATTCTTAAAGAAAACAGCTTAGACACAAGAATTGCCAAGGTCCTTATCAGCTTGAAATGTCTCTGACATTACAACACGGAGCTATGGCATTTGAGCTGATAATGACAACCAGGTCACAAAATAGCAACTTGATTTCAAATGGGCTACTGTGTGTGTGTATGTGTCTGTGTGTGTGTGTGTGTGCATGTGTGTGTATGTATGAATGTGTGTGTGCATACATGAGTGTATGTGCACCTATGTGCCTGCATGGTGTATGTGTGTGTATGCATGTGTGTGCCTGAATGTGTGTGTGTGTGTGTGTGGGTGGGTGTGTTTGTGCATGTGTGTATGTGAACTGAGGGCTAATCTCAGGACTTCATTCTACTTCTGCCATTAAATTACACTTTGTTAACCGGAAGCTGCACAGTGTCCCTCAGCTACAAGAGGTGGTATCGCCTCATGCTTCCCAAACAATGCCTGTCTGCTGAATGGCAGTGAAAATCACTAATTACAACACTGCTCATCCACTCAGAAAGCTATCTCTAATTAAGGGAACAAATCACACTTAGGAATCAGCCCAGTTTACAAAGAAAGATCATTTGAAATGGTGGCGAGAGGTCAGTGGGTTATGGCACCTTCATTCCAGGTGACATGTTATGGAGCATCTTAACTGAGGCACAGCTGGACGTATTTATGGCTGCAGTATGATATTTTGGGATTTGTATATGATGTTTCACGAGCATTGAGAGGAGGCAGAACTTCCATCTTCTTAAACACTCCATGCTTCTTTATAACAATTCACAATTCTCCACATTTTTCTCTTCTAGCTTGGGATAAAAAAGATGATCAACTATTACTATATAGTAGTAGGTCAACTATTACAACTATAGTTGTCCTTGTGGACTGCAGAACACTAGAACTTTGTCTTCCTCCTTCACTGTTTGGTACTTATTGCCAAGTTCCCTCAGTCTCCCCCTCCTCTCCCTCTTTTTGACTCTGGTGACCTTTATTTGACTCTAGTCTATGATTCTCATTTATGAGTTCAACTTATGTTAGCTTCTCTATATAACAAGACATGTATTTGTTTTCTATGCCTGCCTCCTTTCTTTTAACACAGTGTCTTGTTCTATCTGCTTTCACATAAGTGATCAGTTTTCCTTCCTTTTTATTGCCAGATAATATTTCAGTGCATATTTATTGTCTTTTGATGTGCATGTCAGTTGACTCAGCTGTGGCTATTGTGAATCCAGTTGCCATGAACCTGGGAGCACAGGTACCTCTTTGCTATGCTGACTTCCAGGGACACCTTGCCCAGGACATACCAACCACAATTTGGAGTCTATGAAAGGAGACCAATGCACCTAGAGTCTTCTCAGAAAGGGGAGCTCTGCTCTGAAGGGAGAGCCTTCACTTATCCAATCATGCTCCTTAACTTCGGAGAACAAACTAAAACCGTGTCTACTGAAGTATGTCCAGGCTGGTTCTGGGAGCGTGGCTCAGTCAACAAAGTGCTGGGTGTGCAAGCATGTGGATGTGAGGTTGGATCCTTAGGACCCATGTAAAACGCCAGGTGTGGCAACATGCATCTCTAGTCCCAGCTCTGGGGAGGTGGAGATGGGCACACCCCTGAAGTTCATTAGCTGACTAGTGGAGCAGAATTGGTGAGTGAGAAACCCTGTTTCAAAACATACCATGGAGAGTGACAGAGGACCGTACCATGTTGATGACTCACCTCCTCAAACACACACACATATACCTGCATGCACACAGGCACATCCTCACATTAACATCTAAATACACCACACAGGCATAAAAAAAAAGACATCCTCACACACTTCCATGGCTGTGGAAGACTGGAAAGGCTGCCCCTCTGGGTTGCTAGTCCACAGGATAATGAAGCCACGAGTTCAGTTTTTACCTTGGCGCATAGCACAGCACAGCATTCTGAGTCACAAACACCTACTATTATAAACTAGCAACTCTGTTGGAAGCCCGGGAGAAGGTGTATGGCAGGGGAGGAAGCCTTCCTTTCAGCTGCAATTTTTTCTCTTTTTTCTTATCCTTTTACAAGTGTGTATTGCATGTGTGTTGACTATTTTTGAAAAGAAGAAGAGGAAAAAAACCTAGGAGAAAAAGAAAAAGGGAAAAAAACCCACAGGCATTTTTCTCACCATGGGCCCTGTCACGGGCCTTTTTCTGATAGGATCACTGTCCAAGGCCCTTCTTTATGAGCATCTCTGAAGAAACAGGGAGAGACAAGAAGGTGCTTCTTGATGACAGGGACTGTCAGTGGCAAGGCAGGCAGAAGGGATGAGTCCTGGGACTGTTTACTCTCTCTCCAGTAGAAGGGACAGGGCTTCAGAAGGATGGTGCATAGCTAAAGGATTTGCCAGGGAAGCTGAGCAAAATGGAGCCTGCTTCCATAAGATGGAGAAAAAGCCCAAACCAATTGACTCTTTGCTAGGGCCATCCTGATGTAGCATCTGGATGCACAGTTGATTCCTGACTGTTGGTCCTCTGTGTACATGATGATGAACTCACACATGGGAACTCAGACATTTCTTTCCAGTGCTGGAATCCTATAGCTTCCTCTAGCTCGAGGAAAGGAGCCAAGATCTGGAGATGCCCCATCTGGTGTCTCCATTTTATACAGGGATGCACAGCTTAGGGTCACTGAGAATTTGGGAAACCCCAAAATGTTTTCATTTCTCTTAGAATCAAGAGGAGGCTCAGGAATGATCCTGCAGAAGCATGAGGACCTGAGTTCAAATCCCCAGCACCCATGTAAAGAAACAGGTGTGGCCGCAAGTACTTGCAATCCCAGAGATGTAAGGAGCAGAGTCAGAAGGGTCATGGGAACTTGCTGGCTGCCAGGCTAGCTTCGGGCTCAGTGAGCTCTATCTCAAGGGAACACGGGGAAGGGTGACAAAGCAGGACACTCAGTGTCCCCTGTTGACCTCTGCTTGTGCACACAGGCATGCATATACCAAGGAAAGAAATAATAAACAAAATAACAGGGAAATCAATTAACTTTAGGATGAATAAGCTGTTTTAATACATGTTATTATTATATTAGTGTTTCTACTACAGGATCATATAAAGCAACTTTTTACATTTTTTATCCAGGCAGGAAAGGGCCCACAACAGTCACAGTACCATCCTGACACTAGACCATTCCTGTCCTGGGCCCTTGTGGGCGCTGTCTGAGGTAGCTCAGTTCAACCTTCCCTTACCTGGAGTCTACTCATTCCCTACATGTAACTCACCCTCCCTTCTCTCCTGATCATTTCTAAGGGCTATGAACACTTCTTTCTCTTTGGTTGGATATTCACCAGCAGTCAGAGGCCACACTTGTAGCTTGAATATTAAATGGTCTTTTAATAAAAAAAAAAAAAAAAAAAAAAAAAAAAAAAAAAAAAAACTGGAGCCAGAAATTGGGGTAAATACTGAAAGATCAAAGAGACAAAGGAACAAGCCACCTCTTACCTCTAAGATTCCTCAGCCTGAAAAGTCTTCCTCAGCTGAAAGAGTTTAGTTCCTGTCTCCTCATGCCTTATATACCTTTCTCCGCCCACCCATATCATTTCCTGTCTCAACTTTCCTAGTGCTGGGATTAAAGGCTTGTGACTCCCAAGTACTGGGATTAAAGGTGAGTGCCACCACTGCCTGGCTCTGTTTCTCTCCTAGACTGAGTCAATCTCATGTAGTCCAGGGTGGCTTTGAACCCACAGAGATCCAGATGGATCTCTGCCTCCCGAGTGCTAGGATTAAAGGTGTGTGCCACCACTGCCTGGCTTCTATGTTTAATCTAGTGGCTTGTTCTGTTCTCTGATCTTCAGGCAAATTTATTAGGGTACACAATACATCACCATACACACTACAGCCATTCATACTTAAATTTCTGTTTGTTGTGTATGTGATCCCTGCTTCTTCACATTATCAAAAGGGACACTTGCTTATACCAGGGTTATAATATTTGCATTGTGAAATCTACACACCCCAGTCTCACATTCAAATAAACAAACAGATCCCCCTCACATTCTCTGCAATCACAGGCATATACCCGCCCTTCCATTCCCTAACACCATCCCCCACAGACTCTGAACCACACCAGACACTTAAAATTATCCAGCTGTGGCTCGCATTCCTTCTGCTAACAGACGTTTGCAAAAGCTGTCCCCTCCAGCTAGAGATGTCCTCCCCTGTCTCAGTGTCCTAACAAAAAGCCTTAGCTTTCCTAGTTCAGATGTAACCTCTTCCAAGAAGCCTTCCTAGATCCCTCTATCTGGAAAAGATCTTCTACTTTTTTTTCCAGAACCCCAGAACTCCTCAGCACCCATCTCAGAAGCCTTCTGCCAAGAGAATTTGTGGACTGTGAGATGCACCTCAGTGTGGATGGTAAAATAAAGATTCAAGAGAAAGGACTTTGGAGGAGGAAGAAGAAGGGACCCAGAGCTAACATCAGGCTCCATAGCACTGGGGGCAGCTGGAGTCGCCTGGAACTGGGGAACCACCGGAGGCAGGCAGGGCAGATGAACCTGGGGCAACCCCATAACAGAAAACAGGGTAGTGACCCGCCAGCTACTATAGTCACTGGCACAGATGCATCTTCTCTTGAGTGGCATTTCTAACCTGTCCTGTTCCAGGCAAAGGAGCTTTAGGGCCATGCATTGGAAATAGTAATGCTGCAGGGTTATAGACACACACCGGGCTTCTGCTGCAGCCTGCCTGAACTTACTCAGCCTCAAGCACCCAGCAGGATTCTGGGCTGTCATAGACACTCAGCAAGTATTCACAAAGGAAACCATTTTTAAGTTCTTTGAAGGTAGGGTATGCCTTTTATTTTCTGTCTGGCACAGCAGATTGCCTCAAGATAAGAAGTCAAATCATACATGCTAACTAAAGGAGGCTGCGCGATTTAACTTAATCCCCCACCTTCTGACTGAGATCAAGCCACATGAACTAAACTCCCATTTCAATTCTGTTATGTCTCGTTCGTACATGCTAATTCACGCACACACTCCAGACCAACCCCAGGTCTTGTGAAGCTTAGCCATGCATTCAGTGAAGAGGTTAAATAATCTCTCTGGAAAATGTGCCAATGAGCAGAAGAACAGCGCAGGAATGCTAGAAGATTCTAGGCCATTCCTGAATGTCTTAGCTTTCCTGCAGCCGCTGGCACCTGTGCCGCTCAGATAGTACTACTGTATCTAGGAAATCAGATGAGAATCTACCCGGGGGGCCACAGTCACCTCATCATATCTCCCGAACTTCCTTCCAGTCCTATCGTGGAAAGCGTGCACCGAGAAAGTGTCTAGAGCCCGGTCATAGCCAAGGACTCAAACAAAGACAAATTATGTAAGCCTGAGCAACGGCATCAGGCAAGAGAAGGACAAGCCAGATTTTCCAGCCAATTTCAGAGCAGACCAGATGCTCTGCATCATTGAGATATCTGCCTTCCTAGGACACCAGACATAGGTCACCCATCACTCATCCATCTTTATGATGAGTTGTACTGTCCAGCGTACCCTTTCCAAAAAATGCTTCTAGATGGTGAGGATGGCCCAGGGTGACTGTTCATGCACATCAGTCCCCACAGCCAACCAAATCCCTTTCCTGAACTACAGCAGAAAAAGCCTGCATGTCATCTTGCTCCAAGAAGGCTGATGGTGTGTGATTTGAATTTTGCCCCTATGCCTGAGTTTATTGAGACCTGGTATTCTTAGACCTGATGGGGAGACCAAGAATTTATGAGCATGACTCAGCCATTATGATATGCTCCAAACCACATGGCTGAAAGAGTGCAGGGGACTTGGCTTCCCCTCAAGGCTCTGTTCCCTGCTTACAACATCTTGAACAAATCATTTCTCTCTGGGCCCCCATTTTCCCTTCTCGAAAATGAGAGATCACCTATGAGTCTGTTCCCTTTCGTACCACATGCTGGAGTTTATTCACGGGTGACACAGCATTTAGTGCTAATGTCCTTGCATGGAGATAAGGGAATTGTACTAATACTATTTTTTCCCCAAGATGCTGTTAGAGTGAAATACTTCAGGATCCCTGCTCCGATGGAAAATGTGTTTTTTATAGCTTTAACTAGAACAAGAAACTAACAATGGAGATGAAGGATTTGAACCTAGCTCTCTAACATGAACTTGATTCTATTCCGCTTATCTAAAAGAGCCACACAGGAATTATTTTGACCACCAGAGGGCTTTCCACACTGACAAAATGCATTAAAAAGACAGAAGGTGGTGAAATGAAAAATTAGAAAGTTCTGAGTTACATTGTTGAGGTCTATAAAGAACTGGGCCTGAATTAAGTACTATTAAAAAGAAACCTGAGGCGTTTTGGAGTTTGGCATATTTCTCTGTATACTGATAGAAAAAGTTGCCTTTCTTCCTAAATGTCAGAAAAAAAAAAATATCCAAAGAATTTGCCCAGGGTGTGAAGTCAAAAGGAAATTTCAAATGACCTAGCACAGTTTTAATCATGCCCCTCAGTGATTAGTCCCCACAAGCTCAAGCACATCTTCACCCTTTGGCTTCTTCGATTAAGAGTCAGAACTTCCCACAAGGGTAGGGCACAGGGACCCACCCTCCAGACCATTCATGTGGACAGGGAGAAAGAGGGGTGGGTTAGAAGGTGGTGGCCGAACAGTAGCCTTCTACTCAGGAAGAGGAGGACAACTTTGGTGAGCCGTTAGCCAGCCACCTCTTCCATAGTGACCGCAAGTGACACACCAGCCTGAAAACATGACCACACTCGGAAGGAAAAACATGGCTGAGTTAGGGGACCACTCCCACCCCCTGAAAATGCAAAAATATGTAAATAGAACTACAGAGATGCAAAAACAGAAATTTCCCTATAGGAATTTTCGTTGCATTTTTTCATTATAAGCCAAGTTCCAAATTCCTGATAAACAAATGTCTGGGGTCAACATTCATAGCATTTACCAAATGCCTGGATCATCCTATGACGTGGTATTTGGTGGCGAGAAAAGCAACACGAAAATAAATGCTATACTAGGGGAAAAAAATCTTCCTGTAGCCATTTCTGCACCCTAGATGGCAGCCCAGAGGCCCGAGGCTGGCACTATGCACACCGATGGCGATGGTCTCAGCCATCACTGCACATCTGCCTCTCCGTCTCATGACGGAAGGACAGTTTCCACCATTCCACAGTTTCCCAAGTCAAGTGTGTCATTCAATCACAGCCATGGAAAAACCTGGCAAAATATTCATAGTCCTCTCCAAACACAGGATGGCCACGGGGTCGCTGGATAATTACTACACTAGTTGGTGATTCATCTGACTCGTGGCCCCACTGGTGCTATATACTTCTAGAAAAATCCTCATTGGTTAAACTATGTCTCTCCTACCCCTCCTCAGGGGTTAGGCTCAGAGTCAGCGGGTAAGTGAGGGAGCTACTTACCCTCTGTGTACCTCAGGGCTCACACTGCTGAGCCTGTTCGGCATGCTTCAGGAGAATGAAGGTGACACTGAGTCCCTGCTCCCTGAGGGATTCTGAGATCCAATTTCTCCCTGCCAAGTCTGAGCAATGGCACTGGAAAGGGGACTCGGGTCACCGTGGTCACCCTGCCTTCCAATGCAGGGCAGGTAGGAGGAGGTAACCTCTAGCTGTTAGTGGAAGCTCCATCCTTGCTGTAAAGTAACCCCACAGTCAGTACCAGGCAATCAGTCTTTAATGTCAGCCATAACCTTCATAAATGGGTTTGTAACGAGAATCCCTTGTTTGTCACGGGGAAGGTATGATTGATGCGGCCGAGGAGTGAAATGAAGCCACGGTGACCATCTCAATAACATGAACAGCTGCCAAATATTCATTTAGCAGAATGAGTTTAGAAAACTTTGAGCAGATTGCTTTCACAAGGCTGCCTTCAACAAAAGGAAACATAATTAACGAGCTAATATCAGCATGTGTCTGGCTAAGCTAATGAATATCAAATTACACAGAAACTTGTATAAATCATCATTACCCTGAATTTTAATTGAACTTGCAATTAAACATGACAAATTTTATATACACTAAACCTTTAATTTATACTTTCAAATAAGGAATAATTTATCATTTTTAGTATTTCATAGTTAATTTCCCAATATGTGCACTTCTAATTAACAAGGACAGACAGGCATTTAAACACACACACACACGCACATGCACACGCGCACACACACACACACACACACACACACACACACACACGCACGCACACATGAGTGCAAGCACTCTTAAGGCTTCGTTCATAATAACAATCTTCCTTTTGTATGCATTATGATGTCTGGCATCCAGGAGTTGGGATGCTAAAGAGCCTACTTGTAGATGCAAGAAAAGAGCTTCTGGCTATAGAGAATCCGAGGCACAGCTGCCCCTCTTCCTCGGCTGGCTCTCTCCTGGAAAAGACTGCAAGCTGGCCCAAGCATCGTCCTGACCGGCTCAGCCTTGCAGGCCCAGCTCCAGTTATGTGGAGCACAAGGCCTCCCTGGCTAGAGAATCAAGGCAGCTTGCATTTCAAAGAGGCACCACCTTGGAAACAAACTGCCTCCCTCCAAGAGTTACTGCCAGGCCTGTTTGTTTTACCTGGCCAGCCAGTAATGAGTGTGCTCCATGGAAGGATTTGTATTTTATTATTATAATTACGCCACCATTATAAACATACCTCGAGCAACCTCAGCATAAAAGGCAGGGAGTACCATTAAAACACACATATAAATACACGGGAAACAAGACTGGATTGTAAAAGGGGTGCAACAGAAACTAATTGGCTGTGCTTTTGTCCTTAATCCCAGCCTATTAATATGGGGAGCAGTGTGATCTACTTTGCTTCATGCTGGGTCCAGGGCTGACTCTATCTAGTTAGGCCTCTAATTGGCTGTGTGACCCGAGGCAGGCTACTTCACTTCTCTGGGCCTTGATGTTGGAGTGGGGGTAAAATAAAGCTAATGAAGAGAACTGTGTTCATTTTCCATGTGCAAAGCTCACTTGAAGAGAACAGTGATCCACTATAACAGCACCATCGCTTTCTATGCTGGGGCAAAAGAAAGACGGACATGTCTGAAGACACTCAGGCGTGTGCCATGCTTCTGTAAGGCAACAGTCATAGTCCATACATGCAATAGAATTTCTATTTTCTCATTTGGGAAGTGAAGGGGGCGAGACAGGTATTATTATCACCATGTGAAAGATGAGAAAATGGAGGTGCTTAGGAGTCCAGGCCTCGGAGCATCTAGTATGAGGCTTTTCTAACCCTACCATATTGCCTTCTGGCACCTTCTTTTCAGAAGAGGCTGAGGAGCATGTAAGATTAAAGGAAGTTTCAGCTAGGGGACCACAGTGATGTGCCCAGTCTTCCCATCCCTGCCCACACCCAACAGACTTACAGTGCAGGGAGAGAGGCCTAGAGAGAGTCAGGGAGCCACTTCCAAGTGCAAAGCGCTGCCACTCTCATTTGTGTGGACATGCCAGGGGACACCCTCCGCGGCATTAAGGACAGAAGAGCCAGGAGAGGAGGGACTTGGTAAGGCCAGCCTCACTATCCCTTTCCATAGTCTCTAGAAATGTGAGAGAATCCACAGAGGCTAGGGGAGGGATGCGGTTAGGGAAGAGAGAAAAATAGAGTCCTTCTTGGAAAAAAAAATGAGTCCTGCTTCATTTCCCTTGCAAATTCTCTTTTTGCTTTCTTGCAAGCCTTTACCACAGAAAGCCAAAAAGAGGCAGGAGAGAGACAGGAAGTTTAATGCATTTTTTTTTTTTCTGGAAAATAGTGCTTGTTCCTGCCTATGAAGCAAAGGGACAAATATTTTCACACATTATCAGATAGCCCGGTGAAACAGCCTCTGCCAGAATTTACAACTGAAGGCTACCAGAATTTACAACTTGTGAAACCGTGCCTGTCCGCATTTCTCATTATGCTCAGAGGCTGCAGACAGTGTGCGCACTTTCCTCGCCCCTCCCCCTCCCCAGCCTCCCCTCCTTCCACCACCTTCTCTCTACTTCCTAGTTAAACCCTGTCTCAAGTTATCAACACCCTCTGGAGAGATAAGGCTCCTCTCACTTACAAGCTGTCACTAATAATCGAACTTTCAAGTCTCCATCTCTAAGAGAGACTCCCTGAGCCACGCAGGTCACGAGAATTAACTGCCACCAGTCCTGGCAGAAAACCTGGCTCATCAATCTATAGCCTTCTCGTCATAATTAGAATAACGGCTTTGAAAATTTGGGCTGATGTTGACTTGGTCTCAGGCCGCAAAGAGCGCTGATTAAAATCTTGGTGTGAAAGTTAATGATAAGTGCTGGTGGCGTTGCCGTGGAGACGGGGACAAACAATTCCCTGGCTGTGACATTTTCAATGTCCTGGAGAAGAAAAACTGTCCTCTTTAGTGTGGCAGCGTATGAAGCTTATTTATGGCTACAGGGCTCGGTGGATTGATGACTGTCGTAACATACTGTCAAATCCTTTACTGACACATTCATTTTTTTTGGAGCCCCTGGTGCAGCAGAAATAAAATAAAATAATAAAAACAAAACCAGGGGAGAATTCTTCAGCAGAGCACAGACGGCCACCAGTGGACGTGCGTGGCACCAGAGCACCTCAGAATTAATGGACAGAAAGACTTCATACTTCATGGCTGCACCGCCAAGAAGAGATGGCCATCTCTGGAACTTGCTGAGTAAGAGCGAGTATGCAGCCTGAGCCAAGCTAGGGGTGTTCATCCAAAATCAGCTATTTGTAAATACTCGGCACCGTAACGACAAACATGAATGCTCACCCTACTGAGCTCAGCGGACATTGCCTAGGACATCTAAGGAGGGTTTTAGAAAATTCCCCCAGCCCCAAAGAGAGACTAACGTAGTCCCTTGTCTCTCATCTACGGCAATCCACCCACAGCTGTGTACTTTCAGGTACCTAGAAAAAAAGCATTGTGGCTCGAGAATCCTCAGAACAGGTTCATGGTGCCATCTCCATCACACCTCTAAGCAGGTATAATGATCTCCATGTTGTATATACAGAAGCAGAAGCTGAGGCTGGGTAAGTCTAAGTCCCCTTTCCCCAGGGGATACAACCTGTAAGGTGCACCTCTCAACCTAAATCTTCAGTAGACACAGTGAATAACTAGACACTACCTTCCAGCAGCCTTACAGCCCTACACATTCTAACGTGCTTTCACGTGGGGTCTGTTAAATGCTCTGGGCTGGCACACTGAAGTAGCCGTATTTCCGCAGCAAATAAAGGGACTTACGGAGAAGGCAGGGAGTCCATAAAGACTTCTTGAGGCTCCGACATTTTTCTAGTCCCTTTCATTCAAGGATCCTAGTCATCATCATTATTATTGTTGTTGTTATTAATAATGATAATGAAATAAACTATGCAAATGTGGAGAATGGCTTTAGCCCTAAAACGCAGGCAGTAATGTGGTAATTTATCCAATAATAGAATCGCAAAGTGATTTTATTTGCTTTTATGGCTCCTTTCTTTCAGAGGAGCTGGGCATCAATAATGGCGATAGTAATGAAATCAACTATGCAAATGTGGAAATCGTTTTTGTCCTAATGTACCAATTTAGCCAGCGAGGGAAATTCAACACAGCCTGATTGGTCTCCCAACACCCGGGAACCAGGGCTGCAAGGCCGACCTGTACTTAGTTATCCACGTGGGAGGATTTGTCTGCTAAGAGCAGGGCCCTGGTAAAGTCTGTTCCTTAAGGACCAAAACATTCCTTCCATGATGCAAATTTCAGGAAAAGCCTCAATGACTTGAAAGAGAAGAATTTTAACATGGGAGCAATATGCAGGATTTTGAGACAGAGTCTCATTAGCCCAGGCTGACCTTGAACTAACTACATAGCTAAAGATGACCTTCAGCTTCTGACCTCCCAAATTCTGGGATTACAAATGTGTACCACCATTGATTTATGCAATGCTGGGTGTCAAACATGGGTCTTTGGACATACTAGGAAAGCACCTTGCCAACCGAGCCACACCCCCAACCCAAGATGCATTGATTTTTAACACAATTCCTTTCTTAGGAAGAACCCCCACAAGCAGGCTCCAGGGTGGGCAGGGGCTGCCTTTGAAACTACCACACAGATCAGACCCTCTTGGGCCAGGCCTTTTTCCTAACCATGTCCTCTGTGTGATGCCCCATTTAATTTGCCTCTGGTGTATATTTAGAAAGAGCGTGTCTCTGGTTAGCCAGTAGGAAAGTGGAAGGGACCCACAGGACCTCCAAATGGCTATGAGGGGAAACGAGGAAGCTGACCTCTAAGCTCTGGTTTGCATCCCCCATATTTCCCTACAGATTCTGGGATACTTCCATGATAGGCTGGAGGAAAAACACACAGCAAACAGGACTCAAGACATCCTCGGAAGACTGAGAACTTTGAACAGTGGTACTCATCACTAAACTGCAGATTGAAAAGCTTGTGAGATCCTTGAAGGCAGAAGCCTATCTCTTCTTTGTGTCCCTGGAGCTTGGCACTTACAAGTGTTGAACAGAAAAGGGAGGAATAAATGGCCACAGAAGGAGACTTTGGTGAAAGAGTGTTCTTTATACACATGATTAAATCCAAAGCAAAGAATGTGCACATTTAAAACAGCCCAAGATCCTGGTAACCTGAGCCTCCACACTAGGCCCCAAACGCTTCAGAAGGCCTCAATGCTGCTCCATGGCTGTGGCTTAATGAGTTCAGAATCTAATAACACTTCCAACCTGAAGTCTATTCCCAAGCTAGTAAACCCCAATATGGATAAATAACACTTATAGCCCTTCCCCAAATGATTCTGAGCTCCAGGGCCTGCAAAGATCTCTTTCTTGCCTCTGCTTCCCAACAGAGCACAACCAGAGAACACACACCGAAGGAAAGCTGGTTGGCGGTTGTAAGTGGGCAGTGACTATGACAACGGAAATGGAGTTGCGGCCATAAAGCAAAGGGAACTGGAACTGCAGGCAAGGGGTCTCCCTTGGACTCTAGCCCAGAGTCCCACCAATGTCAAGGTCAGCCTGTGGATAGATCTCTACTTCTACCCTCTACACGAGTTTATGAGCTGTCAGCTTAGGTCAAAACCCTGAGGCTGGTGAGGGCTATCTATGATGTTGGAAAATGGCTAGTTGACAATGTGGGGGGAGAAGGAAATGGTCCGCACACACAAACCTTGGGTTCTAAAGTGGGTGGTTGAAATTTAAATAATAAATAAATAAAAAGAAAAATCCTGCAGTCAGTTCTAATTAATTCAAAGCAATCAGTTTCTCTTGTTCTATTAGTCACTATTACAGCAACACATTCTGCTGCAAACTACCAGAATCTTTCATTAGAATCATTAACATAATTTGATAACTGATGGTATTTGATTTCTGACTTTTGCACTTTGACTTGAAGCTTGGTGCAAGATGTAATCTTGTTGATTGGTTTTTTTTTTTCCCTTTCCCCCAATGAACACTCACATGACATTCCTTTGTTAACTGTAATTAATGTTCACATTTGTCACAAGTTGTATTATTTGGAAAAGCTGTTGTGATGATGAAAAGCTGTGACAGAGACGCACACATGTCTTCTTCTCCAGAATGGCTTCATCCTCGGTTAGATTAGGGTGGCAGAAATAAATGAAATAAGTCAAGCATGGATTTGTTTTCACAGTCAGGATGTATTGTTTAAAAAGATGCCTTTCGGAGAAACCAATGCAATTAGCTTTTGTTAAAAAAAAAAAAAAAGTGCCATTAAAGCATGAGTGAAGTCTAAAGAGACACAGGAAATCTGAACTGAAGTTGAAGGAGCCAGGCTACAAATCTGCCTCATGTCCACTGACAGCAGGTATTGCAGACAGAGACTACCCTGGGACCAGTAAGGTTCAAGGTAAATCAATCCATGGAGTCTGAGGCTTGTACTGGTTCTCTCTCACTTTCCCTTCCGGGAGGTAGACACAGTCCATGAAACCCAAATTTCCTATAAGATTCAGAATAAGGGGTTGGGGAGATGGCCCAGTGAAGAGAGCACTTACTGTGCAAACATGAAGAGTGAATTCAGATCTCCAGAAGCCACAAAAAGCCAGCCATGGTGACATAGGTATACAGTTCCAGCATTCCTATGATGAGATGGAAGGCAGAGACAGAAGAATCCAGAAGGGTCACGGGCCAAGTGGCCTGACATACAAAGTGACATGCGATTCTGTCTTAAACGACGTGGAAGGCCAAGAGCAACACCCAAGGCTCTCCTCTTGCCTCTGCATGTACCCATGTGCACTGCAGACATGCATGGACAGATGGACAGATCCTCTATGTATGTGAACCACAGGGTTGAGGGCATGGCATGGAGGAGGTATCCTGTTCATGAAGGACTGAAAAAAACACCCACATCAGCATCTTCTAGCTCAGGCCCTTGCCTCCCCTTCTTCTAGCCCAGCCTCAAAGGGGCTTCCTCAGTTGTGGACTAATGGCCTGCATTTATTTTAAAGAGGCTATTTTGATCCTCAAGAGGTACTTAGGGGAGCTGGGAACCATAAACACCTCCTTTTTTAAAAAATTGTTTCCTTTTTCCCAGCCTGTAATTTAACTCTGACTGGCACCATTCAAAATCAAGTGTTCCCGGCACAGACTGCCACCAAGTCAGCCCTAACTTGGAACACAGTTTTACGACCCAGTTAGAAATCCCTTAAAACAAGGGTTTTGGAGGGAAACATTTGACAGACTTAACTCTCTCATGGTGCAAATGCGCCAGGATGACATAGCAATTAGTTGCTCAAAATACACGAAGGGATTACGAGCGTTTCCAAGTTGTTTCATAAATATGTCCCCTTTCGGTATACAATCAGTAATTATATCATTCTTACTCAACTGTAAACTTCCTGGCTATGATTTATATCTCATTGAAATCAACACAAAAGTATTTGTTTTCTCAAAGGAAGAGCTGGGGCTCCAATCTCGCAGGCTCACACACATCAAAGCTAGAAAACCACTGTTCTGTCTCACCAATGTAAATAACAGCATCCACAAACATGCATGCAAATGAAGACAGAGGGGGCTGTCAGGAAGCATTTTTCTTCTGGGCCTGATGGAGATTTGCATACTGCTCCCCAAAGAGCATTCCTTCACTGGAGCGGAGTCAACTGGAGAGGAAGATGAGGCCCAAGACCATTTTTTTCTGGACCCCGTTCTCATGCCCGCAGAAGGAGTGTTTTGGAGAGACTGCCAGCCGGGTTGGACTGGACACCCACCCCTCACCTGTTCCACCCTAAGTCCAGGGTGTTTGTAGCCACTGGCCATTGCTAGAAAGGCCTGGGAGAAAACATGGCCTCTCTAGTGGAGAGGATGGTCTTAGCTGTTAGACCCAAGGTCCTGGGATATGATCTAATAAACAGCAATCACTCAGTAACTACCAGGGGACCAGCTGTGCAAGTAAACAAAGCATATGGGTTTGCATGGCACCTCTATTATTAGGATAGACTCCAGATACACCTCTCTAATTCTAGTACATTGGAAGAATCTGAGGCATTGTCTTTACACATATGTGTCTGTGTCTCCATGTGTGCATGTTCATATGTATGGGTGTGCACATGCACGTACATGCACATGGAGGTCAGAGGTCAAAGTATCGTTATTTGGGGGCTATCCATCATGCTTTTTGAGGCAGGCTCTTTCACTAGCCTCAGATTCATACACATGACCAAAGGAATTTGCCTTTCTCCACCTTCCCAGTACTGGGATTACAAGCATGTACTCCATGTCTAGGGTTTTGTTGGTGGTGATGGTGGTGGTGGTGGTGGTGGTGGTGGTGGTGGTGTGTGTGTGTGTGTGTGTTTCCATGGGTTTGGGGGACTGAACTCAAGTCTTTATGCTTATGTCATAAGCTGTTTATTCACTAAGCCATGTCTTCGGGCCTGAATGGTTGTCATCTTTACACATAATGCTGGACAGAACTCTGTTTAGAATGTAAAATATTTCATAGGCATGGTTCATTCCAACACCTTTCGCCTCCTCTTGGCTTCCTGGTACCATGACTGATTCAGACACATTTGCTAAAGACTCTGAACCCAGTTTGGTAGAAGCATCTTTTCTAGAAAAGCACACCATGTTTCATTTGGAGGGCAGAAAGTCTAGAAATACTGAGTGTCATCTACAGATCAGAATGCCCATACCCTCTCTGCAATGGAGTATTTTTCTGTGAGAGAAGTGAACGTCCTCCCCATCTGTATTCCACAAAGGCCAAGCTGCAGGAGAGCACAGCGCACAGCACTGTGTTTATCCCTGTGTAACTAATGCCCAGTGCAGGGCCAGCCATCTAGTATGTTCTCAGAAATACAACACCCGTGTTAAAAATCACATGGATGGGTGACTTTAACATTTCTGAAATGTCAACATTTCCAAAGGTATTTGGAAAAAAAAAACTCACCATAATGTATGCTTTTCAAAGTTAAAGCCTAGACCCAAAGACTTTTATGAAAGATAAAAATGATCACAAACCAAGCCTAGAAGCAAACTGTACTCCCATGTTATCTATGAATAATTCTTTAAGTTGGAGTAAATTTTCTCATGGAGCATGGCTAGATGTCACAGTAATCCAAAAAGCCTTTTACCTACACATTTCTTGTATCTGGGACAATGTGTTTCTTGGTTGGAGGCACTTCCTCATGACATGTGGTCTTCTAGTAGAGTATACATCCCCAAGGCCCAAGAGAAGCCAGCACCCAAATGGCTCCTCTCCTTGCCACTCAAAGCATTGGCAAGTTCCTCATTCCAAAAACTCGCTAAAGTTTCCCACCTGACTTGCAATTAGGAACAGGGCAGACAGAGGCTGATGCCTACTCATTTGTAACAGAGCTAAGGTTCCTGCCTCCAGGAAGTTGTCTTGTAGTCCTGCTTCTGAGACATCTGGGCTACTCTGGCAGCAGCTTCCCTTCCCTTCTCCTTCCCCTCCCCTCCCCTTCTCTTCCCCTTCTCTTCCTTTCCCCTTCCCTCCCCTTCTCTTCCCCATCCCTTCCCTTCCTCTTCCCTCCCCTTCTCTTCCCTTTTCCCTTCCCCTTCCCTCTTTCCCTTCTCTTCACAGTCTCTTCAGCCTCAAGTCAAGCAGGAGAACCTCAAATATTTTAAGGACTCTGCTGTCTGCTGCTTTCTGAGATCAAAAGGCCTCTCTCTCTCTCTCTCTCTCTCTCTCTTTCTCTCTCTCTCTCTCTCTCTCTCTCTCTCTCTCCTCTCTCTCTCTCTCTCTCTTTCTCATGTGTGTGTGTGTGTGTGTGTATGTGTGAGAGAGAGACAGAGAGAGAGAGGGAGAGAGAGATAAAGAGAGAGTGTTAGTTCCAGTTTTTGTAACTGTTTGTGTGATGTGGTACTTAGAATTTAGAACTGAACTCAGAGCCTCACTCTCACTAGGTAAGAACTCCAGCACTATGCCATACCCTCAGCCCAGCAAGAAGCAATTTCTTTGCTGGCAACAAAGACTGTTAATTGGGCTGAGTTAAAACGCCATGCATTTGCCTCCCTGAATAGAAGAAGAGGGTGCTCGTACCAAACTAGCACATAAACATCCAAGACAACCAAGGAGACGGCTTGCTCTTCCTTAAGTATCAATGCTTGAGGATAGACCATTTGGTTAGAAACACATGGTCCAGCCTTAGAAAGCACACTAGTCTGCCCCAAATGACCTATCTAACCACTGACAAATGTCTTAATCACGTTGATCTTGGTTCCCCAGCCTTGAAATAAAAGGACCCATTAGATATTTGTAAAGTTGCTTAAATCTGCAGCGTATTACAAAAACCTCAGAGTTTGAAGGTAGGGAAGAGATGCATTAGGCCCAGGAAGCAATCTCCAGGACCCAGGTCAACTCAGAAACTGCTAAGCACCTCAAATCTCCTAGTCTCACCCTCCTCAAGCAGACCAGGAACAAGTGTTGGTCTGATGTCCCCAACTTCGGCAAGGTCACTGACCCCAGACTCTGATCCTGATTAGAAGATAAAAGGCAAGACCCCCAGAATGTTAAAGGCCTAATTAGTTTTGTCATTAAATCAAACTCTTCAACTTAACCTTTGCTTCTAGGCAAAGGAATGTTGATAGAAAAGTCTGCCCCTCACTGGAGAGCCAGTCCCCAATCTAAGCAGCACATTGAAACTTCTTATTACCCCAAACACACACCTAGATAGCATTCTTCTACATGGCAGGAGAGAGGCCATGGTTCGGAGCAGGCCTGTGTGTCTGCTAATGTTGAATACATTGCAGCTTTTCTACCATAAGTCCTTAATTTCAGAGATTTATAACCAGTGTAAATCTGCCCGGCACAGAAGTCTGACACAAAATTACTTTGTCCAGTAGCAATTTTTTAAAGTTTTTGGACTAAGTGCCTTTTATTCAACTTTATAGCCCCAACCCCGAAAATTAAATAAAGCAAAGCTCCTTAAGCTTTACCTATAGGCTACAAATTTCTCACACTCACACACATGTGTACACACACACACACTAATGCATACTCCCAGAATCAGCACCGTTATCTCTCAGCCCCTCAGGAGCAGAGTTCATGACTCAGTGTGGGTCTGAGTGAATATTCAGGTCATTGGGAGGATGCTACATCCCTGCATGATCCCTGTAAGCAATGTGCTGGGCCCAGGACAGGAAGCCATCACACACAGATGAAATCCCAGTCTTCTGAGCACTTCACACAGGGAGTCTTGGAGAACAGTGGCAACTATTTATGAGGCAGGAGACACATGAACAGGCTTCATTTAAGAAGATACTGGGGACACACAAGCTCCTGTCACACACCCGGGAGGCAGAAGGGAATGAAGACCAGGAAACCACCATTTAAAAAAAGGAAAAATAAATAAATAAAAACAATTATGAAACCGAGAATAAACAAGCCAGCATGCCGATGCTTTTCTAAGTGGCTTACACAGATTAATTTACATAATCCTCATCACAGGCACACAAGGTAGGCAACTTGGCTTCCCTTATTTTCAAACAAGCTCTTGGTTAAGTAATTTACAGCAAATCACACAGCTAGAATCCAAATAGTTTCTGAGTCTGTGTTGTACCTACAAATGCCCAAAGTACGTGCTCCAAAATAGCAAGCTTATTATTCCACTCCAGTGCTCACAAATTGTTTGTGATAATGAGAATCATGATACCAATGACAGTTGGTATTGATGGGACTTTGTGTTTGGTCTGGCACTTTACATCCACTGTGTGTGTGTGTGTGTGTGCCCGCGCCTGCACCTACACCTGCTTGCACGCTTGCATGCTTGTGGAAGCCAGAGCATTGCCTTGTATTTTGAGGCAGGGTCTCTCACTGAACCTGGCGCTTACTGACACAGCTAGACAAGCTTGCCAGCAAGCCTGGGGAACATTCTGTCTCTGCTTTCGCTGTACAGGTGTGTCCCAGCGCACCCAGCATTTTAGACCAGTGCTGGGGGTCCGAACTCAGATCTTCATGCTTGAGCAGCAAGCACTTTATGGACTGAGCCACCTCCCCAGCCCTTTATATTTACTTTCTGTCCCTCAACTCCATCTTCACAATATCCTGGTGAAAGTTAGGCCTGTATCGTCTTCAATATACAGAAGACAATAGTAGAGATGTTGATCTCTGGTTGATGAGAAGAATCTGGAAACCACCTCTCCCAACCACATCCAGTGACTCAGAACAACATCTCCGAACCTGATAGGACCTACTTCTCGGACAATTGTGTTTCTTAGCCGAATACATAGAAGTCCACTGTGCCAACCATTTCCTACACTCTCCAATTTCCGTGTTCTGCATCGACCCCATCTTCAGGACAGAATGCATCCTCCTTTCTGTGTCTCGTGTGCTATTATTCTAAGTCTTCCTGTTTCCTTGGTGATCGTCCCTGGTGACTCCTAAGTATACTCAAGCCATCCCAACACTTTGCAAGCTTCCCTTTACATCACAGGCCTCAGTTTCCAATTCTACCCCCATGCCATCAATGTTTAAAAGGATAAGGGCTTATCTTTCCTTAGGTTCCTGAAAAGCAAAGCAACCCAAACCTTTTCAGGAGATCCGAGAAATGGATCAGGTTCTGACTAGAAGATTTTTTTTTCCCCTACAGATGCCAGAGGCAGAAATATCAGATGAGTATGTGGTACATTATCTGCTGCTATTACCATCCTACCATGGCTGAAATAAAGAGGCTATTAAACATAATACATAAAATAACATTTAGTAAGGAAATCGGGATAATTACTTAGTAAAAAGGACATTGAGTCAGGTTCTAAGCCACTGCTTCACATTGAGAACAGCATCACTTATGTCTTAAGTTAAATTGAGTAAGGCTTCCTAAGCACTCCCTTAAAGAACACCTGGAAGCAATGGGCTGGGGGAACTCATCCATCTTGCTTTGCTGCAGGCCTAAGGAGCTGGTCCAGAGCATCAGGCCCTGCCACCCAGACCTCTCCGGACTGAGCCGGTTCAAGGTGATCAGGGCACCCAACTCAACAAGGAATAAGGGTGCCCCTGGAAGGTACTAGAGACATAGGCTGAAGCCAGAGGGTTACTCCCTTGCCTTCTCTGGCTTGGTAGGCATTAAAATACATTCATAATTAGAGCAGACAGACATGATAATGAGCATGTCCACTATATGGGCTCAGAGAACATTAGAGCTGATTAAGTTCCCACAAAACACCATGATCTCCAGAGGCCATGCATCACCACTGCCACACTAAGTCCTTACATACATCTCATGCAGAATAAAGTCATCTAGCCCAGCCCCATGACTTTAAATGTCACCTACACACTCATAGAAATTGCCAGAGTTCTCTCTCAGCCCCACCTTTCCCCATAGAAACTGTTCCAACTCAGCCACCGTCTATACCCAAACATGGATGACTAATCGGTATCTTATACTTAAGACATCTAGACATCACTTTCTTTGCATCAACTCCCTAAGTGAACAAGCAGCGCCTCCATTCTTCTTGCCTTTTCTATTTCCAATATGCCTGTCTTCCTGTTTTTCATTATATGAAAGAGGGTCTCTAGAGTTCAGGTAGATCTGAACGCATGGCAATCCTCCTGCCTCAGCCTCCTAACTACTGGTGTTGAGATTACAGGCATAAGCCACCACACCCAACTTCTAGCATGCAACTTTTTAATCAGCCAATCCTTTTGATCCTTCCTTCTAAGCATCCAGAGTATGGCCCTGTTGCAATGTCCATGTGGCTGTCACCTTCATCCACAGCATTGTCTATTCCCTGCACTGTCAGGGTGGCTTCCTGACAAGTCACTCAGCTGCCACTTAGCTTTCTAACCAGCTTCTCCTTGAAGCACATATGCCACAGGAAAGTGATCAAGTTGAGTTGAAATTTCAGATGAATCACATTTAAAACCTCCCAAATGCTCTCTTTCTATTCCAAACTGAAACCCAATGTCCTGGCCACAGCCTTAGAAGGGCTTGTATGACCCACCCTCAAAAAACACCACCTTACTGATCTCAGTACATCGACCTCCCTGACATACTATAGAATCAACTACCAGCTCCCACCCTGAGCCTTTGCCTGTCTGTTGCCTTCACAGGTAGCCAGGCCACTCTGCCATCCACCTTCCTGCTCAGGACATCATCCTCCTTCCAGACAAAGATGGACAGGTTTATTGTATTCCTGATCACTCCCACCACTACCACCTGGAAGGACTTAAGCTCCAGGAGGGCCAGTTCAACTTTCATCTTGTTTCTCTTCCCGGTTTGGTTCTTACTGTTTCCTGAACCCAGGACCTAACACAGAATCCTGGGAAATGCTTGCTCATTTAGCATGTTATGGAACTAGCCCTGGCCAAGCACTAACTACTCTTTTGCTAAGAGTCTGTACTTCCAAATGGGAGCAGCATTCTCAGCATGAAAGCCAATGTCTTGCACTGTATAATTCCCCCACTCAAAATCAACCAAGCACATCTGCACATTTATGTAGCATTTTATACTATGTAAAGCACTTTCACATATAATTACCTCAATTTTTTTAATATATCTTGCTTCAACACTATGAGCTAGGTAATTCAGACAAGTCAGACCAAAGAGAAGGTGTTAGCTTCAAACTCAGAAGCCCCTGTCCCTTTTGCCTGGGAAAACAAAATGCTTACAGTCACAACTTATCTCTCACAGGCCTGAAGTCTGGAAAGTAAAAGATAGTGTCTGGTGGGGACCTGCTTTCCGGTTCATACATAGTACCTTCTTGTTATGATTTGACCTGGTGCAAGGGTCCAGGCAGCTCTTTGTGGCCTTGGGAGAGCATTGGTTCTCCAGGGCCCTGCTCCCATGATCTAATTACCTTCCAGAGATCTGGCCTCCTAATACATTGCCTCAGTGACTACTTTTCTACACGTGTAATTTAAGAGGACACAGCACTCATGGCTCAGTCTCTGGCCTCTTGACCCTCAAATTCCCATACCTGCTTCACACACCCTCCAAGTTAGAGGGAAACACTGGCACCCAAGACGGGACTTCAGAGGAAACCCTTGCCTTCCACAGACTCACACTGGGGATACTACACAAGGTCCTGAGCAGACACCTGTAGGACTTGAAGAAGACAAGCCAAGCACACATGTGACATGCTCCCAGCAGAGGCAACTCTAGAGAAAGAGAAAAAAAGAAGCCTGCATGCAGAGGAGAAGCAAAGGGCTCTTCACTCGGCATGGACTCCGTCCCACCCACAAGAGCCCTTCTCAAGGTCCTGAAACAAAGAGGAAAGCTAAACATTCCAACCCGAAGAGCAAGAGTGCAACCCTGCCTCCTCCTATCCACCAGAATCAACAGGGGAGCTTTTAGCAAGTCCCAATGACCAGCCCTGCCTCCCCACCCCCAGCTAATTAATTCAGAAGGGCTATGGGCAGAGCCTAAGCCTTTCTGTTTAAAGTTCTCTGGGTGATGATAAAGGATAGCTTACTAGCTGAGCACCAGAGCAGGGCTTCATCACTTGTATTGGCTCCTTAAACCACCTGAAAGAGCTGGGCTGATGGGCAGGGTGGGCACTAATGGACCCAAGCTAGAGGTAGAGAAACTGAGACTTGGAGGGATGGACCCATCCACGCACACAGTCCATTTATTTGCTACCGAATGGCAAGTGCATGGTTCCATAATTGGGCAGTGAAATCTCTGAAGTGATTGATTGACAGGTTCTAGTGGGCCTGCCAATGACGTGGGGATCTTCTGGAAACACTGATTCAGAGTTAAGAGGAAGAGGATGGAGCCCGGGGATCTTCATCTCTAACAAGCTCCAAGGATACATGGATGGTGCAGGGTTTGGGACCACATTTTTAGTAGTAAGAACCTAATAGATACACATTTGTATGAACTAAACCAAATCCTGGGGTGTGTATGTGTCGGCAAATTTGTGCCTCTGTGTGTGGAGGTTGGAGGTGGACACTGGATAGCTTCTCTCTCTCTCTCTCTCTCTCTCTCTCTCTCTCTCTCTCTCTCTCCCTCCCTCCCTCCCTCCCTCTCGCTCCACCTTAACTTTTGAGGGAGACTAAATCAGGAACTCACTGATTCACCTAGCCTGGCTGGCCAGTAAGCCCCAAAGATCCTCCTGTCTCTGCCTCCCCAGTTCTGGAATCACAGGTTCACACTACCATGCCCCGCTTCCTACACAGTTGCTAGGGATTGAACTCAGGTCCTCTCTCTATGCTTGCTTAGTTTCCCTACTAAGACATCTGCCCAACACCAAATCCATTTTTGAGTATTCACTCAGGGAAGGTTAGGAACCTCTTAGTGGCTGCCTGGTGGTTTCAGGGTTGGGCTAAGCTCTATTCTACATGATTCAAATTCTAAGCCCCAACTGGGTGTCATCACCCAGCCTCCTACCTCTGTGCAGCATCTCAGTCTGGCAATCTGTGAAACAAAGTAAAGCGCCCCTTTATCATCTCTATTGCACTCTCTTCCTCTTTCTCTCTCCCTCTCTTCTCTGGCCCTCTTCCCTCCCCTCTCCTTCCCTCCTCCTCCCTTCCCCATCCCTTCTCTCTTTATGACCCCCACATGACCCTCCTGTCCGCTCCAAACATGCTGTCTCAGGACCCTCCTATCACCAGCACTGATTAGCAAGCCCGACCTTGCTCATCATCTGTCAAGTGGGAAGTGATGGCACCCCAATACCAGCCACCACACCATCCCCCACATTACCTCTTTATTATTCAAGGGAGGGCACACTATTCTCAAGGTAATTTTTAATGTTTTGTGTGCCTCTTAAATATCACCCACCACATATATATAGCAAAAGGCTTCAAATGACTGCCTAAGAATTCCATTTCAGGCTTAAATCTTTAAATACACTTATGAATTTTTGACTTTGACCGATAGCCTAACGTCTCTTCTCTCCTTGTGGAAATAGATCCCAGTGACTCCTCATTAAGGCTATCTCCTTGAGGACCTCTTCTTTTGACATGACCTTCCATCTTGAAAGTCAGAGCCTGAGTCTCCTCGCCATGAGGTGATCGGACTCTTTGGTCATTGGGTCCTGGAGTTGACACAGGCTGATTTGGAGCTTAGAATAATGATCCCAGTTTTCGACTAAAGTAAAATAGCATGTTATTCCTCCTCTTGTTAGCCCTTAGAGCCACCAACAGCTGAAACATCCTCTAGGCAACTACAGTCAACCTTCTTTCAGGTCCCAGTCTTGAAGCTTTGTCCACTATGGTCACTCAAGTAACCTCAGCTGACTCCTACAGCTTTGTGGTTGAGCTATGTAGTTGAACAAGTCATAAAATATTATTACCATGTGTTAGAAAGGGCTGTCTCTCAAGGTTTGGGACAAGCCTGGCCCAGGCTGGAGTTAAACTAACTATGTGGACTAGGCAGGCTTTGAACTTGCAATCTTCCTGCCTCAGCTTCTCAAGTAGCTGGGATTATAAGCCCTCTCTACCAGGCCAGCCTCAGTGAGACATTTTCAAAAGAAATATTTCTAAGGCAGGACACTACAGAAATGACCTGTGTTTATCTTGATTTCTTTGCATTCTAACTCCCCTTATTGTTTACCACGATCTTGCACAAATGGACATTTCATTTTCCACCTCTCTGCTAAGAGCAAGTTAGCCATCCTAAGAGGAACAGAATATGACATTACAAAGAGAGGTGTATCAATGACTCAGACGCTATTTGTACATTTGAAGTATGACATCTTTACTCCTCTGTCATCAGGCAGAAGTAATTAAGAACAATCAAGTGGGTGTTAATTGGATATCATGCAACAATCTCCAGTCAGCCCGAGCCCACTATTTGCCTCCTACTGGCAATTATGAACACTAAACATTCCTGCTAATCAGCCGCTTCTTACCCAGGCTAAACAGAGATCCAGTATTTACCCAGCTGATGACTTGTTTTGTCTGCAATTTAGTCTGGTTTAAGCTAGAAAACTCATCATTTGCCAAGCTGTCATCAGTGGCTGGGAAGAACCAGGGAGGCAAGGCTCCCGGAGACAGTAGTTCAGTGTCTGTCATCGGGGGGGGGGGGGGGGGGGGGGGGGGGGGGGGGGGGGGGGGGAGTCGGATAGTAACGAACTGACCTTCAGCTGCAACTGTACCTGGACACGTAGACTTGTGAGACGCCAACATATGTATCTGAAAGGACTTGAGGACTGTGAACTCACAAGGTTTGATGAGCCAGTAAAGCATCTACACATGACTCTTAGAACTCTAGCTTCCCCCGGAGAACCAGCTTCAGGCCTCTGCGTCACGGATTCCTAACACCCATGTCAGACACAGTGAGCTAGCTGGTGGCTGGTCTTGGATCACATGACTCCAGGAGCTTCGCTGGACTCTGATTACAGTAGGGAACTAAAAGTGTCTTCTGGAGAGGGCCCATTAGAAACATATTACCGGCTATTAAGCAGATGGCTAGATGTTTTTAAAGAGCTCTTACATAGTAATAGAATCCAGAGTCGTTGACTTTATGTATTACTCCCCCAAGAAAATGGAAGAAAAAAAAGAAAAGATGGAATGTTTGTTCCAGGGGTGGTTAGTTTCATTCTCCCTGGATGGCCAGGAGTCACACATAGTCTAAACACCAGCAGGGAGAGATTGGCTTTACAACAGGCTTCTGAACAAGGTGATGAAAGTTCACTCCCCTTTCCTTCTTGTCAGACCCAGGAAGGAGGACTTCCAAAGGAAAGTCCACTGGCTTCAGGAGACAGACGCAGCAACATGGAAAGAGCGACCACAGTCCCCGCTCTGGAACACGAAGCAGCCTTAGCTACTAACTGAATGGGTGTGGTGGTGTTCTGATGGAACTTCCTTTACAACTGGTCACTCACAGCAAGGTGTGTATCGTATCGTATAATATCGTATACAATACACATCACAGTCTCCTAACTCTCACGTCAGACCCAGTGAGACCTGGAGAGTCTGCAGGAAACAAATGCCCCTGCCTAGGCCTCCATCGACATCCCGTGTTTTAATTCACAAGAAGAACGAGAGCTCTTTTTCTCTAATAGACACATTTCTGGAAAGGCACTTGCACCGGTATATTCCAAATTGCATCTCATGTTTCTAATACTCTTATGTAAAGTTTAATCCTTATTAGGGACCAAACTACAATGAATATAAAGTCACTATCCTTCTACAAGGTATCTTCCCAGGGCTTCATAAATAATACTAGATTTTGTCATTAATTATTTAAATTTATTTAATCTTCATTATCAACTTATATGTAAATATAATTTTACATAAGGATGTAATTTCACTTATATATTTATGAAATTACCTCCTCAATTTCCAGTACTCACAGTGTCAGCCTGGAGCCTGTTTAGTAATATGCCCACTTATGATTATATATTTGGTAAAAGAAGATCTACCTCTTCTTGGTCCCCTATCAACCAGAGAGCCTAAATTATCACAACAGACACGCTCAGCTCTTATAAAATCTGAAAGGCTTTAATTCAATCTCAGAGTCCAATAGCAAACCAGAATAACCTAGGAGAGAAGAAGCCAAGCCCAGTTCTTTTCCTAAATATCTGTGTGACCTGAGACTTATCATTTACCTCTCTGAACCTCGACTGCCTTTGAAAAATGAAGGAGCTGGAGCAGAGGAAGGCTAGAGTCACCTTCAAGGTTTTAATAGTCTCTGGTCAGTGGATAGGAAACAACTTAATTAGCTCATTTGATTACAGGGTAATAATAATGAGGCCAAAGAGCCAGTTAAATAGCCACGCAAGGCTGGCTGGCTTTAAATGGAGAAAAATACTGTAGCCGAGACAGAAGAAACTTGGCTTGATCGACGGGGACAGGGAGCAGCTGCATCGGTCCTTTCTCAGTCAACAACGCAGCAGAGGGATGGCAGCAGAAGAAAATGGCTTTCTGGGATGAACAGTACCGTTCACGTTCACTCTGTCTGCTCACTCTGTGGCTGTATAGTTTACCCCCTCATGTGGTATGGAACCATGTCTTCCCCAGTTTGTCAGGGGCCAGTCCCACAGCACCTAGCCAGTGTGCAGTGTATACCCTATGTGATTTACCATGTGGATCCCACAACTTTCATGCTGGCTTACACCATACATAGCAAGTTGAACCCACCAACTCCATGCTCAGGAGTCTTGACAACTTACACAGACATTCCTATATGCTTGGGCTCCATTTCTATCCTTATCTTGGCATAGATTGGAAATTATCTGCAGAACAATGGCAATACACTGAAGGACTCTGGGTTGCCATTTTTCTTACATGGAACAGATTCCAGACACAGCTTATAGACAAAAGAAAAACAAACATTGTCTTACCCTCAAGATTTTGTCTTCTCTTAACCTTGGTAAATGCAAATTCCCATTTCCACGTCATAGTTTTGGCCATTCAACAACATTTATTCAGTAGCTGCTATAAGCCTGGTCAAGGCACTGAGTCCCGGGACTGAGCAATAAATAGTCCAAATGGAGTCAGGAAACATGGACAGGTATGTGCACTATGTAATGTCTATACCAAATTCATGAAGGAGAGAGAGAATGTGTTCTGATACCTACAATTCTGCAATTATTTTCCATACTCCACCTCAATTCATAAAATAATCATATGCTCACCACAATCTGATGGTGTTAGATCAGTGGTTCTCAAGCTGTGAGTCACAACCCCTTTGGCAAACCTCTATCCCCCCCCCCCAAATATTTACATTACAATTCATATCAGCAGCAAAATTACAGGTATGAAGTAGCAACCAAATAATTTTATGCTTGTTAAGTTTTATTTAACAACACGAGGAACTGTATTAAGGGGTCCCAGCATTAGGAAGGTTGAGAACCACTGCCTAAGACAGTCAAACACACACACACACACACACACACACACACACACACACACACACACACACACTCACCCCTAAAGCTGCTCAGGGAACCCTGTGGAAGAGAGGCAGAAAGATTGGGAAGAGCCAGAGGACCAGGAGTTCTGTTGTGAGATCATGCATCCTGGAAAGGACAGAGAAGCATCACCTAAGATACATCAACAATGTAACTGCGCAAACAGGACCTGACCAGTGTCAGTAGACATGTTATCATGGAAGAAGGAAATCTGCAGCCTCACCCCTAGACAAAACACTACAAGCAACTAAGGACCGCTGAGAGGCAGAATTAGCCGCCCAGGGACGAGCCTCCTACTCATTTATCTAATTACAAGTACTCGTCCCCGAAATCATATACATAGAAGAAACACTAAACAGATTCAGAAGGTTTTATTTCTATCTCTATCCATTTATACATATATGTAATAACAAAGTAAAAGAGGCAATGAATTTGAGAGGGCGTAGGGGGGAACACCGGAAGAGTAGGAAGGAGGAACAGAAAAGAGGGTAATGATGTAATCATACTTTAATTGAAAAAGATAGAAGAATTATTTCTTTAAAACATAAGCGAGACAAGGCCCCTGACCTCTAAAGTTGTATCGCTAAGAGGTCTCTTCCAGGTGAACTTTGAGGTGGCTAAAGAACCAACACATCAGTATCATGTCCATTTGTGTGGGTTCCCTGAGGCCATCTCTCCTGACGTGCATGGCCGGCTGGGGTACACAGCAACACTGTAGACATTGCTATGGTAGAGCTAAAAGGGTACACAGAAACCTTTTAATGTTCATGTGACTAAAAAATAAGATGGGGCTGGAGATGGCTCAGCAGATAAGAGCAACTGATGCTCTTGCAGAGGACCTGGGCTCTGTGCCCAGCACCTACATGGATGCTCAGAGCCATATGTAAATCCAGTTGTTTTGGGGGATCCAATCCCCTCCTCTGACTTCTGTAGGCACCAGACACACACACAGTACCTATTCATATAGGCAGGCAAAACATTTAAATATAGAATAAAATAAGTAAGTCTAAAAATATTTTTTAAAAGGCTGAGACCTCACATTCAAAACAGGATTACCAAGCCCTGCCCTTGAGATGGCTGGCACACTCTGAAAGGGTGCCTTTGAGGCCTGCAGGCTACCAGATTCAGCAGAACATTTAACCAAAGGCATGGAAAACAACATGGATAAGGACGCATAACACTGTCCCATGAGACCTGAGTAGGCCCACCACGATGACTTGGGATTCAGGATCAATGACTTCCAACATCTTCAAGGCCCCTTCCACCTCCCAAGGAAGTTTTAGTATGCAAATAGGACTCTGTTTGGGTGGAAACCTAGGCACCCCCAGAAAAAGCAGGCGGCGCACAGTTAGCACACAGCAATCACGGAGTTACAGTGAGGCTCTGAATCACTCCCTCGAAGCCATGGTCAAGTTCATACAATAACGGGATCTTGGAGCTTTCAATCCTGATGCCTGAAGGTCTTGTTGACAGAGCTGTCTATGATCTCATTCCAGATGACTCCAAGTCACATCGGCATTGACCCCTCTTTCTGGTTCTCCACTGGCCTTGCCTGACCCAGGGGACTTGTCACCTGGCATTGTTCCCCCACTATGACCTTGGATTCTTGGTCTATGATTCAGATTATTCCACTTCTAACAGCCTCGGAAAATAGCTCCTTGGAACCTGCCTATGCTACAGGCATTAGCTAATATAAAATTCTCATACATGATGCTGGGGGATTAGTTCAAATTATCCACAAGGCACATAGTACCCCGTGTTAGCCAGATTTCAGTCACTGTTAAAAAAAATAGCTGAGTGAAAATTTGGGCTCACAGTTTTAAACGTTTCTGTTCACAATGATGGGGAGGGCATGGTGGATCAGACCAGTGTACCATAGCCAGAGGGAAGCAGAAAAAGTGAAGTCTGCTCTTTGTCCTACTTTATTCCACCAGGGTTCCAGTCTGTTGAGGGGGGTACTGCTTACATTCAGGGCAGGTCTTCTCCCCTTAGCTAATGTCTTCTGGAAATAGCTTCATCAATACCTGGAAAGGTGTACTTCTACTAACCTTCTAGATAAATATCAGTCTAATCGAGTTGACAATCAAGATTAACTGTCACATGCTCCCTAAACACACACACACACACACACACACACACACACACACACACACACACACACACACACACACACATCTATCCTTGCCATGGCTAGTATAATAGTGGAAGACAGCTTTGACTGAACTCTATTAACAAAATCACCATTAATTCCTAACCAAATCTATGAGCCCTTCAAATCCATGAATAAACTTCAGCATCAGGTATACAAACACACACTCTTGTCCTGTGATCTAAAAAGAATCAGACTGTCCAAGTAGCCAAAAATACATAGATATTAAAACCCCAAAGCAACTTACAGAAGGTCAGAATTCCTCCTCGGGGCTCTGCTCTACAACAAATGCCTCGTAATGAATTGCTTGATGAGGAGAGGGCTCTGTGCGACAGCGAGGATTTTTCTTTTATTTGGCAAGCAATGAAATCATTAAGGCAATAGATCACTGTGGCTGTTAACAGAATCTCATGACATCCCCTTCGCTGTACATGCAAGTATGAGACACACATCCATGGTCTCTTCCAGAAGCGGTCCATGTAGGGAAATTGTCATCATTAAATTGAATATAATGATCCTCACCTTCTCTCTCCCCTGTCCATTCTCTCACTCTCTAGCTCAGCTCCATGACACACACCTTGCAAATGTCAACATACAAGTAGATGCGGAAGACCAATGGGCAGAGAGTTCTGATTACCAGCAAAACATCTATCATGTGGTACTGAACACTCACCCCTGCAACAAGAAGGGATGATAATTGCTTTGCAGGTAAGAAGGGGAAGCTTGACCTCCAAGTATCTCTGGGGGTGTTAGCATGTAATGAAAGTGGGTGCTGTCAAAGGTCATTGCTGAGTGCACCCAGGACACCATCAGACAGCTTCACAGTCTGGCATGCAATGGAGGGGCATGGCATCTCCAATTACTAGCCTGCCTTTTACCTCCAATGTTGTCACAAGGTCTACCTGGACCAACCCCAGAGATGAACCAGGGTCCTCCCACAGTGAACAAAACGGACCCCATAAAGTGCTCCCCCGCCCCGGCCCTTATAGATGGCTCTGGCTAGAAAGCCAAGGCCAACTGGGAAAGAGAGCCCTGAGCTCGGCTGGATGTGCGCTGCAGAAAGACAAGGAGTTTCAGTATCATAGGCGTTTACCTGGAGAGGTCAAAATGAAGCTCTGTAGCAACCAGCATGCTGAGCCAGCAAGGGGAAGAGGAGGTTTCCTGACCTGAGGGGCTGGGCTTGAGGTCTCACCACCAGTCGACTGGGTTGTCAGGGCTGTCATTGGGGCAGGAGGACTGTTTGGCCTTGAACACTGGTTACGTTATGCAAATTATGCTTGATGAAAGTGTGGCCTTGGTCCATAAAAACTTAACAACGCATTTGTCTTCATTTGAGCACTCCCCAGCAGCCACCACTTCCCTGTAATAAGTAGGCTTTTGCCACACATCCCTGGCCTCCACAGCCGTCATCAGGAGGGCCTCAGAAGGGGTAGAGGAATGGGTGTGCACTTAATAAGATGAATTTCTATGGTGAGGTTGGCCTCAGGGGGCTCCAGTGCGCACATAGGATATGGAAGCAGATGCAGCCAGGCCACTCCCCCTCCCAGGACCCTTTGCTAACAATGTTCAGGTGGCTTTGCTCCAACCCAGTTCTGAATTCCTGAGAGATGGATGTCACCTCCAATCCATCATCAAGCAAGCATTAAGTGCCTCCTGTGTACATGGTGCACAGGGAAAACAGTCCTCTCCCTCACCTCACACAAGTCACAAATGGGGAAGAGTTTCTGACTCTAAGATGCCCAGTCTTGAGACCCCCATGGCTGCTCTTCTCGCCACTGAAGAAGACATCTCAAAAGACATGGAAGTCAGTCTGGAACTTCATGGAAATCAGTCTGGAACTTTAGCTGAAGTGTGGACAGAGAGCCACGGAGGGAAGAACAAAGGAAGTGTGATCCCACTTACCATGTGGAACAGAAGTTGGGGTACTGGCTACAGCCCACAAGGGCTACTATAACATATCACCCCACCCCACCCAGGCTCAGTTCTGCCTCTGTCGTTCGCTCGGAAGTCACACATACCTCTGCTTGGTTCTCTGTAATCACTAAGCTCGGTCAGTCCCTGCAATGCTCTTTGCTCTCAGCTTCCCCAGTTAACTCCAGGGTCTGATGCTCTTTGCAGATGACATCTAGCCTGCTGCTCTTTTGTCTCTGCCTTCCTGCCCCTGCTGATCTGACACCTGGTACCTCTGTGTGTGATTAGACACCCACCTTCACCTCCACCAGTGAGGCACTAAGGCTAAGTTACCTTCCCGCCTCACTAAGACCTTGGCACCAGCTACACAGCAGGAAGTGGCTGGCAGTAACTACTGAATACATACAGACCTGTGCACTTACATCCATACTGATCACTTCCAAGATGGCGGGAAAACGCCCCGAAATGAAACATGTTATATTCCCCCAGACAGGAAGAATGCCCTGACCGAACATTAGGGAGAGCTACTTGGAGAAGCTGGGTGGCTCTCAGCCTATAGCCTTCCCAAGAAAGAATCATTCCATCCAAAGGAGACAGAAGAATCTGGGGGAACCTTTGTTCCAGGCTTCCTGACTTAGCTGCCCACCTACTCGGCCAACATGGTTGTGGTGGTTTGAAAGAAAATTGGCCCTCATAGGGGATGGCACTGTTAGGAGATGTGGCCTTGCTGGGCGAGGTGTAGCCTTGTTGGAGGAAGTGTGTCACTGTGGGGGTGGGTTCTGAGGTTTCCTATGCTCAAGCTACAGCCAGTGTGGAATAAAGTTCACCTCTGATTGCCTGCGGATCAAGGTGTAGAACCCTCGGCTTCTTCTTCAACACCATGTCTGCCTGCACATAGACATGTCCCACCATGATGATAATGGACTGAACCTATCCCCAATTATAAGAGTTGCTATAGTCATTGTGTCTCTTCACAGCAATAGAAACCCTAGCTAACAGAATGATCATATCCAATCATGTGGTCTGGAAGCATTTCTGCACCCCCTATCTCTACTGTTGGTTAGGTTTCCCAGGACACAACCATCAAGAGCACTAGGTCTAGAAAACGTTGTTTCTTAAAGATCAAATACCTGAATGAGTCAGCTTCTCTACACCTTAGCAGAAGCATAGCAAAAGCACCCCAAAAGAGGATATATCATCTGCAGTCAGTATCTCAGAGCTCCAGGTCATTGATTCTACCAAGCCCAGGTAGAAAACACTGAGAAAAAAGACCCATCTGTAATGAACATGTTCAGATGTGTATTATGGTTAATCCCTAACAATATGGTATAACTCTCTGTACACAGTGTTCACACGTATTAGGTATTGTTAGTAATCTAGAGATATTCAATGTCCACAGGAAGACATTATATACATATAACCTATACATATACATGTAAGACATTCTATACACGTAGGTTATGTACAGGTTACAGGTAAATACAGTATTGTCTCCTCTAAGGGACTTAAGTAGCTGTGAATTTTGGTATCCACAGGAAGTCCAGGAACCAGGTCCCTGCAGACACAGGGACAGCTATTCATAACTCTGCCTAAATATCAAGGAAGCTTCAATGAATCGGTTGGCTGGAACTTTCTGGACAAAGAGAGTAGCCCCATTTGCTCATTTCACAAAGGAATTGTGCGAATCCTATTTGACCCTTGTTTTTCCAATCTAGGGTCTCAATTTAGCTAGCTCTAAAAATGTTTTAGGGCTCACACCGAAATTTGTAAAATGTCAGCATGAAAACTTTAATTGAGTTATTAGCAATATCTCTTCTTTGAATGACCTTTTAGTACTCCTTGTAACATATCACCACCTTTTACTACCTTCAGGCTGACAGATTCTAATATATTCCTCCTTCCTAGATGATATCATCTGTCCTTGGGTGGAATTAACTAAAGCACTCTACATTCAGAGACTGACATTAATCCAGAGTCCCAGATTTGTAACATCTGCTGCTATAAACAGTTTCCATACATTGGCTTTTAACAATGACTCCAGGAAATGCATACTAGTCCTTGGACATGGATGATATGCAAACATAGGAAGATGAGAGACTAACAAGATGACATGGGACGGGGGGGGGGGGGGGGGCGTGGGGGACTTTAAAATTAGCATAAGCATTTTATACCTACAGTATAAATGTGAGAGGGTATTGCTAACGCTGGTGAATTTCATACTGCAGTTAGTAATCACAGGTGTAGAAGCAGCTAATTGCAACAGGGAATTATAAGGATGAATGGCAAACTAGTGGTCTGCTCAAGTAACCCTCCCATGCTTGGCAGAGGGACTACAGAAAACACACCTCTATCACCTCTGTGATGCAGACATTTCACAACATCCCAAGGCACATGCCATGGTTTAGTCTGTCACCTTCACAGGATCTTGAATCACCTTGGAGACAAATCCCAGGGCATGTCTGTGAGAGATTATGTGGATTAGGTTAATTGCGGGGGGAAGACACATGTTAAATGTGGGTGGCACCATTCCACAGGCTGGGATCCCAGATTGCATAAAAAGGATAAAGCTAGATGAGCATTAGATTCATCTCTCTGTGTTTTTTTTTTCAGTTTTCACATGTGTGTAGTGTGCACATGTGTATGTTTGCATGTGTGTAGATGGACACACATATATGTGCATATGTATATGTGCATGTGGATTATGCATGCCCCAAGGTTGATGCTGGGAATCATTGCCAATCACTCTTCTACCTTATTCATTGAAGCAGGCTCTCTCAGTCAAATCTAGAGCTTCCCAATATAGCTGGTTTCACCAGCTTGCTCTGGGCATCTTCTATCTCAACCTCTCTGAGGCTAGGACTGCAGGTGAGCTGCTACCCCACATTCTCCATCTTCCTTGACTGCACATGCAATGGGGCCAGGTGCCTAAGCTTCTGCTGCCTTGCTCTCCTGGCCATGATAGACTGCATCCTTTTGATCTGCAAGCCAAAACAAATCCTTCCCCCTCGAGTGTGTTTGGTCACAGCAGCCAGAAAAGTAACCACTACACCATAGAAAAAGCATATCAGTACAGGATGTGGATACAGATGGGTATATTCAAAGCTGAGAAAGGAGAAAAATCCCTTCTCCCAAATCCCCAGCCCCTTACTCACTTTGGTGACTCTTATGAAACAATACGATCCCCTCCTCATACTGTCACCACCTCACATCCACCAAGATCCCCGCTGCTATTGTGTCAGAGTCATGTGACGGAGGAACGTCTTTCTGTACGCTGTGAATTTGTGTTGCTCTGATTGGTTGATAAATAAAGCTGTTTGGCCAATGATGAGGCAGAATAGCATTAGGCAGGACATTCTAACTAGGCAGGAGGAAGTTGAAAGGAGAACAGAGAGGATGCTGCTAGCCACCACCGTGAGAAGCAAGATGTAAAGATACCAGTAAGCCACAAGCCACGTGGCAAAGTACAGATTTATAGAAATGGGTTAATTTAAGATGTAAGATTTAGTTAGTGAGAAGCCTGAGCCAATAGGCTATACAGTGTGTAATTAATATAAGCTTCTGAATGATTATTTTATAAGTGGCTGTGGGGTCCGTGGGGCTGGACAGGACCAGAGAAAACTTCAGCTACAGTCATGTGAAGTGCTGGTAATAAGGCTGCGCTCTACAGGTAAGGGGCTGAGGGCTAACCTGAGCAGAAGAGTGCTGCCTCTTGGTAGTCACCTAGAGAGCAGGTGTGCCTTCAGCTGAGAGAGGGGCATAGACCAGCATGGGAAAAAAGCATGCATTAGTCCACACTTGGAAAGTGCTGAATGCCATGAAGGGTCTTCTTGGTACTATGAATTAAGGAAAGCATGGTCCACCAGAAAGACCAAGGTGACACTGGACAGATGGACCTGATGAATGCCTGAGCACCAGGCAGCATTGGCCAGGCAGAGCAAGAGTCCTGGCTTCTATCAGCTGGATTGATGGAACTCCTGGAGCTCTCTTGCTACCCTTGTGTCCATCCTCCATAATATTGAGTCTAGTCTGCCTTACATGTTAAGGATGGAAATAGCAACTTACCCCAGGGAACAGTGTGACAGGACTGACCAAGAAATCAAGGCAATTGGATCATCAGCACCTGCCCACCAAGACCCTCTCACTAACACGGAAAGTTCTGTTTTGCTCTAAGTAAGGTGGCATTTCGTTAGACTGCCCCAAGAATTAAAACCACAATCATCCTGTCATCCTCTGAGTTGTGTCTGTTAGACTAATTGGAAACTGGTTGGTATGTCTAAATACTGATAACATGCTAGCAATGCATTTCATTGACACATTTATGCACTCAACTTACCAACCCATACAGTAGGAGCCCGGCACTGACTAGGTTGGGGAGCTATAAGCATGCACAGGATACAAGCCATGCTCCTAAGGACCTTAGGATGCGATGAAGAAACAACCAAGACTTGACAGTAAGTATGACAGAGAGTCCCTTGATAGGAAGTGTTCTAGTTCTAGGGCATTCCTGGAAGGATGTTTCTGTCACCTTAGAGAGGCACCTTCCTCTGCTGCTCTTATGTGAGGCCAGCCTGCTGCTGACATGTCATGTCATAGAAAGAGATTTAGGAAAACAGTAATGGGGAAGTCAGTTTCTGTCAATGAGGAAAGGGGATTCCTAAGCCCAGCATCACTGGCCCTCTATACACCTAATGGGATGAAGGCAAGACGTAGAAAAGTATGCCTGCTGTGGATATCGCTCTGTATAAATAAAACACTGATTGGTCAGTAGCCAGGCAGGAAGTGTAGGTGGGACTAGCAGAGAGGAAAGAGGAAAAGGACAGGAAGGCAGAAGAGAAAGACACTGCCAGCCGCCGCCGTGACAAACGAGAAGTAAGGTACCAGTAAGCCACGAGCCACGTGGCAACTTATAGATTAATAGAAATGGGTTAATTTAAGATATAAGAACAGTTAGAAAGAAGCTTGCCATGGCCATACAGTTTGTAAATAATATCAGCATCTGTGTGTTTATTTTATAAGTGGGCTGTCAGACTGCCGGGCCTTGGCGGGACCCGGAGAGAAAACTCTCTAGCTACATATGCCCTTTCACCACCCTCGGCAGATTGCATATTCTGGCCTCTCTGAATCTTTATCTGCAATGCCACTGCCTGGCCTCTCTCCATCCCTCTTGCACTCAGAACCCTCAGTCTCAGATGGCTCTGCTCTCTGAAAGCACTATAAATTCCTGACAATATTTAAGGCGCAGTGCTGTAGAAGGAAGACTTATTAATGAAGCAGGAATAGTAGGATTTCCCTGAAACCTAATTCATCATTCCATTAGCAGCAGTGTGACCTTAGGCAAGTCCTAACAGCCTTGGACCCTGGTTTCCTTATCTGTGAAGTACGGCCAGTACTCCATGTGAGACCAAAATCACAAACTGGCTCCAAGGACCATCTGGGCCAACAGAGAAGAAAGGGCTCTGTAAGTCGGACAGTTTCCAGAACCACTCTGTGGCAGCTTCACATCTGACCTTATGAAGTCACACAAGCATCTACACGCACAGACATCTGGGCCCTTCGGCTCCTTTCTGAGGAGGAGATGGCACTGCTGAATATTTCTCTTCATCTCTCTTGCTTTTTAGAGCCTTGTCTCAAGAGATCACTCGCATTTCCTCCCTGATACCTTTCTGAAGTGTACAGTGTTACTGGCTCCTCTAACTCCCTGGATACAGATGATCTTGAACACACTAACTCGCCACACTTCTACTTGAGGTTTCCTCACTGGTCAGAATGAAGTCTACGCCATGTGCTCACTTCACGGAAGCACCTCCCGGTTGGCCAGCTCTCTGTTTCAAACAGTCTTCCTGGAGGCGGGAGGGATACAGTAGCAGCAGAAGGGCAAACAGCTCAGGTAGAGGTATACATGGACCTCTAGAACAGTTCTCCACACCCACAGTTGGTAGAGAAACACAAGAAAGCCAGTCTGCCCTGAGAACATTTGTATGTCACTTGGTCATCCAACCTCTCCCTGGAACCATCTTCCCAACCTATACATCAGAGCTAATGTTAATATCAGGATGCCAAAGTTAGTCACAGCTCTGCTATCTCTCCCTGTGACAACTCCATGCTAGTGACAGCAGCAGGAAGATGTCCAGGATGTATAGAGAAAAGCTAAGCAAATGCTGATAAAGCCCCTTGAACACACAAGCACCATCAACACACTAAATTATAATCACTCATATGGGGACCCTCTGCCATTCTTCATATGAAAAGATTTAAATGGCACCCACTCGAAGTGAGCCACCTGGGTTTAAATACCAGAGAGTCAGGGCCTCATGTTCCCACAAAGTAACCCACATGGCTCAGACCTCGGGTTTGATAGCAAAGATACTGCCAAGTATTGAAAACCCAAATAACAAAGCCAGATGGGATTTTTAAACATTTACTCTAAACTTTTCATTATGGGTTATATTCTTCTCAAATATTTCATTGAGCCTTTTTCTTCTCTCTGGTTTAAAACTCAATCACTAAAAGGAACGATTCGGAGGCAATAATGTAGAAACAAAAGGGGAGATTAAATACAAATTAAGCTTTCATTTGTACTGTTTTTCCAGACTGAATTAAAGTGATGGAGCTAACTTTGGTGTAAAGTAAATTTTACAGCTGTTAGAAATGATAGAATGTAAATTGGATTATACTATTTAAATATTTTACAAATAATTGAAATGGCTTTCTTATAAGTTATGTTTCCAATATTCACATTCAAACACAGTAGATCATGCTGACTGGCTGCAGATATATATCCTTTCTTCTGCTTGGTATTTCTTCCATTACCAAAATGAAACTTGAGGAAATTCACACAGAGCTAGGTCAGGGGCCACCAGTTAAGAGGATGGGAATGCAGAGGCAGGATGATATAATTTAACCTATTCAAATTAATTCATTACAACAGATATTTATTGATTATAGGGCAGTGAGCAAAGTACTGGGCACAATGAGGGAGTAACCAACCTTGCCCCGAAGGTACTTACTGTCTCCAGATGGAAAGAAGGTGAGTGGAATGAAATCACACTATAAAAAAATTGAACAATACAAATGCTCGCCAGACAAGAAGATGGGAAGGGGGTGGTTTCAGAGGAAAGCCGACAAAGGCTTTGTAAAAATAAGAGTATCAGGCAGGACACTTGACCCACTTGATAAAGTGCTGACCACACAACCCTGAGGACCTGAGTTCAGATCCCCAGCACCCACATAAAAGCTGTAAATGGTGGCATTGCTCTGTAACTCCCAGGCTGAGGAAGTGGAGACAGCCAGAAACCTGGCACACTCTGATCAGCCTGCCTATGAAAACCAGTGAGCTCCAGATTTAGGGGGAGACTCTGCCTTAAAACTGAAGGATTTGACCCCCATGTGCATGTACACACACACACACACACACACACACACACACACACACACAGAGAGAGAGAGAGAGAGAGAGAGAGAGAGAGAGAGAGAGAGAGAGAGAGAGAGAGAGAAGAAAATAATAGAATTTAAACTAAGTCTTGAAGAATAGACAGGATTTCCACTGGTAAGCAGGGAAACAATGCATGAAGGGTGTATAGGAAGAGAAAAACAAGCATCATTAATTCATAGGAAGGAGGAAATATGACCAAACAAACCAGCAAGCATTAATGCCTAGAAAAATGAGAAGATAGTTTCCTTCAGTCTCTCGTCCAGCATCAATTAACTATCCACATGCCACTAAGATCTGTGGGGAATGTAAAGAATGGAAGGTAAGATCATGTCTGTTGAGGAATTTATATGTTATAACATAAACACGAACACAGGAGGGAAGCAGAAAGCTACATGGGATGGCAGAGACAGGTGTTTCTGTGAATACAGTGGAGGAAAACCATATTCCGAACAAGGCAGGAAGGGCATCTTGAGGGATTAACACCTGTAGCTGACCATGTGCAGGTGAGGGACACGAGTTATGAAGGAGGAGATAAAGCTAATTCTTCTGCTAGTTCTAACTCTGTCGTGAAATTCTTGTTTTAGATAGTGACTAAGTACATACAAATACATTCAATAGTGAAAGCATAAAATCCAATGGGAAGCTCCTCAGATTCAGAAGAACCATTCAAACCACACAGGAGTTCATTGAGATCCATAGGCTTTGAGTCTGGTTAATTTCACCAGGTGATTTTTTTTTCTAATTTTCAAGATTTTTATAGTTAAGTTTTTAAAATTAATGTTGAAAAAGGGAGTTATGTTCGTTTAAAACATTAAAAATAACAAAAAGGAAAAAAAATTCTTAGCCCAAGGTCTCTACCAAAATAGATGGTGGCCAGGCATGGCTTTCAGATGACAGTTTGCTCCTGTCCCGGCACAGGAGGGCTTCATTAGCACCCAGAGCCTCAGACGGAAAACACGCACAGCCGCTTCAGATAAACGCAAACAATGGAACAGCGTCACGGGGGAGAGAGTAATGGGGATGGGTTTGTTTTAAATAGGGAAGCAAGGGTATTACGTTAGGGAATCAGAACTCATCCTGAAGGGGAAAGAGGAAAGATGGACGAGAACATGGGAGGAAGGGGAGGAGCACAGGCCCGCTTCCTACAGGGGAGGCATGATGGAGGACTGAGCCTGGCTAAAAAAAAAAGAAAAAGAGAGACTTCCTTGGAGACAGAGGGGAGATGGGACGGGCTAGATCAGATTACAGAGGACCTGAAGTCCCTACAAGCAGACTCCACACTCCATTAGGTGAGCAATGAGGGGCTATGGCGGGGCTGGGGAGCGTAGTTCAGGAATCACAGTGCACCGGCCACTGCACACGAAACCAATAAGCAAAGGCTCTGCGTACATATTTACACAATGTGGGTGTGACTGGAATAGAGGTTCCAATACATACACATTCTCTTCCTCTGAAACCTGCTCCACCAATGCATTCTGGGAAGGTAAGATAAGAAAAAAAATGTAGCTCTACTCTGACAGTCAGAGGCACCAGCTGCCTCATGCTGAGGGATTTTAGCATCCTCAGAACCAGCGCCCACAGCCTGGACCTACAAGTCGAGGTCCGACTGGAGTGGAACACAGCAACCTGAACTGGGTTCCTATCCTAACTTCACCACAGAGCATCTACACAATGCTCTGACAGGTGCAGGACATCTCCGGGCCTCAGCTTCCTCATGGACAAATGCAAAGTAGAATGTTCCATGTACATCAGAGATCTGCAGCAAGGATCAAAGAACTACTGGGAATAAAAATATTCTGAGAGTGTTGCAGGCTACAGAGATGGGACATGGCACACAGAAGCTTAGGAGTTCCTTGATGTCATTTGCCAGGCTAACATCTCTAGAGCCCCCTCCTTCCCTTCTGCCAGGACCTTCCACCCTTTGGGAGGTGCTCAGCAATCTCAGCAGGTCTCATCTTGGTCCAAAGGCCAACTGCAGCTCTCACCCTTTGTTCTTAATCAGAAAACCTACATCTCTGTGGGTAAATAGAATATCCTTCCTAGAAACTGTGGGCCTAGGGTAGGACTAAACCATTCCCACAGAACAGGATTGCCTGTGCTGAGGACCATGGGGAAGGTCCACTGTGAGCACTCCTCAGGGGGACATCAAAGATCTGCTTGGAAACTGATGGGAGCAGATGCAGAGACCCACAGCCAAATGTTAGATGGAGCTAGGGGAATCCTGTGGAAGAGGGAGGAAGGACTGTCGGAACCAGAGGGGTTGAGGACCAGGAGAACAGGGCCCACAGAATCAACTAGCCAGAGCTCATAGGTGCTCGCAGAGACTGAACTGACAATAAGGGAGCCTGTGTGGGTCTGACCTGGGTCATCTGCATATATGTTATAGTTGTGTAGCTTGGTCTTCCTGCGGGACTCCTAACAGGGGGAGCAGAGGCTGTCTCTGATTCATTTGTCTACTTTTGGGACCCTTTCCTTCTCCTGGGTTGCCTCGTCCAGCCTTAACACGGAGGGAGGTGCTTAGTCTTATTGCAACTTGATATGCCATGTTTGGTTGATAACCCTGGGACTGGGAGGAGAGGAGGGAGGGGAAACTGTGGTTGGGATGTAATATTTGAGAGAAGGATAAAGGAGAAGAGAAGAAGTAAAAAGGTCTGCCTGGAGAAAACAGAGGGGAGGGCAGGGCTTTGCAGGCTCTGACACAGCTGTGGTCACACCAGCAGATAGATGTTCTGGAGTGTGGGGGGGGAGGGAGCCGAAGTAAGACAAAAGGGATGGGGACGTGACTCAAGTCAACAACGTTCTCACCACGCAAGCATGGAGACTTGAGTCTGCATCCCCAGCACCGGAATAAAAATCCAGCCTATAATCTCAGTGCTGGGTGATGGAGTCAGAGGATGCCTGGGACTTGCTGTCTAGACAGCAGAGCAGAAGCAGTGAGCTCCAGGCTCAGTGAGAGAGCCTGCCTCAAAAATAAGGCAAGGAGCAATGAAAGATACTGGATGTCAACCTCTGGCTTGCACATGCACACATGGAGGTGTGCACCTGCATACACATGTGCACACCGACATGTATGTGCATATACCACACAGAGAAATAAGCAATAAAGTTTTTTAAAGTAGGAAACTTCAGAGTCTCTAGAAAACAGGAAGATAAGGGGCTTTCTTTCTTCCTTGGACAGCTGAACTACAAAAGACACAGTATCAATGACAAGCAGAACCAACAAGAAGAACTAGTGAATGAGAAGCCTCACAATCATTTGCTGCTCGCCAGGAAGTCTCATTGAGTTGACTCTTTGGAGCACAGAACAGGTGCACATATAAGCAAGGTAAATATGCTGACCCCCACTTCATAAAGAGAGAAAGGAAATTGGGACTCAGAGAGGTTAAGTGACCAGCCGGAGTGTACATCGCTACTAAGTGTTAACGGAGGGTTGGTCTAGGGGTCTGGGTTGCTTGCCTCAGAGCCCAGCATCATTTTCATTCATGTCCAATTTATTTCCTGGGTGAATGTGGCCATGAACTCCATCTTTATGCTGACAGAATCTTTCCATCAAAAGAGTCGGTCAATATCGTCTTGCACCAACAAGAGGAAAATGATAAGAAAGAATAAAACCATAGACCAGAAGTCAAATTATAGTCTTGGAGACAAATTCAATCTGTTTCTTTTTTCTGTACAGCCTGCAAGATATGAATGGTTTTAGTATTTTTAAATAGTGGGAAAAAATCAAGAGAGGACTGGCTTTTTACAGCCTAGGAAATTACACGAAATTCATGTTGTGCTCCCTCCCCACAGCACACACATGTGCAGCGAGGGTGAGCTGATGCCTGAGAGTTGAGCAATGACAGACAGGACGGAGCTCACAATGCTGTAAGTACTTATCATGTGACCCTTGGCTGAAAATGTTTGCTGAGCACAGTCACAAGCTACAGCTCTGCAAATGACTGGGAGAACGGAAGAGGAGAGCGAACAGGAAGACAGAACACAGGGTCCCTGGCCCTCAGATTTGATATATTTTGCTTGTGGAAAATGGGGCTTTGAGAGACTTATTTGTGGTCGGGGTATGCGTGCTGTGTGGGTATGAATACTCATGCATGGGCATATGGAGGCCAGGGGTCAACCTAAGTATCTTCTTCTAGATGTTCACCTTATCATTATTATTTAGTCCAGGTCTCTCATTGAACTTGGAGTTCAGCTATTCAGCTAGACCGGCTGCCCGGCAAGCTCCAGAGAGCCACCCATCTCCACTTCCCAATTATAGGCACATACTACCCCTCTCCCTGGCTTTTATGTGGGTAACAGGAATCCAAACTTGGGTCTTCCTGCTTGGGCAATAACCACTTTACCCACTGTGTTATCACCCCATCCCTCAGGGAATGAATTCTTAAAAGGCCAATCCCTTCCTGCTGGTGCTGCTGAACTTCATTTGATCGTTTCACGACTTAGTTTCAAGGCCCCTTTAATTTCCCGCTAGCCCACCCTTCCCTACATTGCCTGCACAGAGAGAACCTCGGTGCTTCTAGCAATGAAGATGCTCCGGCATCAGCTATAAAATCTGTATCTCACTTTCTCAGACAAGTGGATATTTATTGACAAAGTGTGCGATATAGGAAGAAAGGAGAGGGACCGCCTGTCCAGGAGGCAGTAACCTTGGTGTGGATGCAATGTCACCAGCCCAAACCATCATTCTTGCAGATGTACAGCATATTATTTAAAGGGAAACAAATATCAGGCACGGAATGTCATGGCAAGGACACATCTCCTGCCTCTTAACTAAACTTATCAGGGCTGTGGTTTAATATGGTTCCTTTTTCATCCTCCCCTCAAATCCATCTTCCCGGGCAGCTCTTGACACCACCAGCAAACAGTCAAGACGAAGATTTAGTGACGTTAGGTTCAAACAGATCTGGATTTATTGACATGTGGGGCTGGCTTACTCTGGTGCTGCAGTACCCAGGATTAATTTTAACTATTCCTTAATGTTCAGCACCACTTTGCAAGTCCCCAGGTGTGCGGCCTTGGTGTGGTTCTGTGCGAGAGATCAGTGTGTGGTAGAGACAAGACTCCCGGCAGTGCCATGAGCTTCCTTTAACCAAGATGGCTGAGTTAATAAACATTGTGTGTGTGTGTGTGTGTGTGTGTGTGTGTGTGTGTGTGTATACAGGTACCTATGTTCACATTCATGGAGAAGCTGGAAGTCAACATGAGGTCAATTACTCTCCATCTTATTTCTTGGGGACAGACTTTCTTACTGAATCTGAAATTTGCCAATTTGCCAGACAGCTCTAGAGGCCCTTTCACAACCTGCCTGTCCAGGCAGGCCCAGGATTGCAGGTGAACCCAGCACCCTTAGCTTTTTAAGTGAGTGTTGGAGATTCCAAGTCAAGTCCTCATGTTCCAACTGAGCCATTTCCCCTGCCAGCACTGGACAGTAATAGTAAATACCCTGAACAACCTTTGTGCCGGAATCCTTCATTCCTCGTGTCCTATAACCTGCCTCTGCTTGTCTTTGGAATCAGCACGGAATGGGCAAAGCTGGCTGAACACTTTCAGTGGCTACAAAAGCCCTCCATCTTGTTGGCTTCCGCTTCCTCACATGTCCACAGAGCCTTCCTGATGCGCACACAGAAAGGCAGCAGCGAGTCAGTCTTGCTTATGGGTGGAGTATACATTGTCCACAGGCCTGGAGCTGCTGAGCAGCGCCCACACCCTCTGCAAACACATCCCATGAGTCCCTCTGCGATGCACCAACTCTGAGCTGCACAGAACAGAGGCAGCTGGCTGGACCACAGATGCCCACTGGCTACAGGAAAGAAAACCTCCATCCTCAGCCTGCCCCTGCTGGCCTCTCAATGCCCATGCTCCCAATCCCAGTGGGGCATAGGCTGGCAGAAGGAACTCAGTCTGGGCACACACAGACATCATCAAAAGGGCATAAAAACGGAGCAGGAGAAGGGAAGACAGAAAACTTCTATCACCCCTTCCTAGCACCAGACTGAAGAACAAATTTGCAAAGCTCTGATAGAAGATTAACTGCTAAATGAAAAAGAGCTACTAGATGTAAATTTAAAAGTCCAAAAACACCCAAGAGGCATGACTATAATTATTGCTGAGGGAAGCTCTTTAAGACTAAAAATACATTTCCATTAACAATCAAAATTAGTTTTCATTGCTTTTTTTCTTGAGCTTTCAGTGAATAACCTTTGATGGTAGTACATGATAATGATTCATTAGGAAAAGTGAATTTGTATTTCAGAAGTAGGTGCTGAAAAAAAATTAGCCAAGAAATTATTCCTCCATAGAAGTCAGATGGCAGAGGAAGGGAACGTTTTTAGAAGGAGTAATGACTTCCTATAAAAGCTAAGCCAGACAGCGGGTACCCACTCCAACATCCTGAAAAACAAAATTTTTTCCAAACCTCCAGTGACTTAGAGGAGTCAGGAGCGCAAGAGAACAGTTTTTCCCCTTTAAATTCTGGGTAAATGAAAGACACTGTGACATCTTGTGACGTCTGCAGCATATCGTGATTTCTATAGCTCTTATTTATCATGAATGACATATGTAAAGAAACACGTGAGTTCTGACTCACTTTATCATGTTTTTGCACATGTAGAAGGATTACATGGTGGGAGGTGCATGTTCCCATGTGCAGGTATGTGTGGAAGCCAGAGGTCAACCTTGGGCACTGTGTATAAACACACACCACCATGCCCTGTTAACATAAGCACTGGGGATTGAACTCTGGTCCCCAACCTTGCTCTGCATGTGCTTTATTGACCGACCTATCTCCCAGTTGCCTTACCAGGTTTTCACTGAGATACGTGTGCATAGTGAGAGACATTAATGATAAGTTTTGACAAGTGCATACACCTCTGGCATCAGCTCCATCAAGAACTAGAAGACTTCTGATTTACACATCCCACAGACAGCGTGTGCTCTAACCCGACAAAACTTCTGTTCTGATTTCTGTCACCCCTGATTTGTACCAGGATGTCACCCATGTGACATCATGCTCTAAGCTATCTTTGGTGTGTGACTTGCTTTGCTCTGCATAATATTTCTGAGATTCAATCTTATTTTTAGAAAAATCCTAGCTCCGTAAAAGATCTCTATGGCCAATGATTTTGGGGGAAAGCTGTGGGAAAGAGCAGCTGATAAGCAATGGAACTTTTAAGTAGAGGGTAAAGACAAGCAGTAAAAAAAAAAAATGTAAATCCATGTTTTCTGAGAAATGTTTTAAAAACAGAGGGAAAATTGAGTATTTCTCTTTAAATGCTGTTAATCACCCTGAGAGGCTTTGGAAACTCGGTGGTGGCCTTTAATTCACTCAGCTATCACAGGAAGGCATGACAGAACCATGAGCTGAACATAATTCATAATTCTAAAGCTAATTATGATGAGTGGCCTAGAGATTTGATTAAAAATCATTAGTTCTGCTAAAAAGCCTCCAAACAAAAATGAACGTCTAGAAAACATAACCCTGCCTTTGCCAGATGGATGATCCTTTGAAAACCTGAAGTGAGACGATAAAAGAAAATTATTTCCAAGAATCATTGCCAAGTTGTAAAGTACAAAACACAAATAATTCGTTTGCTGATACAAGGTTGAATGTGTGGTTTAAGTTAAATGATGGAAAGAAAGCAAAGTCATACCCCAAAGACACGAAATAACAGAGCGAGGAGGAGAGGGCTTTCCTCCCTGGTCCAATGGTGGAAAATTGGATAAATCAATAGAAAGGAGTCCTTGGGAATCGGAGGAGTCTGGGGTTCTTGTGAAACTCCCACTCTTGGGAAGGCCCGGGACTTGAACCCAGAGCATGTGGAGCCCACTGGGCTAAAGCTGCACCATGTCCTATCACAGCCTCTGCCGTCTACTGTATCATCTCATCCCTGCAACTTAATGGCTCCCCTGCTTGTACTGTAATGCTTCTGGGTAGCTGCAGTGACATCACAGTCATTCCAGCTGGCTCTCGGCGCAACTTTCTGAAGTCGGCTGACGTTGCCTTGTTAAAGTTACATCTGCACCTAGGAGGTGGCTTAGTGTACAAAGATGTTTGTCATGTGTGCAGATGACTTGAGTTCCATAGCCAGAACACATGGAAAGGTGGAAGGAGGAAAATGACCCCGCAAGGTTGTCCTCTGACATTCCCATAACCACTGTGTAACATGTGCACCTCCCACACACATATGCATGCACACATACAACAACAACAATAATTTTAAAGTTTCATCTCTGGCTAAGGTTATAAGGTAACTTGTTAGTATTCTTGGAACTATAAAATATCTCTGGACTTTTAGCCGCTGACTACATCAACGTTACATTATCCTCCACATAGGTAATAAACCCAAATGACAGATAAGAAGACAGACAGGGAGACTGGGGCAGGATAGAGTTAATCCTTCCAAGCTATCACATGACAGTCTGAAAATGCTTCTAAAAGAATCTGTGGAAAAACTCCTTTTTAACACTAACCTTTATACCTCAGTGAACCTTGCCTTACTTGACTAGAGTACACCCTAGAACCTTCCAAGTCCCCTGTCCTGAAGAATCAAATATTCATATAAACGAGTTGAATTGGAGTTGCCCTACACAGGAGATAACACTTATCTAAGAAGCCATAGGTTTCCAAATAGCCACATGTAGGATACCTCCCTCCCTGAGTTGCTGGTCAGAGGTGTCCTGGAGACCACCAAAACAACACAGGCTATCGCCATTGCTCTTGGTTGCCCATCACAACTTGATGGCAAAACCCTACTACTGAATACATCTCACACACTGGTCACAAGAGAAAGAGAAATCAAGTCTCTGCTAACTAGGAAGCTGCCTCCCTGCTGCCTAGTTCTCTTATTACTGGAAGATGCTATGTAGGCTGCAAGTGGGGAAAGGACATCAATGGTCTCATCCAATTGTGAAACCTGGGAACTGCAATATGACCAGCAGGACAAGATATGCCCATGGGCACAAGAGTAGCACAAATGTTACAGGGGTAAGCAACCACTTTCTGATTTCTGTAAGGCCTGCTCCACAGGAGGAAACATATGCCTGGCACCACAGATCTGACCACAAGCCTGTGGTTGAAGAGCTCCCAGGCAAGGCCCCAGTGATGAGCCTACTACTATTACTTCACTAAATGGACATAGTATCAAACTGCCCTCTAAATTCATACCTCTCTACCTATAGTTTAGTTCAGATCTCAGACTTCATCAGAGAAGTTCCCCTGTGCACTGGATGGGAGTTAATGAAGAGACTCAATGCAGAGAACAAGTAACTGAAGACTACGCAGCCACAAGTGGGATATCTACCATATGCGTGCACATACACACACACACACACACACACACACACACACACACACACACACACACACAGGCACAGAAGGGACAGAAAAAAGAGCCAGAGGAGTTGGGAAAGCTGGAGCAAACCGGGGCCTTGTGGACATGGCGGGACTGATGCGCTCATGAACGCACAGCAGCTGTGACTGTTGGCAGAAGACTGAGCCAATCAACATTCTAGCATGCAGTGGAAGGGCTCATGAGCTCCCACACCTAACCACGAAACTATAGACAGTTGATGGTTTCGAGGGGAGGGACACTCTGTTTTCTTTAAAGGTGTGACTCCAGGTAGGTCAAAACCCAGAAGTATATTGCTAGCCCAAATTGGAGTTGATGGGTTATCTTAAAAAATAAAAAAAGAGACATGAAGTTGGGGGCCCAGGAAGGTGGAAGTAGATTTGAGAAGAGTTGAGGAGGGGAATTGGGATAAACATGATCAAGATACATTGCATGAAATCTCAACTAATTAATAAAATATTTTAATAAAGTAAAATCTTAAATAAGGAAAGATTTTACTTTATTTAAGATTAAAATAAGATTTATGATAGAATAAAATTTTCCCTCCCTGAAAGTCATGGTACCTTCCCAGCATGCTTTGCTCACAACTCTCACACTGAAGTTTGAATAGTAGCATTTAGTAAGCAATTCACCTGTTAATCAGAGAATCTTAACAATGCTGTTTTCATTTTCACAACAACCTACAGGCTAAGAACTAGTATCCTACTTTAAAGCTGAAACATTAAGAGATGAACTATTTGACCCAGACCATATAACTGCTCTGCAATAGAGCTGAGATCTCTACCCCAGCTCAAGGACTCCAAAACCCACACCCTTTACCTCCAAGCCCATAATAAGCCAAGTGCTGATCCACAGAACTCAAAACTCTCCCCCAGTTCCCTACTCCAAAGAGTAGGAGGCCTGCAACAAATGCTCTACCATCTAAGATACAGATGCGGTGGATATTTTTCATTTCAGAGAGGGAGCTCGTATTTATATGTACACACAGATTAAATAAATCATGATCACAACAGTAAACATGTAAATTCTGATCAATAACTACTTGCCTTCCCCTCCCCCCAACGCTAACAGCTGCAATAAAGCTTTAACTGTAAAGCGGTGTACAACCAGCCATAAAAGTATGTAAAATAAATGAGGGTAACATAATGAGGGAATCCAACATTCATCTCATAAATATAACATAACGACCACAGCTAAAATGTCAGAGAATCTAATAAATCAATATGGTAGGACAGAGCTATCTTTATGTTCAGAATACATAAAAAATATATTTACATGCAGGGGCTCTTTTTTTTTTTTATAAGCTGGGACCAAACAAAAAAGAATTATAAGGAACTTAACTCTTTGTGGATGTAGATGCTCTGGCCTGACCATGGTGTTTTCAATGCTCACAGGGTTCTCCTTCATCATTTCATGGTAAGAAATGGACCCTCCTCTCAATCTATAGAGAAGGTTTTCAATAGCGTGCTAAAATGATATGCAAATGTCACTGGTAGGGAACTACACAGGAAAACATCCGGGGGTACTTTGAAAGGATCAATTACAAGCCCCGGTTTAGAATACTTCTGATCATGGTGATTTCTGCAAATTCCAGCTCCGTTTATTAGTGCCAACAAACCCTGGGAGGGTTAGTTATTTCCCTGTTAATGCGCTAGCGATTGATGTGGATAAACCCCATAAATACTAATGAGGGGGACATGAGGAAATCTCCCCTGAATTAATGAGAGGAGAGGCTCCTGTGCTGACCAACATGTCGCCTAATGACTGGAAATGATGAATTTATAAATTCTCCCAGGTTCCCTGGTGCTCGTGCACTGAAGAAATAAACATTCTTCCCCAGCCACCTCCTCCCAGGGGTGCCTCCGGATCTAGGGGGCTAACTGGAAAGGAACAAAAACTTCTTTATCACCTTCTCCTTAATGAAATATGGACATACCTCAGACACATTAACTCACCTTGAGAGTAGACTAACTAGGAAGCTATCAGTAGGGGTGGAGTCGCCTCAGATAATCTGAAGCCATCACTAAAGAACTAATTTCTCAGATATGAAAAAAGCCCTGAAAGCAGTGTGTGAACATGCATGTACTTGAATGTGTGTGTGTGTGTGTGTGTGTGTGTGTGTGTGTGTGTGTGTGTGTGTGTTTAAACTCGGTGTTTTGGTTATCTGCGGCTACACAAATCACATAGTGAATCTAAAAGACAACTGCTTCATTTGTTCATAACTGGGCAAGTGGGGGCTCAGGTGAGTGGTTCCTTTTTAGGGCTCACATGAAAGTGCCCCTGTTGTTTGTTGTCTGACGGTGGCAGAGACTGGATATTCAAGAATGGCCAAGAGCTATACCATCTCTCTCTTTCCACAGAGCTAGTTAGATCGCCTTTACCAGTAGGTGGCTCCTGAAGAGGATATTCCAGAAAGGCCAGACCTGTTGTCAATACCAAGGCTCCACTTGCACTCCATGGTAATGTCCCACTGCCTAAGGGCAGAGTTGACAGGTACAGGGACACCAGAGATGTGAACACCGGCCAGTGTGGCTAATTTGGGATCAATAAAGTTATAGTCCACCACAACTATCACAGCCCTGTGTCCATATCCTGAGGGAAAGAGACCATTATGATCATAACAATCAACTTTAAAAGCTTTTGCTTTTCTCTTTTTGTTCTTTATTTTAATATTAAATGATATAGTGTATAAAGTAGCTTTGTGTCACTATAGTGATTGAAATAATCAATTTATAAAGAGAAAAAAAAGTTGACTTCGGTCCACATCATTTTAAGTTTCATCTGTGACTGGTTGTTTCCATGGCAGTGGTATGTGGTATTAGACCTGAGGTATGCCATGGTGAGGAACATGTGACAGGCACATCTGTTCAATTTCTGGCCAGGGAACAAGAAAAACAGAAGAGAGGGGAAGAGGAAGAAAGGGAGGGGGGAAGGAGAGGAGAGGCGACATGACGTGATGATCTGGAGACCCACCATCCCCTGTGAGGACCTGCCCCCGGAGAGGTGAGAGCACCCATGAGCCCTCAGCTCTTAAGTGTTCCACCACCTCTTAGCAATGCCACCCTGGAGCCACACCTGTCACCCCTGGCTTTGGTAGGGGACAGCCAAGATGTAAACAATGCCACCCAGTGCTCTGGCCATTGCCAAAAGGCTCTGTAGGAAAGGAGGGGAAGTATGGAGCAAAGACATGCATTTCAGGGTTGGAGAAATGGCTCCATGGGTAACAGCATTGCCTACTCTTCCAGAGGACCTGGGTTCAGTTCCCAGCACCCACACGGCAGCTCACAACCATTCATAGATCCCGTGGCAGGGAAACTGATGACCTCTTCTAGCCTCAGTGATAAGTGCACAGCCATACATGTAGGTAGACTACACATACATATAAAAATTTTGTTACAGTTTTTTTTTTTAAGAGAGAGAAACATTTCATAATTTGTAAGACACAGACCAATGCTTGGCTTTTTAAACTGACATTTTAAAATGTGACATACTGACTGATCTCACAGAGAACTCAACAGCCACCCTACTCTGTACCTTCATTCTCTCAGTTCCCCCTACCGGACTCATTCTCCTACAATTTATACTCAGAGGATCCCTTGTGCCCTCTCAAAGGCCCAGGCATGAACCTTTCTTTACCCTGGTGGCTAAAAGACCTAAGGATGCCCATAAATCCTGCTACAAAAATCGTCCCTTGAAGATACCCCACAAATATAATCTTTTTCAACAGCAGTAACCCCATGGGCTTGGTTAATACTTTTCAAATCCAGTCTACCTGTTGGTATTCATTAGCCATAAATAATTTGTATGGCATTTCAATTTTATCAAAGCACATCCTATTTGGTGCCTGAAACAGCTCTCTGAGGCAGGTGAAACAAAGATTTATCATCTTTATTGGACCAAAATAAAAACAAAGCCTGTTCACGTTAGTGTGTGGCTCACGATTCTGTAGTGTTGGATAGTTAACAAAAATACTACTTCATTCTTTTTGTATAGAAACCCCACAAAACCTTTCTGAGAGGTAAATAACATCCTGAGTAACAGATGTGATGAAGAAGTTGGACCTTTACCCCACCCCACACCCAAGCGAGTGGCGGGCACAAATGAGGATCACAAGGTGACTTAACCTCCTTCTTCCCGGCATGCAATGGAAACGGTCCACCACCTGTGCCCAACAAGGCTGTAGCAGAATTAGAATTAGAACACATATCTTCTGATGAATAACTTCTCTACAGTCATGCTGACTCTTATGCCTCAGTTACAGCTTTAAGAAGTGTCCCTGGGCCAGGTGGTGATGGTGCACGCCTTTAATCCCAGCACTCGGGAGGCAGAGGCAGGCGGATCTCTGTGAGTTCGAGGCCAGCCAGGTCTACCAAGCGAGTTCCAGGAAAGGCGCAAAGCTACACAGAGAAACCCTGTCTCGAAACCCCCCCCCCCAAAAAAAATGAAGTGTCCCAAGAGGAGGAAGAGAAAAGAGTGTAGGAGCCAGAGGGTCAAGGACACTACAGGAAGGCTAACAATCAACTAACCTGGGCTCATAGGTACTCACAGAGACTGAACCAAAAACTGGAAAGTCTGCATGAGACTGGTCCTCTTATGGGACTCCTAACAGCAGGAACAGGTGCTGTCTCTGACTCTTTAACAAGCTTTTGGAACCCTACTCCTCATACTGGGTCACCTTGCCCAGTCTTAATACAAGGGGATGTGCTTAGTCTTACTGCAACTTGATATGCCATGTTTTGTTGATACTCAGAGGAGACCTGCCCTTTCCCAGATGGAGATGAAAGGGGAAGGGGCTGGAGAGGAGGGAGGGGGGAAAGGAGGAAAGAGACTGGGAGGGGAAGATGGGGGAAGGTTGTGGCCTGGATGTAAAATAACTACATGAATTTAAAAAAAAAATTGGTGTGCACCACCATGCCTGCCCCCCAAAAAAAGTGTCCCTAGGAGAGAGGTAAAATAGACCACATAGTGTTATGACCCAGTTTTCCATGAGCACAGGAACACAGCCTTGGGTTGGGTTTGAAAGTATGATGAAGCCAACATGAGATGAGATGTTGTGAAATGCCTTCTAGAGAGCATCTCAAACTCACGACACACTGCTCCCTCAGTTTAGATGTGCCATTTTAATGCTTCAGATAGCAAACTAAGAGACAAACAGGTAGATAGAACACAGTAGGGTCCAGTTCCCTCTAAAATTAGAAACTTTGTCCTTGATTTTTGTTTAAAAGGGCCATTCCAAGATAGTAGAACAACCTAAGAACAGATGGCATTGGGTCAACTGAGTAGTTGTGAAAATAAAATGTTTTCATTTTTATCTCAGCATAAGTAGAAACCATTCACCAAAGGGGATGAGGGAACTGACGAATCAAGAGCCAAGAGACAAAATCGAGCAACCACAGTGTTAGGAAGTAGTTGACCCTGGGTGTTCAAAGGAACGATTCAGCCAACAGACACAGTTACACTTTGCAAAGCAGAGCTAAGGTAGTACACTCCAGGAATACATTGGAGACACTGACCTAAAGCCGAGTTAGAAGCTCACTGGGTTCTATGTCACAGATTTTTAAGGAAGTTTTAGTGAAAACTTAGGAGCTAGAGGGCAAATTTATGGGAGTAAGGTATCATATTTTTCCCCCAAAAAATCAAAGGGGATTGGATCTCCCTTTCAAGGTAATTCCTTCTGTAGGCATCCAGAACTATCGCACAAGATCAAATGCCCAATACTAACATTATTATAATATAATCAGGCCTTCTTGGGCACATGATCAGCAATTGGGAAAGTTTCCTGGCACCTTATTTTCTAGGCTATAGAAGGAACCTAACCGCAGCTTCAAGGGTATTGAACCACAAAAGGGCATTGCTCCCATAAGCAGACACAGCTCTCAGACACAGCTGCACTTGCTATGGCCATCCATGTCTAACTCCTTGTCAAACCAGGAGACATAGTCACCAATGTGAAGCTGAGGGTTTTCCTAGTCACCTCATGTCTTATTCTTTGTTTACTTGGTCTCATTTGGTTTAGAAGAAATATAGAGGGAATAAATAAGAATATGACCTAAGAGTTGGGAGAATTTTCAACAAGATATAAATGGCATAAACAATATTAATTTGTCAACATCAAAATTGGGGGCTCACTGCTCTTGCAGAGAACACAGATTTGATTTTCAGAACCCACGTGGTGGCACACAACTATCTGTTACCAGTCCCAGGAATCTGATGCTCTCTTCTGGTCTCTGAGGGTACCAGGCATGCACACAGTACACTTATATCCATGCAAGCAAAATGTTTATATGTGTAAAATAATAAAATACTATAATTTTTGAAAACTTAAAGAAAACACTACATGCAATAAAAAATACCACAAAGTTGAAAGAAAACATATAGAAAAAATATTTTTTTTAATTTTTTTAGAAAATTGTGAATATGGTTGTTTTGCTGGCCTGCATGTCTATGTACCACATTCATGCTTGTTGACAAGGAGGCCAGAAGAGGGCATTGGATCCCTTGTAACCAGAATTATAGAGAGTTGTGAGCAGGTGAGCACAGGGAACTGAACTTGGGTCCTCTGCAAGACTAGCCAGTGCCCTTTACCACCGAGACATCTCTCCAGCCCCCAAAATATTTTTAATGTTTGACACACCAGGCCAAGGATGCCTTGAATATATAAAGAGACCAATAAATAAAAGTCACACAAGCCACAGGGGGGAAAATGGGTTATACATGGGCAACTCACAACAGAAACATTTCAAACAGATAGACAATAAATACATAGAACGATTTCCAAACTTGGCAGGCAAATGAAAACTAAAAATGACAGTGAGCTCCACTGGGTCATGCCCAACAGACTGTAAGGATTCTGAAAGTGTGCTGATATCAAACACTGGCTAAGAGTGAATCAGGTGACACTTTCCACACATCTGTCGAAGTGACTGTTGAGCAAGCACAAAGGAGGATGAACGTACAGGTGCCATCAGTTTAAGATATACAGGCACAATGGTGCTGAACACCACTTCTTAGACCACACTCCAGAGACTCCCTTGTACATATGCAATAGGGGCCCGTAACAAAGACATTCACTACTCATATAACCAGGAAAAATGACTAACGACCAAAAGGCCGATCAAAATGATGGAATAAACTCTGGCATACCCACATGGAAGAATATTTGTGGGAAGAGAAAGTACTTGCACCAATATGAAAAGATTTATAACAAACCACTGAGATAAGCCAGCAGCTGCTTCCAGGGCACAGAACGACAGTTCTGCACTAGGCATGCACATGCGTGTGGAAAGAGGGTAGGTACACTCACAGATCAAGGCTACATCAATATTGCTGCTACCATTTTGTAAAGACATCCTGGTGAACAGAGGTAAGATTGCCCCAGCAGCCCAATGTCAATATGAAGAAAGTCATATTTACATGACTAAAGTCTAATTTTCAATAAATTAAAATAAATTTCAATAAATTTAAAAACATGGCAGATAACCTTTTCTCAAAAAAAAAAAATTCTCCACAGGCAAGTTTAGAATCTTTAAAAATGCAATTCATTTAAAAATGTTTTATTTAAGTGTAGGTATGTCTGTGTATGTGCCTACAGGGGCCAGAAAAGAGCATCGGACCTCCTGAAGCCAGAAACACAGGAGACTTAGGTGCTGAGAACCGGACTCCAGTCCCCTCGAAAAAGAACAAATGCTCTTAACTACTGATCCATCTCTCCAGCCTTGAGTTTGTTGTCTCTTTGGAATCTCATAAAACCCAAAGCATTAACACCGAAAAGCAGATCGATACAAGAGCGGTAGTCATGAGGCAGGAGAAAGGAATCGGTGCATGGGGGGAGGCAGGACTGCAGAGCGCGGTGGCCATGGCCTAGCCCTGCCCTGGTACCCTCAGGGCACACTGTGGGTGAGCAGATAGTACAACTGTTTAACTCACGTAAGTGCTATGCAAAGAGTCGGCTAGGTAAATGCAACTGAGTCCTACCTAGCTGTGAGCGTGGGTGGAGAGCCTTACCCACTGCTGGGGGTGGGGCAACTATTCCTGGGAAGAGAAAGAAGGGGAAAGGAAATGATTCTGCAGGGACCAGAATGAGCAGTGAGAGTTACCTTTTTCAAGGGTTTCTGTGAGGCATGAGTATCTTTTCACAGGGTCTAGTGTGACCCGCACCAAGGTGATGTAAGGTCCTGGTTTTGTGACTGCCTGTGTTTGTTGAGCAGACAAAGGGTCACAGCACTGATAGTACATGACAGACAAAGAGGGTCACAGTGTCTACGTCTCCCAGGAAGCAAAGGGTTATATGGAGCCAGAGTCCCAGCAGACAGTCCAGCCTGGCCACTTGCAGGCAGTACACATCCTCTACAGACTTTGAATCACCTAGTTTGAAACCTTACAAAAAATAAATAAATCTTTTTTACTCTTCCTAATTAGAAATGTAAAAGGGAGCAGTAATTTCCACGAAGTTGCACAAAACTGCTAATCCCTGTTGAGGAGTCTAACAGGAACGGAGGGCAAGAGGCTGAAGGACACTATTTTAAAGACCCATTCCCTTACAATGTGGAATGATAGGACTGCTGTGGACCTTCTGCCCCTGGGCTGGCAGTTAGGTCACCTGGGGCTTTAAGTGTCTAAACATGGGAAGAAAAAAACAACTGGCCTCCCATCACTTCCAAGAATGCTACCATTTCTTTTCATTTATGAACTGAATTCTCATTACAATCATTTTATACCCATTTCACAGATGAGAAGATAGAAGCCTCAGCATCAACAGGTTAATTTCACCTTCCTCTTCTCTCTGTCTCTCTCTCTCTCTGTCTCTCTCTCTCTCTGTCTCTCTCTCTCTGTCTCTCTCTCTCTCTCTCTCTCTCTCTCTCTCTCTCTCTCTCTCTCTCTCTCTGTGTGTGTGGGGGGTGTGTGTGTGTGTGGCTGTGGCTGTGGCTGTGGCTGTGGCTGTGGCTGTGTGGCTGTGTATATATACATGTGCATGTCTGAATGTCTGAGGTCAACTTTGAGTATCTTCTTCAATTGCTCTTTCCCTTATTTCATGAGACAGGTTCCCTCACTCAATCTATAACTCACTGATTCGGCTAGACTGGCTGGTCATGAGCCCCAGGGATCCTCCTGTTTCTGTGTCCCCACTCCTGAGACTGTAGGCATGCGCACTGTGCATGGGCTTTTTACCTGGATATTAGTGACCAGAAGTCACATTCTCACTTTACCACATGAGCCACCTCCCCAGACCCCTCCTTGTCCTTTTGAAAGATGAAACACTTATGATAAACCTCTGCCCCTTTAGCTAGGAACCCTAAATCAGTTTATCTCCCCCATGTGGATGTGTTCTTGCATTTCTTCTTCTGTAGTATTCCCATGCAGCTTCAGAGGATAGGAAAGCCTAGGAGAGCATCCCTCAACCTCAGTCCCTGCACAGCAGAGTACCAAGTCATTGGCTTTTCCTCCCTCTGTTCCCCTGCGTGGATGCTAACTAAACTGTTTACATCAACTTAAATCTGGATCCAAAAACAAGCCTCTGCACTGCCCCCCCCCCCAAGCTTCTTGGCTCATTCTGGGGAACTGTGGTCATTCTCCATATACCTGCATGCCCAACGTGTCACTAGACTCTTTACACGCTGTTTGGTTCAGTTGCCATTACATGTTTGCAAGAGATTTACAGTGATCTTTCACAATTCAAAGCAAGAAACAGAGGCCCAGAGAAGCTAACTTGCCCAAGGTCACAATCTAGGGAATAAGTGTGAAGTTGGCACATTTTCAAAGCCTTGATTATTTCAATGGGACACTGTGATGATGAATACCATCCCTGCACACACCCCACACATGTACATGCTGATCATCCAAATGTGGATACCACTTGGAGCTAAAGAGTGCGATCACTGTTAATAAAAGCACTGATATGAAACAGGTACAAATTAATATATTCCAGGGAATCCAGAATATTCAGTCCCTCTGACTATAATACACTATACATCCAACAAAATAGCATCCAAGAAAAAAAGATATCCTAAAATTTATAATTTGAGCAATAAATGCCTCCTACCAGAAGTCAGTCCTGTGAAATGTCTGGTTGTCAGACTCTCTCTCTCCTCTCTCTCTCTCTCTCTCTCTCTCTCTCTCTCCCTCTCCCTCTCTTTCATTACGCCCCTTCCTTCCTTCTTCCTTCCTTCCCCTTTGTCTTCTCTCTGTGTTTTGTGCTGCAAACAAGCATTTCACCAGTGAGCGAAACCCTCAAGACCCTGGTTGTCTGTCTCCCTTGCCTCTCCTCTACTGCCCTCAGACAGATCCAACAAACACCAAGCTAAGGGTCTCATCAGATGAGTTCCTCCACAATCCTCATGTATTCCCACCATGAACAGATCCTCACTGGTGCCCCCATCATAAAGCCTACACTGAGCAACAGAACAATCAGCATATACTGTAGCATCAACTCCCAGGCAAGGAATCATAGCAGAGGGCTCACTCAGTCCTGGACACTGGGCACAGGGGGCCTCCTGGATGTCCAGAAGCAGGTCAGAAAGCCTTGAGTACCATTTCCTTCCATGATCCCATGCCTGTAGACAGGAAGTTGGCAAGCATCGGGAGGTACTAGGACCAGGCTTAGACTTCTCTATATTGTCCAGGGAATTAAGATGTTCCACTGCAAAAGTCCAGACCTGTGTGGTTTCGAGGACACATCCCAGAACATCTTTGCAATTGGGATTCAATACTCCAGGGAATAATTACTCCTCTCTATTACATGACATCATGCTCAATTATACATCATTAAGTTCAGTTTTCAGAATTAGTTATACAGATTCCCAATGATCTAAGTGGCAGCAAGCCCCAACCCTAGAGTGCATTTACACATGAGAATTTCACAACTCACTCAAGCTAGATTTCACACACACACACACACACACACACACACACACACACACACACACACACTTTCTTCAGTGCATCCACTGAAGAAAGAACACACCAGAATATACCAGTTACGACAACACAAAGAAGCCAGAGGACATGTTCTTACACTGCAGAAGCTAATTTCATTTGCCAAGGCCAATATGTATACTGACTGGCCAGCCACCAGTGGGATCTAACAGGCCTGCCACAGATGGCAGGAAGGTAGAAAAGAGAAAAGGAATGATGTTGTTTCCTTACAAACCATACCCTGACCCCACCCACTACTGTGGCATCCACCCCATGGCTCACCTTGGACAAGCACAATCCACCTAACTCATGTCTTGGCCTCTCAGGGGCTGCTCTGGAGTATACATTCCCAGTCTCGTGACTGTGTTTATTCCTTTCTACAGAAGCCAACTCAAGTCTGCCACATCCAGTAGAAAGCACAGAATCTCCTTACCACCTCTGTTCAGATTTAGCCATCCAGGGTCGATGACCAAATTTTTGACAAACAACAAAGTTGTTGTTGTTGTTGTTGTTGTTGTTGTTGTTGTTATTGTTGTTGTTAACCAGCAATCTCAAACTCAGAACATTCCCTATAATAGGTAGTAGTCCTAAATGTAACTAATTTAGAACATTTCCTACTATGCAATTAACCTCTTTTCTCTTAAAATGTTGCTGTTTTAAATGTCTGTTGCCAAATAGGCCCCTAAATGAGTATCATTTCCCAGACACCTTTTAACAAAAATTATCTATCATTTCGCACCTCATATACGTAGATTACAACAATTCTCAGGCATGAACTGGAGAAACTGAACTTCTCAATTTGTTGGGGGTTGTTTTGGGGTTTTTTCCCCCCCTCTCTTTAGGTTTTAACATCTTGACTTGAACTGACATAAAGCAGCTGCACTTTCTGGATCTGGCTGGAGGTTGATAAGAGGTAAATGACAGACTAGCCTGGCCCCTCCCACCGCCCTTCTTGACCTTGCCACAGATAACCACTCTGAGAAGTCCTGGCTCCACCTCAGTGGATCTCAGTGGCCAAGGAAGTCTGAGGCAGCTTTGCCAGAGAAGTGGGTACCCTGCCCACTCCAACTTCACCCATCTAGTCACTTCCACGAGGCCCTTCCTCAGGCCACAGTGATGATCTCAACCAAAAAGACCCTTCTTCGTTGTCCAGAACCATGCGACAAAGGTGGATTACTTAAGAAACAATTAGGTGCGTACACAAAGCAATTTGCAGGCAGCCGCGCTCCCTCAGCTCTCTAAGTGAAGGGCCTTTCAAGGCTGATTTATAACGCTGTCGTCTTCAGAAGGCAAAATAATTAATAGGAGCATGGACTTCTAATTTCAGCGACTTCCAGAGAAAGTGGATTTCATTTGATTTATGATGGCCGGTGACTTTGCATTTTATCAGTTCATTCCCTCATTATTTATGCTGATGGCCAATTTCAATGGGTCGCTATCATCTAACTTGCTACTAATCAAAGAGAATTAGGGTTCACTGCATTATTTAGAAGTCACTAATTTATCTTCAGAACAAGTAGTGAGAAGAGTTTGGGGCCTTCCATGAGGAAAGGAGGGGGGGGTGGAACAGCTGGCTGAAGCCAGAAAATTTAGTCAGCTTTATAAATGAGTTTTATCATGGGTATTGTGAGTTGAGTTGTGAGTTGGAAGGAAAAAAGAGAGGAAGAAAAAGAAAAAAAGGGGAAGTAAAGAGAAAAGAAAGCAAGAAGGCTAGTGAGCCTTGAGTTGTCTCTGGGGTCTGAGGGGCCCAGCCATCACAGAGGGTAGAGTTTGTCCTCTGCTTCTGAGGGTTGAGTGTCTATACTATCTTAGTATTGATAGGACCCAGCAGCTTCTCTGCAGCTCAATAAGTGTATTTTCTCTGAAGCAACTCCAGCTCCTTTGCTTCCTGTTTTGAACTCATTTTAATATGTCCTAGACACAAGATAATGCATCACATTAAGCAAGAGAAAATTAAGTCCCATCAGCCAGTGATAATAGCCAATCATATTCAATCATGCTGCTCAACAGCCTCCACAGAAGGAGCCTCTTCTAAGTCAAGAAAACAACAATTAAAAACAAAAAGCTGACGGTGTCTCCTTTGACAGAGACCAAAATTTAACGCAAGTTTGTGTTATCTGCCGTAAGAAGGCCTGTTCTGCCAGCATCTGTGCCTCCTAACTGTTGAAGATTCCTTGATCCGGAACATTCCAGTCTAAGATTTTACCAAGTGAGTTTCTGTCTTTCAGATTTTCCTCAGGTTCAAAAAAGCCCTCAAACTCCCAGACATGGCCCTACTTGTCTCCATTCCCCAGTGAATGATAAACTCCAGCAGCCCAGGCACTGAGTGAGGGCAGCTGCTCAAAGCTGGAACCCTGAGTACCAGAGGGATTGATATTGCTGACTATGCCACTCTGTTTACTGACTTCCATGTTTCCTACGCTACTCAGGAGTCATTCTCTCTCAGCCTGGATGCAATTACACAAGTAAGCATAAAACATTAGATTCTGACCCACACGAGAATTCTTGGCAACTTAAGAATCAATAATGGTGCTGGGCATGGTGGCACTTACCTTTAATCCTGGCACTCAGGAGGCAGAGGCAGGCAGATCGCTATTAGTTTGAGGCCAGCCAGGTCTACAGAGTGAGTTCCAGGCCAGCCATGGCTGCACAGTGAGACCCAGTCTCAAACAAAAGACTAAAAGGTGTTAGGGAGTGGAAAATATCAATTTCTGAACACTGTTTGCATGGGAGGTTCCCCTCCAAGTGTCGAGCACTTAAAATTCTCATAATAACCCTTCTGAACTCTAAATTCTCAAATGCTTGCAGATTGATACATATGCAATCTGCAGGTAAGTTTTCATTCTTTTCACTTCCAATCTACAGACCTCTTTTCAGCCTACGCTGGGCTTCCCTTCTGGTTTGTGTCTGGCCTTATGCCAGGCTGTCAAGGTGATCATATAATAAATATGTCCTTAGGAAACTGCACAGAGTAGCCATGCTGAGTTATGATTATAGGAGTTCCTATGATACAAAACACCATGTTTATCATATTTATGATCTAAAATAAAGTCAGAGATTCCAGCATCTCTTTTCATCCCACTTGACAATTTATATGAATGCACAAGTAAAACCACACTCGAGAAACCCAAGCCACGTTACCAGTCCATCGTTGACAGCCGCCTTCACTGTGCTACAGAACCAGCTGATGGTGTGCTCTTGTGACTCTTCTGGAAGTGGGGGTGGGGGTCATGACACTGTCTGATTCCCATCTTGCTTTTCATTCGTGAAATATCTTCTCAACAGAATTTAGAGCTTTGTGAAGCCCTTCAAAACTGCTCGGTTAGGGTCAAAGCTAGGTACCCCAAAGTGCTTCAAACGGGCACAAGAGAAGGGATTGAATGAAGGGAGTTGAACCCACGGCAGATACCTGCCATGGAGAAGCGAGAGCTAGAAGCTGCTGCCATCCTCAGGCTGAAAAGACAGTGGTAGGAGCTCCCAATCTTCAGATGTGAGTACCTATCCTAGGGTAACTGCATGAACCAAGAACGTAGGAGAGTCACAACATGGGGGTGGGGAACGACGCAGAGGGGATGCCAGGGTATGGTGATCTCATCAGGGAACTGGGGGAAGAAAGGTTTCTAATTTGGGGGGAGAGAGAAATATAGAAGAGGATGGAGAAGGTTAAAAGTAAAAACAATGATGTCTGAAAAAGTCGTAAGAAATCATACTATTGACTATCCACCTTTAAAACCCCTATACTACACATAACTCTGTGTACAAATATACATACACAGTTAAAATGAAAATTTCTCATCTGGGCTGACAATGCTTCCTCCCAGATCCAAAGACCAAACCTCAACACCAGGCATGAGAATCCCTCTTTTAAATTGTTGGTCAGAGTCATCGAAGAGACTCCTAAAATATTGCAGCCTATTGCTATTGCCCTTAATTGCCCATTTGAGGTGGAAAGTAAGTCCCAAAGTCACTTCAGATGCAGGACCTAGAGACCCGTCCCTGATCTAGAACTCACCTGAATGCTTTATCCCTAAGGATTAGCTTTCATGGTACCAGAAGGTATCATGCAAGATTCCAAAGGACCGAAATAACTGACAGTTGTACCCAGCTATGATGCCCATGAACTATAACAATAGCCAACACTGTTAATAACCCTAAGGGTGGAGTAGTGTCATATATACCTTGGCAGTAGCCAACAACTCTCTCATTGGATTTAAGACACAGTCAACAAGAAGAAAACCATGCCTGGTACTAGAAACCTAGCCAACCACCAACACTAGTAAAGTCATGGATCTTTGAGGGGAACCTACAAACCAAAACTTTACTAAAATAGCATAATCCCTAACTGCATTCTAAATATTAGTCCTTATATCCACAGATAAATGTAGTCCTCATCCCTCATTAAAGAAACTTCTCTTTGTAACAGATGGAGACCATTACAGAAAACCACAACCAATCAAAATGCAGAGCTATGAAGCCCAGTCCCAATGGGCTTCTACCTCTACAAAACACTCATGCACATAAGGTTCAGGGATCATTGCAGAAGAGGGTGTAGAAAGACTGTAAGAGCCAGAGGATCAGAGAGTTTTCTGTGAGGTCGTGCTTCCTAGTAATGTCAGAAGCTACACCAGTAAAGCCTCACCAACATGACTGCCCTAACATGAGTTGAACAAAGACAACAATAGACATACTAAGGTGGATGGGGAAAGATCACAGGGTCCCGACCATACACATATGGATGGGGGAAGATCGTGGGACCTCAACCCTATTCAAAGAACTACAGGCAACTAATGTTGAGAGTGGGAGAGTCTTCCCCAGGGAAGAACACACCAATTGGTTATCCAATACCAAAAGGTGAGCCCTGAAAACATACACACAAGTAACATTATATAGACTAGCAGGCTATACTTAGGACTCTATATGTATATATGACATATAGAGTCATAAATATACATACATATCTATAAGCATACATATATGCACATAACAACAATTAACGAAAAATGCCATCAATTTGAAAGAGAGCAAGAAGTATATGGGAGGGTTTGGAGGGAGGAAAGGAAAGGGGGAAATAATGTAATTATATTACAATCTCAAAAAAAATTCAAAGACACCAGATGAGGGTCACCACATGGTAGGTCTTTCATCTCTGAGGAATTACCTTTCTACAGTTGATCTTCTTAGCACAAGCATTCCTGTGTCTCCATATTCTCATTAACATGGTTATTATTTCTTCTATGGCAGTGTGTATCCTAATGAGCCATGCTATTGCATATAAAGTGACAGCCCATGGTTAGAATTTCTGTTTGTCTAATGGTTAGTGACAGTGAGGAATTTTAATATGCCTATTAGATACCTCTGTATCTTCTTTGGAAAAATGTCTATTCAAGCCCTTGGCCCACTTTTTAACTTGAGTCAATTTTTGTTGCAGGAGTTCCTGTGCATCCTGAGTTTAATCTCACAAATAAAATAATTAAAAATAGTTTGTCATATATAGTTTTATTAAATATGTTAATACATTTAAATATGTTAAGGATAAATAGAAACAAACACATTGGTTACATCTATACCATGATTAAACCTGGACTACATGAGGGTCCTGCACTCAACAACTAAAATGGCATGATTTAAAAATAACAGCTGGGAGCATGGCTTGCTGAATAAGCACCTGCTGTGTAAGTATGAAGATGTGAGTTCAGATCCCCAGCAACCACACAAAACCAAGTATGGCAGTGTGCATCCGTAAGGCCAGGGCTGGGAGGAGGAGACAGGTGCATCTCAGGGCCTCATTAGCCAGCCAGTCTAGCCCAAAAGTAAGCTCGAGTTTGAGTGAGAAATCTCATCTCTAAAAGGAAGGGGGAGAGCGATGGAAGATAGATACCTAATGTTGACCTCTGACCTCCACGTGTGGGTGCCTCCATGCATACACACATGTACACACATGCATATCACACACACACACACACACACACACACACACACACACACACACACACACACACAACATACTTCGCAGAGATTTTCTATTATCCACAGCTATTTCTTTCCAGGACACAAGGTGCGTTTTCACACTGTTGACTCTGTTCTTCAACACGCTGAAGTCTCAGATATACAGCTGATTCTGCTTCCTAAACTTCTGGTGTCACAGGCAAGGATTCTATCACCAGATCAACCACACCGAAGTTTCTCTCCTGGGTTTCCTTCTAGGATTTTTATAGTTGTTTTTGTTTGTTTGTTTGTTTGTTTGTTTTTCCCCTAATCTTGAGTCTTTGGTTAGTTTTTAAGTAATTATTGTGTATGGTGTAAAGCAGGGTCCAGCCTCACTTTGTCATATGGCTATCCAGTTTGGCCAACACCATCCATTAAGCAAACCATCCTTGCCCACATGATCTGGCTGTAGCTCTCTTGCACAGAATCATCTGACCACATAAGCAAGGTTGATTTCTTGGCTCAGCTGTGCTCCACAGGTCCCTAGGACAACACCCCGCCATCTCACTAACTGTTGCTTTATTATACATTTTGAAATCAGGGAGGGGACATCCTTCAGCTATAGCCTTGTTTAAATATTGCTTTGTCCATTTAAAGTTCATTTAACACACCATATAAGTTTTAGGATTTTTTTTCCTATTTCTGCAAAAAAATAATTGGGATTTTGATTAGGATTATATTCCATCTGTAGACTGCTTTGGTAACAGGAATAGTTTCCCATTATTAAATCTTCCAGTTCATATACAAAGATTCTATTTCTTTTCATCTTTAATTTCTCACTGCAATAGTTTATAGTTTTAAGTGTGCCAGCCACCTGCTTCCTTTGCTCAGTTATCTCTGTGTGTTTTATGCTTGCTGGTGGATCCTGCCCAGGGTTTTGTGGCTATGTGTCTGTCTGTCTGTCTTTTGTGGTTCTCTGTGTGCCCAGGCTTTCACTGCACAGCTCCATAGGGGAGCATTGCCCAAGACTCCCGTTAAATGAATAAAAGACTGAGGGAATGAACGCCTCATCGCCAACCAAACGCAGCAGTTAAGAAGGTGAGGGTGTGGGTGTCTGCATCTAGTCCTATAAGAGCCTCTCTGGTGACGATTAGGCTAGGTATAGTCTTACTGCATCATGTTATGCCCTGTTCTGTTGATATTCCTTGGAGACCTGTGCTTTTCTGAAGGGAAACTGAGGAACAGTGGATCTTGGGGAGAGGGGGTAAGAGGACTGGGATGAATGGGGGGGGCAGGGACTGTGGTCTGGATGTATTGTATGAGAGAAGAATAAATAAAAAGAAAAAAATAAGAAGGTAAAGGCTCCTTTTCTTTTACAACACTGTTACTGGACTAACATGGCTGCAGAGCCTCAGGCTGTCTCTAGCATCTGGCTCCCACCTCTGGGTTGTTTATACTGAGAAAAAAGCATTCTGTCAAATGCAATGAAACCCAAGATGAGCCCATGACTCTTACTATTTGACCCTTTCTTTTTCAGAGTCCTTTTGTTTTCTAATTTCTTCTCCCTCTTTGTTTTGGATGCCCGGTATGAACTTAGTCAGCCAGATGGGGGCTGTTCACATTGTTCCAATTTGAGAAGCGCCAACCAACGCCAATAAACAGAAATGACAAACATGGAGGCACTTCCGCTGAAGCGAGTGACTTCCTTCTCACACAGACAGCCTTGCCCAGCCAGTTCCGTGGAGGCCTTAGGACCCTCAGGTAGAGATACCAAAGAGTCAGATCACAAGACTAAAAGAAAGTAAGTCAATAGAAATTACAGGGCTGGGCCCCCAAGTGGAGAAGAGTAAGTAACTAGATTTTGTAAGAGACACTTTCATTGGGAGGTAGAAGCAGGAGGATGCCAAGTTTGAAGCCAGCCTGCGTGACACGGTTGGACCCCAGAGAAAGAGGGGGACAGGAAAAGGGGAGAGAGATGACGCTTTAACATTCTGTTATTTCCGTTTCTCCTTTTCCTTCTTTTCTCTCTGCCCTAGTGCGGTTCTTTCATTTAAGGATGCAAAGCAGCGGCTCATCCCTATTTCTCTCCCTTGGTGTCCAAGCTACATGAGAGTCAAGGGATCGTCTCTACCTGTGACACAGGGACCCCGGCCACACCAAATGGAGGTGTATCAAGAGGCCCACGGCCCCAAGCACACCTGATGAACTACTTCCCAAATTGAAAGGGTCACAGGTCCGAGCCCTGTAGCTCTCTGGGCCCTGGTCATCTCCACAAATGAGAGGTAAGAAGACAGCCTCATGGCTGCTGTTACAAACTGCCCAGCAGAAGATGGCATCGAGCCTGAAACTGTCAAAGGTATAAGAGGAACAGGGAAGCCAGAGGAACATCAGATGTGTTGCTGGCGTATCATGACAGCCAGGCAGGAGCTGAAGAGTGGGAGTTTTTGAAACAAATGCCAGTTAAATGATCCATTCAGACATACTTGATATGGCTGGTATAATATAGCTTGTTCCGGATGTCAAATAATACTGCCAAGCCGTGCTCACGAATGTGGAAACCACTGTTGCCGATAAGCCTAAGTGTTGTTGAACATGTGCGGCAGCCTCCCATCTGCAAACAAAATATTGCACTAAAAAAAAGTGGCTCATAATTTAAGCCGACAAAGGGATTGACGGAAAAAAAAATGTAATTTATAAAAAGCAGTTTTCCCCGAGAAACTTTTTTTTTTCAAAAATAATATTTCACGTTTACACGTTTAAGTTATATTCAATTTTATACAAAAATTATAGTAATTGTCCTTCACCTAACATGAATGTTATAATTATACTTTCAGCGTTGGCACACTTCAACACCCAGCCAGAAGAAAAGTACAGCGCATTCACAACCAAGGAGGAAGGAATAAACAGATCAGCAGGGTTTGACGTGACCCCTTCCATCCATGGCTCTAAAACATCCATTGTTCATAAAATGCATAAAGGGCCGCATATGCACATCCCAACTCCCCTTTCCATTCAATATATATGAAAATGCAATTTACTGTATGTCAAATGAAAAATGCAGTTTTCAAAGGCATTGACAACAGGTGCTAGTTAAATGATCAAGCACGATTTGTTACCCGAGTCCCCTACTCTCATTTGCAGTGAGATAAATTGCATTTTAGGAGAGTGGTGCGAGCTAAGGGGTCTTGACATGTTTTTATTGATTTGCATAGGTTATATGCATGTATTCCTGTTTGTAGGCAAATAGTGCCACAAGTAAATTCAAGGCAGCGTGCTGGTGCTTCGAGAAAATTGGAGTCATCACGGGGGAGCCAAGATAGAGTGAGCCCGGGTAAAAGAGACACATCCAGCTTGCTGGAATCTCAGAACCTCTATTAAGATTTATAGGCTGTAGGATTCTTTTGGGCTTCAACATTATTCTTAGTAAACCCTTTCTGTCTTCTGTTGTTTATAAAAACTGGCAGCTTTAGCAAAGACAGAAGCTTAAGTTGTAGGTAGCGCAATTTAACATAATGGTTCTCGCCTGTCCGCCAAATAGCCTAATGCTGATTTTGCAAAAGGAAAAAGAGAAAGGGGAAAGGAAAGGCACGCGACACCACCCACCACAGGCCGCTGCTCTGACGTGGACAGATTTGGCTGTCACTGCGGAAAAGCAGTGTTGGAATTTGATTTTATTTCTGATGTCAAAATGTAGTAACTTTTTAGGCTCCCGGGTTCCATTCCTCATTTGATTTTTTTCATTTGGTTAGCTCAGCACCATCAGGCCCATCACAGAGAGTAATGCACCAATTAGCTTGGGGGAGTCACTCACTCCAAGGGGACTTTTCATCCACCTTCCTGCACAGCAGTCACCGTCACAACCAGGCAGGCAAGCCTTCCCTTCTATGTCAGAGTCAAAGGCCTCTTGTTGGAACCCGACATCCTCATGTAACCAGAGCCTTTGCCTCGCAATGGCCGTGTGAGTGCGCATGTGCACAAAGGCACGACTAACCTCCGACCACCCGTATTTCAAAGTCTGTGTTTGCACTTCACCTTTTACTTTGGGGACTCTCTAGTTCAAGCACAGGGGGCTTGACCTCCCCATGTGGCACTGGGCAATGAGCGTCCCTGACTCGCTCTAGGATCCTATGGCAAACATTTCCCTGACGTACTAAGCGCCTCACCTTTGTGTGGGGATGTAGAGACATCCCACCTGCATTCCCTCGCCCGGTTCTGACAGCACAGGTTTGATAATCACTGCCATCATTCCCATCTCCCCTGGGTGGAAGGATCTTGGCAGAGGAAGGAGACTGATCCAAGTTTCCCAGGAGATCTGGGCAGAGCAGCAGGGGAACCTCAGACCCCAAGTCCAGAGGGCATCTCCTGTGCACCCCCACCCCACTCAGAGCCTGTCCTGTCCCTTCTTTAGAATGGATTCAAGCTCAGCTTCCTGGATGAGAGTTTCTCTAATGGACCAACCAGTTTATATGTCCACTGTCTCTGCGTCTGTGTGTATGTGTGTGTATCTGTGTATGTGTGCCTATGTGTGTGTGCACGTGCGTGCGTGCATGCGTGCGTGCGTGCGTGTGTGTGTGTGTATGTGTTTCTCTATATGTATCTCTGTATGTGTGTGTGTATGCGCACGCATGCACACATATATGGATATATGCATCCTTATTTCAGGTAACTATTTGCACTGAGTTGAATATATGAAGATATGTTCAGAGTTTATCTCACACTGGTTCAAATGGTCAGTAATTATGCTATTTCATTCTCTGCTTCAGATCCTTATAAAAACTTATTTTTAGGCCTGAGGAGACAGCTCATGGGGTAAAATGCTTGCCGCATAAGCAAGAAGACTGGATTTGGATCCTCAGCACTCACATAAGAAATACAACCAGATACAGCAGCACATGTCTGTAATCTCAGTGTTTGGGGGACATACCAGGCAGATATGGGGGGTGGGGTGTTGTTGACTTGCCAGTCCAGCTAAAATGGTGAGTGTGAGATTCGGTGAGAGATACTGTCTCAAAAAATAAAGTGGAGAGTGATCTGATGGGGAAGACAGCTGAGGTCAACCTCTGACCTACACACACACACACACACACACACACACACACACACACACACACAGAGAGAGAGAGAGAGAGAGAGACAGAGACAGAGACAGAGACAGAGAGTTTTGTTCCAGAGGCATTACCAAAGTAAAAAAAAAAAGCCTAAGACAGGCCCCTTTGCTCTAACAGAGATTACAGTGGAACACTGTACTTCCTCAGACTACAAGTTACTTTGTTGTTGACATGATGACCAACCCAGTACACATATGCATACTTCTCTGAAATAAATCCTCCACAAGATAACACTGCACCTCACCATGTGCAATGTACTAGGATATTTCCTCTTTTAAAAATTCTCATTTCCTTATTTATAAAGGTCTATTTGCAGGGCTGGAGAGATGGCTTATTGATTAAGAGCACTGACTACTCTTCCAGAGGACCCTGGTTCAATTCCCAGCACCCACATGGCAGCTCACAACTGTCTGTAACTCCAATTCCTGAGCCTCAACACCCATGGCAAAACACCAGTATACATGAAATAAAAATAATTAAATTTTAAAAAAGGTCTATTTGTGCCGGGCGGTGGTGGCGCACGCCTTTAATCCCAGCACTCGGGAGGCAGAGCCAGGCGGATCTCTGTGAGTTCGAGGCCAGCCTGGACTACCAAGTGAGTTCCAGGAAAGGTACAAAGCTACACAGAGAAACCCTGTCTCGAAAAACCAAAAAAAAAAAAAAAAAAAAAAAAACACAAACAAAAAAAGGTCTATTTGCTACCCTTTAAATTAGTTCTTCCTTAGATGGTGCAAAAATTGTAAGAGGTACTATGAGATGATATAGATTTGATGTCAGCACACACACGCTTTGTGTAAAGATCCAGAAAGTAAATATTTTGTAAAAATGTGTAGTTCAAACAATAAAATCAATTATGTCACATTGAGAATTAATAAGATTAAAAAATTCCACATAATTTTACTTTAAAAAATCTAAAATATTATAAGTAAAATTTTTGGTATTATATCCTTAATGAGGAAAAGAATGGACTTTATTTGTGGACACTAAAATTGAATTTTGTGTAATTTTCATGTCATGAAGTGTTCTTTTTTTGATATTTTTTCAACTATCAACAAATGCAGGAATCATTTTTGACTCACATTCATGAAAAGAAGTATTAATCCACAGTTTGCTCATTCCTAAGTTAACTCATAACCAACTTTCATTACATACTGGATATACAGGAACATCTATAGAGAAAAAACTGGTAGTTTTATAGGTTTGGTGGTGGTGGAGGAGGTGGTGGTGGTGGTGGGTGGTGGTAGTGGTTGTTGGTGGTGGGTGGTGGTGGTGGTGGTGGTGGTGGTGGTGGGTGGTGGTAGTGGTTGTTGGTGGTAGTGGTTGTTGGTGGTGGGTGGTGGTGGTGATGGTGATGGTGGTGGTGGAGGTGGTGGTGGTGATGGTGATGGTGGTGGTGGTGGTGATGGTGATGGTGGTGGTGGAGGTGGTGGTGGTGATGGTGATGGTGGTGGTGGAGGTGGAGGTGGTGGTGGTGATGGTGATGGTGGTGGTGGTGGTGGAGGTGGTGGTGGTGTGGTGGTGGAGGTGGTGGTGGTGATGGTGATGGTGGTGGTGGAGGTGGTGGTGGTGATGGTGATGGTGGTGGTGGAGGTGGAGGTGGTGGTGGTGATGGTGATGGTGGTGGTGGTGGTGGAGGTGGTGGTGGTGTGGTGGTGGAGGTGGTGGTGGTGATGGTGATGGTGGTGGTGGAGGTGGTGGTGGTGATGGTGATGGTGGTGGTGGTGGTGGAGGTGGTGGTGGTGTGGTGGTGGAGGTGGTGGTGGTGATGGTGATGGTGGTGGTGGAGGTGGTGGTGGTGATGGTGATGGTGGTGGTGGAGGTGGTGGTGGTGATGGTGATGGTGGTGGTGGAGGTGGTAGCGGTTGTTGGTGGAGGTGGTGGTGGTGATGGTGACAGTGACATGGCAGTGGAAGTGACTGTGGTGATGGCAGCGGTGGGGATGGCAGGGGAAGGGATTGAACCCAGAGACTTTGTGAATGCAGGTAAGCAGACTAAAACTTAAATGTAATCCTATTAACAAGCCATATAAGTGTGCCACCATCATCTCCATCTGCCAAACAACTGTACCAGAGGTGATGCAACCCTGAGCCTGCCAGCCCAGGGCTAGTTGCTCTATAATCACTGAGGCTAGGCATGGCCTGGCTGGGAAGACCAAGGGAAGGAAGCCATGGTGAACTCTGGAACAAGCAAATCCTCATCACCCCAGAGACACTGACAGAGATGCACATGCAATTTATCAACATATTTTTGCTTAGCCCACAAAGGCTACCAAAAGTAGTACCATAACCCTCCCTCTTGGCCACATTAAACCCAGGTGTGCAGGTGCCTGCAGCCCAAGGGTGCTGAGCTGGAGTCACTTGGTATAGAACGTCACTTCCTGCAGAGCCGCACTCATAGGTAATTCTCTGTGGCACAGAGAATCGAGTGGCTAAACAAATGTACCACCCAAAGACTCCACATATATGCTCTGACTGTGTATTTGGCAAAGAAGCCCGAAGGAAAAGCAGGTTCTTAAAATTTGAGCAACTGCAAGCAACAGCCACAATCTATGCCCAGGGCTTCCAGGATTAACTTAAGTTACTGTGTGCATGCTCTTTCTGAGCACAAAGGTGCAAACAGACAGTCAACATTCCAAACTTTAAGTTATGTTTACGCCAAAAATAAACTGTAGGAAATTCAGAGCTATTCAAAGCTTCCAGGAACATTGTGCCTGCATTCCATAGTTAGGGGGTCTCACAAAAAAATGATTGAAGCACATCTATTATGTAGTTTTAAGGCAGTAGCTCAGTGGTCAAATGCTTGCCTAGCAGGCATGACACCATAGGTACAATCGCCAATACTGCCTAAACCAAAGAACAACCATACCATACCCACTGTGCCACTGTGTAACTATGAGAGGTCACAGGGTTGTGAAGCTTCGGAAACCATCTCTAGAAAGGGGAATTCTCAAAGCAAGTATCCAGAGCTTGTAAGTAACCAAGCATTGTCTCCAAGATATTCGAGGTCTTCATAATGCAGATTGGTATGAAAAAAGGAATAACTACAAAAGTTGGTGTCATTTTGTTTTTCATAGTCTATTAATATCAAGATGATGTAATATCTTATTGCTATTTCTACATTAGAGAATTACCATATTTTTTGCTTCCTTTCTTCTTGTTACCTCCTCTAGTCTAGTTTGAAAATGAGTAAATAGATACATATACACATGTGCATACACACACACATACACACACAAAAAAAAATGAGCAAGACAAGGGTAAATAGATTTAATGTCACTGAAACTTTTGGTGAACTCAGGGCAAAGCCACCAGGAGATGAGAAGAAGGTGACAATGTCTATGCAAAACTCTGCAAAGAAAAATGTACTGCTCTGTCCATCACAGTTCAACATTGTGTACAGTTCCTTTCAGAACTGCACAAAACACTTTCATTTGCAGCCTGGACAGACAGCATCTCTAGGTAAGATTGGGGAAATGAGGTTTGTGGTGGTTTGAGTGAGAATGACCCCCACAGGCTTATATATCTGAGTGCTCAGTCACCACTTGGTGAAACATTTGAGAAGGATTGGAAGGAGCAGGAAGTGTGGTCTTGTTAGAATAGGTACGGCTTCATTGGAAGATGTGTCACTGGGGGTTCTCTCAGTCTCTCCCTCCCTCCCCCTCCCTCCCTCTCTCTCTGTCTGTCTCTGTCTCTCTGTCTGTCTCTGTCTCTCTGTCTCTCTGTCTCTCTCTCTCTCTCTCTCTCTGCCTGCTCCCTATGAATCAGAAGGTAAAGCTCTCAGCTACTTATCCAGCACCATGCCTGCCTACACGCCACCATGTTCCCAGCCATGATGATAATGGATTAACCCTCTGAAATGGTAAGCAGAGGATTAATTAATTGTTTTCCTTTATAAGTTGCCTTGGTCATGGTGTCTCTTCACAGCAAAGAACAGTAACTAAGACAGAAGTTGGTACCAGGGACTGACTGAATGCTTTAAGCAGGGTTTTCTAGGCCACCCTAGTAGGAGCATGGAAGCCAATGTACTGAGGGTGATGTGGACTATAGGGACCCTGCTTAAGAGATTTCAGAGGGGAAGAATATTAGCAACTGGCCTAGAGACCATTATTGTGATATTTTGGCAAAGAATGTGAGGGCCTTTTGTCCTTGTCCCAAAAATTTTGCCAGAGGCTTAATTGAAGAGTTTGGATTAATGGTGTTAGTTGGCAGAGAAGATTTCAAGACAGCCTAGTATTGACTACATCAGCTGGTTATTAGTGATTGCTGCTATACAGATCTATAATGAAAAGGAGCAGGTGGGGTAAAGAGAAATACAAAAATGTACAGTTTAAGAAGAAAAAGCACCAAGGAATATAATATCAGAGCCAAATCCTATTCTCAAGGAGATGAGTTTAAAGAAAAGCCTGATACTAAGTGGAATAAAGGGAGTAGTACCCTTGGAGCAAGACCCTACCCAGCTAAGCTGAAAGGAATTCAAGGAAAGCGTAAGCCTCAAAGGAAACCGTCAACAACAAATTCTGACGCAAATGCAAGTCAAGGAAGGGCCTATGTTCCAGCCCCAGCAAGCAGAAGACCTCGGCAGCTTCTGCCATGTGTTTCTGGCTTTAGAGTAAAGGACAGAGCAGAAGTTAAGGAAGGGGTTAGAGACTCTTAAGGGAAGCTGCTGAGGCCAGGCTTGTGTCAGTGGTGTCCCTGTATGGAGGCCAAGAGAGACCATTGCATGAAACTGTGAAGGTGAAGCTTAGGTTCTATTGGAGAACCCAAGATGGCCGAGCTGTAGGATACCTGCTAAGGAGAACAGCTAGCAGGGTGTGGAACCAGCCTGAGGGGGGTAGGAATCTATTGAAGTCAACAAAGTGGGAAGGAATGAGAGCTCTGAAGTGACATCTTGTCACTTGGACATCAGACATGGAGATGCAGAATTTGGAGTTTCACAGGTTGGTTTTTAGTTTTTCTCTGGTCCAGAATTTCCTCAGTATGTCCCCCTTCCTTTTAGACTGGTAATAAATATTCTGTGCCACTGTATGTTGGAAATATGTGATATGCTTTTATTTTTAATTTACAGAGGGGTTACAGTTGAAAGATTGAATTGAGTCTCAGAAGGGACTTTGGACTTATAAATAGTTCTTGAGACTGTGAAAGACTATGGGGACTTCTAAAGTTGGACTCAGTGCATTTTACATCATGATATGGCTACAAACCTATGAGGTCCAGGGTGTGGAATATGGAGATTTGAACAAGAATGGACCCCATAGTCTTATAATTTGAGTGCTTAGTCACCACTTGGTGAAACATTAGAGAAGGATTGGAAGGAGTAGGCGGTGTAGCCTTATTGGAGTAAATGTGACTTCTTTGGAGGAGTTGTGTCACTGGGGGTGGGCTTTGAAGTTTCAAAAGCCTATGCCAGGCCCAGTTTCTCTCTCTTTGCCTGCTGCCTGTGGATCAGGATGTAAAGCTCTCAGCTCCTTCTCCAGCACCATGTCTACCTATGTGTCACCATGCTTCCTGCCATGATGATCATAGACTAACCCTCCATAACTAAGCCAACCCCAATTAAATACTTTCTTTGTAAGTTGTGTTGGTCATGGTGTCTCTTCACAGCAACATAGCAGGAACTAAGACAGGTTACACTGAGAGTTATCCCTGTTCTTTGGCAGGGGACAAGGGTCTGTGGTACTAAGATCAGAAGCCTGGACTCTTGGAAGATGGAAGGGAGGCTGTAAGTCTCTGTGAGCCATAGCATATGGTTTCGAAGGGACTGGGGAGTGAACACAGAGAGAAGGAAGAAAAAGAAGTAAACTCAGATGACTCAGGTAGAGATTATGCTACTTTTCCAACAGGAAAACAGAAGTTTGTAGCTACCTCATGTGAAGAGACAAATTGACCTGTGATATTACAAAAGTTGGGTGTAACTTAGGAGGTAGAGTTGGAAGGTAGCCAGATCACAGCAGTTAAATGAACCTTAAGGAGTAGAATTGAAATGTGAGGTCAAAAGGAATAAAGGTTTTGTCCTGTGCCCAGTACAGATAATCAGCTGGGGAGAAATAACGTGGTAGTTAAGACTACTACAGAATGAGTGAGAAGAAAAATCAGAGAGGTACCCAGCTCTAGCTATAGTCCCAAGACTACTACCACATTGCAGGCACCCAGGGGGCAGGTCTGTCTACACCGCTCCCCATCCCTGCATGTCTTACATCCATGGGAAAAGAAGTGTGTTCAGCAGAATCTCAGAACACACACTTTGTTTGTGCTTATTAAATAAGAAGAAAGGATCACCTTCAACTATATTAATGATAGGCTGGTGGATGAAGGATGCCTGTGAAAATTCACAACATCTGTTTGCTCCACTCTCTTCTCAGCATGCTGCACCTATTTCTCATGCTTAATGATGCTCAGCCACTCTGCAAGTTTTACGAACAAATGTGTGTTTAGCCACATTCATCATCCTGAATGAGTGTTCTTGATGAAGCCTCCACTGGCCTGTTTCGCTCTTTCTGCTGCACTTTAACAAATGACAACCATGCGACGTATTTTTCATTTGTTAAAAATAAAAAGCTAAGTGAAAGATAGGCCTGGAGGATTTCTCCCCTTCTATTTGGCTCATCCCGCCCCCCCCCCCAAAAAAAACACCTTCAGCACACCATCCATTGTATTTCTCTAGCCACCAGCCATAGTCATGGCCAGGGCATGCTGAGAGAGTCCAACTGGAACCTGTGTGTTGGTGGATTGCCACAGGCCATGTCAAGGGATACTGTCCTACCTACTGGAATTCTCCATTGGTGATGGATTTTCTCTCCTTTCTTTAACCACCCATGGCTCTTAGACTTTCTATCACATAGCATCTCACTCTTCATCATGAAAAACTTCTAAGCAGCAAGGAGGCAAGAAATCAGAATAGAAAATGAACACATACCTGTTTGAATTGAAGGCCTTTCTCAAGGTCTCCAGGAAAAACCCAAGAATGCCTTCATAGTTTTCACAAACAAGACAGTATTTGGAAGATTCCTAACTTAGAAACTTCAACTATTATAATAATAAGCTTGACTTTTTCATCTATCAAAACCCTGATTCATTTTGAATGATCCACATAAATCAGGTCCTGCTACTGAGATTCAAGAGTTCAAAGTGGCAAAGGCATTATGCGATGTTAATGAATAATCCTTCAGAATTCACTTTCAAGTGATTGTTCTTATTTTTGATTGTTTCAATAGAAGCATGAAAAGCAAAAAACAAAATCAGATATTTTTTCTCTTTTAAATATTCATAATCATTGAACATCAGCTTAAATTCTATTTCCTAAGAAAATACATTTTCTCTATATTTGCAATGCTAGATATTGCATTAGTATTTGTATTGCAACTGACTCAGCATGCATTGCAAAGCACTTCACAAATGAAATAATCACATCATACACTCAATAAGACTGTAGTGTCTAGCACTAGTTTTGACCACAGTAGTTTCTAGATTTCCCTCCTATCAGATTATGAACATCTCTAACAGAGAATGTTACAGTTGTCAACTTTAGAGAAACCATACTCAATAAGGGTTTTTCTTTGAGCTGCTGAGTATCTACCAGGTCCAGTATGGCCACAACAATGGAAGATTAGACCCCAGTACAATACCACTTTGGCCAGTTCACCACAGCTGACTGACAACTGGAACTCGTTTCTTTCATTTCTACAAAAGCACTTATTACAGTCACTGGTAAGAACCAAAGAGCCACAACAGGAAATCCCAAAGAGTCCTGGCAATCAATCAATTCAATCCCTTCATTCTATAGCTGATGAAATTGAGGTTTAAAAAATGACTTGTTCTCAGGCATGCAACCTTTTAGCATCCTAGTAGATACTTTCTGACTCCTAAATTAGTTTCTTCTATAACTATATGCTATTTATCAAACTTCTAAATGTTTTGAGAACTGAAAGATCAGCTGTGTGGATATAGAAAACTGAATAATGCCACCCCTCAAACAGCCACATTCCCAATTCCTAGGACCTGTGACTGTCACTTCATGCGGAAAATGGGGCTTTGTAGAGGTGACCATAGATCATGAGATATTAACATTATCCTGGATAACCAAAAATATGAACTACTTGGTATACCAGTTGTACGAAAATACAACCTGTGAAAACGGTGTCAGATATTGGCCGAGAAGATTTCCAAGCAAAGTTCAAGGTACAGATTAGGTTCTCACTGTGCTGCTTATAGTAACAGGAAATAACAAAGAGATAAATTGAGGAAGGACTTGTTAATCAAAAGGAACACAAAACTCAAAAATTGAGAAACATTTCAATTACATTCACATTGCAAAGGATGTTACTATCTGAAGATCACTGTCAATCAAAATGCTCCAAAGAGAAATCCATATGTATAAATGAACAGTTTGGTAAAGACTTGTAGAAAGATTAAAAGATCTATGGGGGCTCTTTTGTCTCCTGAAATGAGTTCCCATTCTATCTACTGGAAACCACTATACTTTTTAGAATGTTGGACCAGTATAGATACTGCCAGATTAGACCAGAAGGAAAGAGAGAGGATACGATGGAAGAAAGCTACAAGACAATGCAAACTCTCCAGGTAAGCAACTGGCCCACAAACCACTCAGCTGCAAACATGTGCTTCCATTCATGAAGAGGGAAGGAAGGCCCCACTGGAATTCCTGGTGTAAGAAGATAGAGGCAGCTCCTCAGAACACAAGCCACATCCTCAGGTCCTGAAGCCTCAAGGAACCTGCCCTTCCCCATGCTAAACTGATGGAGATTGAAGGTGCCACTCTCTCCTCTTGCCTTCTTCACTACAGAGTGGAACCCCGAGCACTGATCTCCTAAGCCTGTTCCATTATTGGGGTTGGGAAGCAGAGAAGTAAGTTCTAGTTTCACAGACACACAGACAGAGAGGGATTTGGCCCCACAGGAGTATATATTGGGCCCTCACCAATGCTTAATCCAGTTGTGAAATTGGGTGTTCTTGAACCAATGAGAAGAAAGGCTTTGAACTTAGAATTGTCATGGTTGAAACCTCAGATGATCTTGAGATGGATGAATGTGAGGGCTGGACTGGTGTGGGTCTATGGGGGAGGGGGAGAGGGAAAGTGTGAGTTTGGAAACTAATCTAAGCAGAAAAGATTACCAAAGAAGAGCCGCCCTACCCTACACACAAATAATCTCGGATGTGGAGAGATCTCAGCTCTGAATGCAGCAGTGAAGAAGCTGTATCTTCCTCTTCCTATTATCGCAGAGACCTTACACTATGAGATGGCCTCTGGGGTTTCTTTCAGGCTTCAAAATCTAGGCGCATTAGTCCTTTAAAATTCTTCTTTGGGACTGGTGAGATGGTTCAGCAGATAAAGGTGCTCTCTATGCAAGTCTTGCAATCTGATTTTGATTCCTGGAGCCATGTGCGAGGAGAGGATCCACTCTATAAAGTTGTCTTCTGATCTCTACACACATGCACATCCACTTAATAAAAACAAACACAATTCTTTTTCTGGTGTCAATTAGGTGTCCCATAACATTGCAGAAAAAGATAACTATATTTTTCTTTTTAAAATTTTAAACTATTAAGCAATGACTTCTGTACTATTTTTAGGTCCAAGGTAGTGTCTAGGACATTTTAAAACTGGAAACCAAAACCTTAAAATCTTCTAGTTGTCTCAATCATTTAGAAGACAATTTAACAATATATTTCAAAATAAGATTGCCACAGAAAACTTGTGCTATGTGCCCACCTCATTTAGGCAGGAGACTAAAGATCATATGGTGATGTTCATGGGATGTCAGAACCAAAGTCTAGACAAGTGAAGGTGCCTCAGGACAGAACTCAAATCCCCAAACCACAAAGATCAGCAAGAGATGGCAGGTCAAGTACAGCAGACAGAGTACCTCATGGTGCTCTCTATCTGGTATGCACCCTGGAGGCTCCTGAGACCTCACATAGGCCATGTCACCCAGAGCATCCCCCAGAGGAAGCGTAGATGAGGAAGTTACTATTTCAAACATGAGGCACATTTTTTCCAAGTAATGTTCATACACAGATTGGCAGTTCTAATGGGGCCACAAAATGCTCCCCGTTTTTTCATGTTCTTAATAATGGGTCCAGTGATAACCAGTCATGGAAGTGGTCTCAAGTGGATTCCTGCCCATGGATGGACGGCTGGAGGAAATGCTTCCACACAAGCATCAGAATCCCAGGCATCCTCTGAATCTTCTGTTATGTCAAGGGCTCAGTAGACCTTGAAGAATCTTTTCCTCTGGTGATCTTCATAGAGCGCTCACAACCTGGTCTAACTCTAAAATGTCAAGCTTAAAGTCCTCTGACCAAAGAACCCTAGGTGACACACAATCTCTACATTCAAGTGAGCCTTGGTGCTAAAGGACGCAATTGGAAAGGCTGCCCTAAGTTTCTACAACTCCATATCTCATTCACCTGTCCAACTGAGTAAATGACTACAAGCAATGCTTCTTTCAAAGCCTGATAATAAAAAGGAGACTTGGAGGACAACAGAGAAGTGGAGCTGAATCCATGAGAACCGCACGATGAAAATTCCCAGTCAGCCTTAATGCTGGAGAATTTACTTTAGGATGTGAAAATAACACGCACTGCTGTATCTCTTCACTTTATTTGCTGTTCTCTGTGGAGATTACTGCTGTGCGCCCAGCGTCATAAGAGTAGAGAAGGTCAGGTTGACAAAACTTCTTGGTGGGGAATAATCTTTAGTCTTCCAAATATATAAGCTGAGCAACATCCAGGCCACAAAAGCAAGCCTGGTTTGGAAAATGCCAATTTCCTCCTCTAAGGAAACTCAACAGCTTCCAAATGGACCCAAGATCAATCACATTTGTGTGGTTATAAGAAACCATTAAAAACATTAAGAAATAATTTGGATGGAGCAAACTTTCAGGTCCACCCCCCACCCCCCACCCCCGCCCAGCGTGTGCAAGTTTTGGCAAAGACAATGAAAACCTCAGTGAAGAAAATGTGGGCTATAGAAACTAGCATGAGGCACAGAGATGGCTGAGAGGATAAAGCCTTTGCTGTGTAAACCTAAGACCTGGACCTCAGATCCTCAGGACCCATGGAAATGCCATGTAGGCATGGTGGCCTGCTTAGAAACCCAACAACGTAGAGACAGAGAATCCCTGCAGCAAGCTGGCTAGGGAGACCAGACCATATCAGTGAGCTCTGGCTTCAATTGAGAGACCCTATCTCAATGCATGAGGTGGAGAGCAGTCAAGAAAAATTCCGAATGCCAACCTCAGGCCTCCAAGTGTACATGCACATACTCACATGTACCCCTCCCAGTGCAAACACACCTATACACATGTGGACCACATACGTACACATGAAAAATATCAGACAAACATAAAATTAGACCCAATGGAGCCTACCTTTCACCTACTAACAAACCCGTAACAAAATAATAACATTTAGACACCATAAAGATCTTTCGCAGCTCCTCTGGGAAGGATAATGTACTCATTTTCAAGCAAGAAGTAGTGTGGAATGGTCTGATATAATCTCTCCTTTTTTTCTGGGGAACTATACCTTCTTAAACCAAACAGGAAAATGGTTTGAAAAGTTGGGCCAGGTTTCAAAGAAGGCAACATAAAGCACACAAGAAGAGCTGTTCAACACATAGTTCCCAAGACAGCATTTGAACACCAGCAGTGAAAATGGACTGCAGGAGTGCATGAGCAAAATTCTGTGCTCCCCAAGAGTGCCCAGTCACCAGTGGCACACCTTCCGCTGTAGCTAGAAGAAAGCCCAGGCTGTCTAAAGAATGCCAGTGCCTCCCAGAACGAAGGCCGCACTGCAGAATGGTACAACAGCTGGGACACCAAAGATCACCATCTTTTCAGACCTCATATGAAGCCACAGCATGAGAAACAAATTCAATAAAATTACGAATTGGCAAACTGTTTGCAACAAATGTTATTTCCTGGATAACAAGATGGATAACGTACATTCTGCAACATATGCGAGGAATTATTGAAAACAGATGTAAATGTTCTCAAACTCAAGTCTTTCTCTGGCACAAATCTGAATACATTGATTTTTTTTTTCTTATTTAGACTTTGTTCCGCAGCAAGGCCCAAGCTGCTCACATGCTAACCACCAGACTGAACAGAGAATAGTGAGGAGGGACTCTCACAGTCCTCCCCCAGCTAGTTCATAAAACCCAACAAAGGAAGAGAGTGCTGATCCCCAACGCACCTCCATCTGATGCCAAATAAAACCTTGAATTGTTGTACTCCAAAAGCACAAATGAGGATGAGCTGCAAACAGAGGAAAACTAACTCTGGTGTTTAATGGACTCCAAGTATGAACTCACCTGCAAACACACACCACAAAAACACACAGGGCACCCCCACACCAATAGCCCAAGCCTCCATCTCCTGGCTCAGCACCCATCTCAGATCTCCTGTTGCTCTTGCTCCCTCTCCTTACTCCATGTGACACACACCACCATGTCGCCAGACTCTACCTGCCATACAATCAGGATTCTTTTAGTCATCAAGTAAGCAGCCTCCGAAGCATGCACAAAAACACATCGCATGCAATCATCACATTTGGAAAATGGGGGCTCAGAGAGGTATTTTCCATGAAAAGTAATTTACATTTTTCAGCTACAAATGCATCTTTTCTTCTAAGAAGAATCATCTGTACAACAGATTTGTATCTGAAAATAGAAGGCTAGATTTATGCAAAAATGATCTCAGGGGATCGTCACAGAAATACAAAAAAGTAATTTCCTGCCAAAATTATACAGAGTGTTGTTCACAAGAGATATTTTTCAAATATGACCAGTAAACATATAAAATACACAAATGAAATAGAATTAACATGAACCAAGAGTTCTTCGGTGATCTTAAATGAAAGACTTCGGGGATGTCAGAAGAAGCATCAGAATAAAATTCTTGAGAGTTTAAAAATTACAAAATGTCAAAACCTATATATTTCACAGTGAGAAGAACATCTTCTGCTTGTGCAAAGATTAGCCTCTCTGGTTTATTTAAATGTGTCACAAATGCTGTGGGCAGTAGTTCACCCTCAAAAATTCCCAAATTGTTAATCTTCCCCTGCATAAAACTGTTTACTAAGATGTCAGTGGATGTGAGCTGAAATGTAAAACCTTAAAGATAATAGTTTAAAGGAAATGATTCATCTGGATGTGATTGCACACACCTGTGATCCCAGTGCCCAGGAGGTAGAAGCAGAAGGATGGCTGGGAGTTTGGGGCCAGTTTGGGCTACGCAGAGAGTCTAAGGTCTAGGTTTCATGGTAACAGCCTGTCTCAAACCACTAAAAAATGTAGAGAGGGAGGGAAAGAAGGTCAGGGGGAGGGAAGGATAGAAATGGATGGAGAAGAGAAGAGGGGAAGGGACAGAGAGGGAATGAAGGAGAGGAGGGAGAGAGGGCGAGGAGAGGGAAGGGCAAGCTAGGGAGGGGGAGACTCCGTAGACTGAGAAGCTGAGAATCATAAAACCAATTAGGAGTGTCTTCCTGAGAAGAGTTCTTAACATGAACACTGATCTGGACCATATGCAAATCAAATTTTTTAAAAAAGGATAAGGGTCATTTTTAATTAGTCTATCTGAAAAAACACATGAGTGTAAGAATAAGAGAGTGAGAGCCCAGTTCCAATTAGCTGTGTAGATGTGCATGTGTGTTCACACACACAGGCAAGAAAACAAAAAGCACTCCTAGCTAAGGGGTGAGAGACTTGGGATCTTAGCATCATCCCTGCTGGTAACTAGCAGTTAATATCAGATAATCCAAAAACCCTTTGAAGGCTGAATTTCAAACATTTCAATTCCTTCATGTGTGTAAAAAAAAAAAAAGTTACACCATTACACCAAGGTCGCCCACATTCCTTCAAGCTCTCACATCCAACATGTAGCAGATAAATCATTGTGGGATCAAGCAAGAGTCACTCCAGCCATTTTTGAAGAGGTCAAACTCTACCTTAGAACAAATCAAGAAGTATTTCTGTGGCCCCTGAAAGCCCCATGACACTTCACCTTCTCCTAGAAGATAGGAAATGAGCTCCCTTTCATAGATGAAAGAGGGAGCAGGAGACAGAGCAAGCCCCACCTCCATCTGTCTTGAGTTTGACGGTCCACACGCGGCCACTGTTTATGTTGCCTGTCACCCTTTGATTGCCACTGTAGTTTGCAGCATGGGGGTCATGGGGTAACCTCTGCCTTCCAGAGTCTTATGAGCTTGCAACCCCCAGGCCAATAGTGCCTATGTATCTGGCGGGCTTTCTCTGACAGTTTCCAGTACTTGGCAAGAGAAGATGGAAAAGATGCAGAATAATGTCAAGTCGAATAGTAATCCATTAGGTGAATGGTTCTGTGCTTACTACACAAGAGTGAGTTATAGTTTCATATATCATGTTCAATGTGCAATAGATATTTTCCCCAACCCTTCATATTAAACTGGTGTAAATGTTTTTATTCCTTGCCACATTTCTGGGTGGGAAACTCAACCTCTCCCAGGAATCTGTTTGCTTTAAAATGCCATGCATCTCCTGGCGGCCTTACCTCATAAAAAAGTAGGCACATCTTCTAAGCGAATTTCCCCCTTTTTTGCACTTAATAACTAACCAACACAGCAGAAATGCACCATGTGTGGAGGCCTGCTTACTGCAGGTGGTAAATCCCAAGCCTGGCCTCATGTAATTCATTTTAAATACTGTGACTCCGTTGGCTATAACATGCATTGCACTGTCCTGGTAGGCAATGTGTTGTCACCCCCAATGAAGGGGAACCAGACTCTGATGCAGGGTCTGGACCTAGACAGTGCATTTAACTAGTGGAAGAAGGTTGGAAGGACATTTAAGAAGGCATCACCCCAAAGTCTCTGGTCCTATTCCTGAAGTCTCTGTCCCCAGGGTGCATCAGGAATGAGTTTCAACCTAGACAAGGTCAACTCTGGCCTCTTTTGTCTTCTGCCTCTTCTTGCTCTGCCTTATGATCACTAGTACTTGTACTTATCCAGTACAAAACTAGTCTGCCAACAGGCCAGCTAAAAAGAAGATGTTAAGTCTAGACCCCTTGATGCACCAGGTCCTTAGTGGTAGGAGTTCTTGGGTCTGAAACTCCCCATAGGGTTAATGATTATTAAATCACTTCCACTATTCAGTGCAGAGGTGAACCTTGAACTCACTCCACACGGCCAGCCTATCCTATAGAACCCTATATTCCTACTGTGAAGAAATACACAAACCAGCAGCAGTGTCCGGCCACACAGCTCACAGGACACTACAGGGTTCTAGACCTGTCATCCATGCAGAGCTGGCTTGTCACCCTACAACCCTTCCTGCCAGGTTCCCAGCAGCAATGGAGTGAAGACCTACCACTTAAAAAGATGTTATTATTATTATTAATATCATCATCACTGTTATCTTCATCATTGTTTTGGGGGGGTGTGTGTGTGTGTGTGTGTGTGTGTGTGTGTGTGTGTGTGTGTGTGTGTGTGTGTGTTGTAGAAATGTACAGTGTGGAGTGGAGTGCCCGTGGAGTCCAGTGGAGGGTGCCAGGTCCCTGGAGCTGGAGTTACAGACAGCTGTTGGCTGCCCAACTTGAGCACTAGGAACCAAATCTGGGACCTCCAAAAGAGCAGTCTGTGCTTTTCATTACACTATGTCATTTCCCGAGGCCTTGATATTTACATTTTGTTTAGCAAGAATAGGCAGAAAGAAAAAAAAGTATGTGCCTGAAGCACCTCAGAAAGCCCAGGGGATTCCTAGGTTCTCCTACAGGAATAAATCTCAGGGCATCTTGGACTCTCTCTTAGGAGCTGTCAAGCCATCCAGAATCCCTTGGACTAGAGATTAGCAAACTCCTGAAAAGGTCCCCATGATAAGTACTTTATGTTTTGTGAGCCATAGTTCCAGCCAATCACCCAGCCCCTGAGGTACAAAAACAGCCAGAGTGCAAACACTCAGGCAAGTGAGTGAGCCTGTGTTCCAGTTCAAACTTACTTACAAAAGAACACAGACAGCCATACACTGCCGCCTGGATCTAGACCATCACTGTCTAACAGAAATATAAGCCATGAAGATAATTTACATTTTTTCTAGTAATCACACAAAAAGGGATAAATAGGAATGAGTAAAAGTAATTTAATAATATACCACTGTATTTAATTTATTCAAGCTATGACTATTTTAATATGTAAAGATGTTACCAAATGTTTAATAAATATCATTGGTGAGGTGCTGTATAGTCTTTTTTTTGCTGCTAAGTCTTTGGCGTGTGTTTTAAACTTCCAGAACATTTGGATTTGCCTCCTTCCCAGTGTTCCATACTCCCATATGCCTACTGTTTACCATATTTGACAGTGTGGGTCACCCACCATGACCTTGCTTGTCTTAGGAACTGTGATGGCTAATCTCTATTGTCAACTTGATGGACAGTAGAATCATCTAGGACATCAGCCTCTGAGCATGTCTGTGAGAAAATATCTAGAGTAGGTCAGCCTCTGGGCATGCCTGTGAGGGATTATCTAGAGTAGGTTAGCCTCTGGGCATGCCTGTGAGGGATTATCTAGAGTAGGTTAGCCTCTGGGCATGCCTGTGAGGGATTATCTAGTTGAGGTTAATAGAGGTTGAAAGACCTATCCACTGTGGGCAGCACCATTCTGTGGACTGGGGTACTGGACTAAATAAAAAGGGGAAAGCAAGCTGAGAATTCATTGCTTTCTGCTTCCTGACTACGCACACTATGTGATGAGCTGCATCAAACTCCTGTCTCCACAAGTTCCCTGCCGGGGTGGACTACAGCCTCAGACCGTGAGCCCAAATCAGCCCTTTTTCCTTAGGTTGCTTTTGCCAGTATTTTGTTACAGCAGGTGACAAGTGACACATACAGGAGCTGTGTGGAGGAAAGGTGAGTCTTCCTGACCACCAGAGTGCCACCTGCAATGTCACATCCAGAGACCCATCCCAAACCACTGGCATACCTAGAACCTCAGTAGAGGCCCAGCTGCCAACACAACAGCCAGCCATCACCAAACCACTGGCATACCTAGAGCCTCCGCAGAGGCCTGGCTGCCAACACGATGACCAGCCATCACCAAACACCACCAGGGAAGGACATTTAGGGGAACATTAGATACCATCATTGGCACATCTCTCTATGCAGCCCTTTTTGACAGCTAGAGAGTTTAAGGTGAGTTTATAGGCGTTTGAAGAGAACAATTGAAAACTAAAAGCATTTCCCCAAAGGGGGGGGGAAAGCACAAACAAAAACCATCTCACTGCTGAATACAGCTTCTCTCACTTTCATTCTCCTCCTCCAAATCTCCTGTGACAGTCTCCAAACCTTTTCCCAGTGGGTTTGCCGAGAACCTCTCCCTAGACCCCCACCCGTCGCAGACTGGCTCTCGGGGGCCACGTTCACTACGACAAGTAGGAAAGGCACTAGTGGGGACCTTATTGGGACTCAGGACCCAATAGTGTCAGATGCTCCTATGTGGCCTGCTGTTTAAGCACACCCCCCCTCCAGACAAAGGCTTGTTTGGGAGGCTGGGAGAAGGGGGGGACCGCAAGAGCTTTCACTACAGTCTTTATTATAATGAAAAGCCACGACGACATTTACTTTCTTTCCCCCTGTTTTCAACTCACACAAGATTCTTTTTAAAAGCATTTTCTAAAATGTGCCTAAAGTAATCCTTTCCACAGGGAAACACAAACCCAACAAAACAGCCCTTTGTTTCAACTAACAGTTAGCAAAGAGAAAATAGAAATACCTGGCACGGGAACGTGGGCTTAAGGAAGTTGGAACAGCCAGACTAACCTTTTCACATGGCCCCCACTTCACCCAGGAGGGGAGCCGAGCACCCACTAATGGATCTCAGCATGCCCTGCAATGCCAGCTGCCATGACGTCACCAGCGCGGCAGCCAGCGTCTATAAAAGATCTCTCCTGGAGGCACCCCAGAAGAAAGCCAGCCATTCTCTTATCCCAAGACAGGTCTTCTAGCACTGCAGTCTGCAAAGCATGCTGGATCAGAAGTCTGGAAACTTCCATCCCTAGGACTGAGTACTGAAGGCTTGACTCCATTGTTACTTGGCAGGGATACGGAAGGCAGGGTGGACACTCTGGAGAAACAAGTAGTGTGGGCCTCAGCCCTCGTTTGAGTTATAAATTGTAATTCTGTGATTAGGGAAGACCTAATTCCTCTAGAAACTGACTATCTGAGTCTCACCTGGTGCTCAATTTCCTCATCTGAAAAGGTACTATTTACGTGAAAGGGCTGCTAGAAAAACACAAAACTATTGTTTTGAGTCTAAACATTTCCAGCACATGTATAGGGCAGTTTTTGAGTCTTCTTGTCTGTGAAAGCAGGTGATGGTACAAGACGACCACCAAGGGCTGACTTGTCACCACCCCACTGGTGACTGACCCTGCAAAGCCTCCTTTTTTCACAACCTGCCTCCTTCTTCTATTACATATTCTCCTGAGTCTATGGTCTACGGATGTGATGAATTGTGACCCATGGAACACAAACGGATGTTTGCTGAGGGATGTCTGAGACATTTGCACATTGATAGTTCAAATTAAAAAGATTTACCAAGGGCAGGTGTGGTGGCACATACTTATAATCCAAATGCAGGGTGAACAGAGACAGCTGGATGCCTGGGTTTGCTGGCCAGCCAGCCTAACCTTTTTGGTGAGATCCAGGACTGCAAGAGAGATCCTCCCTCTAAAACCCAGATGGATGGCTGTGGTAGTTTGAACGTTGGCCCCCATAACCTACAGGGAGTGGCACTATTAGGAGGTATGGCTTTGTTGGAGTGGCCTTGTTGGAGGAAGTGTGTCACTGTGGGGATGGGCTTTGAGGTCTCCTATGCTCAAGTTAGTCCCAGTGAGACAGACCACTTCCTATTGCCTGCAAGGCAAGATGTATTAACTCTCAGACTCTGCTCCAGCACTATGTCTGCCTGCATGCCGCCATGTCTCACCATGAGGATAATGGACTAAACCTCTGAAAATGTACGCCACTCAAATGTTTTCCTTTATAAGAACTGACATGCTCATGGCATCTCTTGACAGCAATACAAACCCTAACTGAAACAATGGCCCTGTGGAATGACATCTAAAGTTGTCCTCTGGTAGCCATATGCACACTCTCGTGCATGCGTGCGCGTGCGTGCGTGCACGTGCACGCACGCGCGCGCACACACACACACACACACACACACACCTCTGCACAGACATGAATACACACACACACAAAGAGCCATTCCTCCCTCTTCTTTAGAAGATTTTATTATGTCCATCTGTGACTTGGGCCACCATCACACTCAGGCATAAGAACTTAACTTTTAATTTATTTGTTGTTTATTTGTTTGTTTATTGGGTTTTTTCAAGACAGGGTTTCTCTGTGTAGACCAGGCTGGCCTTGAACTCAGAGATTCAACTGCCTCTGCCTCCCAAGTGCAGGGATTAAAGGTGTGCGCCACCACTGCCCGGCTAGAAGTTGACTTTTCAACATCTAAAACTATAGAACTATACAGGAGAAGTGGCAAACAGCCAGAGATACCCAGGCCAGATGATTCCAAATGGTACTCCCTATGACACCACACAAAAACCCTGTGCCCGATGATCTCAAAGCAGCCATTCACCATTTACTGAACGTTTTTGAGCCAGACAGAGTTTAAGTCTCAGGTCAGCTAGAATCAGTGCTCTGACTTCAGGCCTGAGACATCACACAGCACCCAAATCACCTCACCTGTATGGTGAAGATAACAGCAATATCTTTCGCAAAAAATTATAGTGACAATTAAATGAATGGATATGTAAGTTACTTTAAGCACACAATATTAAATAAAAACTAATTAGCCTACCACCAAAATAAGCAGGATGCTGCTATACTACAATTCCTAAGTTTCAGTAGCTTAAACCAAAACAACAAAAATAAATGGTTGTTTCTTTTAAGCTCTATATGACCAATGTAGGTCACCTGTTGGGGAGGTGGCCCTGGTCCATACAGCTGCTCAGAGATCTAAATGAACAGATTCTTCAATATTTTATAACTCTGGTCTTACAATAAAATGCATTAGCATTTGTCATAGCAGAAGGATATGCTTAGTAAGTCTCAAATCTTTGAACCAGAAATGATCCAAACACTTTTTTTCTCCCACTGAATTAGCAAAGCAAAACTAATCAACTTCAAGACAGACAGGAAGGATGATTCCATCATAAAGGCAGAAGGAGATGAGAACCGAAAATACTAGTAAAGAGGTAATATTTCCCACGATTATCATCATTGCAAGTATCCTAGCCCTAATACTGGGTACCAGAGACTCAAAAGTCACCACTTTGCCCTCGACTGCCACAGTCTACAAGTGAGTAGGTCACATGTGTAAATAATTCCTGGTACAACATGTTCACATCATACACCCTGTTAGTTTATGTCCCTGGTAAACATCTGACTTACATCTCTTGGGATGTCTGTGTGGATCCTGAGAGAAAAATACATTTCTAAGGCTGAGTCTGTTGAACATCAGAGTGCCATCTTGTTCAGGAGTTGAATCAAACCCAGTCCCTTGGTAGCCAGCTAAAGGGTCACCTGGAAAGTGGTCTAGCCTAAAGCAGAGAAACATTGAATCATTGATGAACTGTTTTCCCTCCACTTGGGAAAACCAATAGGCAAAAAACTTGTGTGTGTGTGTGTGTGTGTGTGTGTGTGTGTGTGTGTGTGTGTGTGTGTGTGTGTGAATTTTCATGTCTGTGTGCATATATGTGTGTGAATTTTCAAGCATATGTGTTTATGTGTGTGTGTGTGAGAGAGAGAGAGAGAGACAAAGAGAGAGACAGAGATAGAGACTTCTGTTGTTTTGGAAGATATTATTGTAAACAGAAAGAGCAATGTTAAAAATGCACTTAGGAGCTTCAATAATGTGCAACAATTTTCTTAAAACTGAAATGGGAGGGGAAAAAAAAACAACCGCAACACGAAAATGTAAAACCCTATTACCCGCACTTCAATCTGTAACACCCCACTTCCCGTCACTCCTAACACACGTCTTAAGTGTGCTAATTGGAAAGGTTGTGCTGTGTACGGCGCTCTGTTTTCACGGTGACAACTGCTTTGCTTTTATCACTGGGCTCGGCACCAAGAGGGGAATCATCTTCAAAATTCCAAGCGTTTTGATCTTGCTGTGTCACGCAGCTGCCTGTCTTAGAGTAAAAACATGAACATTGCAGGCAGCGGTGCCAGGGCTAGAGACAGGAGAGAGCTGGTGAACGGTCACGTGGGAACAGAGCGGCTGGACACTGAAAACAACAACAAAGGCCAATACAAGGCCGCCAAGTTGTTTCTCCCTTCAGGAGGGCACATTGAATATACCGCAAATGTTTACTGAAAAGAAAATCGTTAACTAATAAATCCCAGACAGGAACATTCCATCGGCAGAAATACCACCCAGGCAAACAGGCAGTGAGGTTTTCTCAGCTTACACTCATCCCCTGCAAAAAAAAAAAAATGACAAAAACCCTGGGCAGATGACAGCTGATGTGTGGTCTGGCGAATGACTCACACCTATGAAAAAGTCTCCAAAGACGGGGAGTAGGGGCAAGATTAATACATGTTTTGGGGGAGTCACTCATGTTCCATGTAAAAGCCACATCCACTGAACAGAAAGCCAGCATCTTGGCATCCAAGAGCCCTGGGCCCAGCAGAAGGAAGCTCCTCACAGTTCTCCTACACAAATTTGGTATTTCTAGATGGTTTCCACATGTGGGGCTAAGACTAAAGGAAAGCTACCAGCATTCAAACAGAAACAGAAATTTAAATTCCCGAGTCAGAATGCTTTCCAGGGTGACAAACAGATTATTTGGAACAGCTCGGCCTATCTCAGCTTTCAGTGTGGTGCTTGGTAGAATGAAGACGCAGCATTTTGACCAACCAGAGATGGTCTAGGATAAATAACTACGGATCATATTTTGATTATCATCATCAACACAAGCTGTTGGAGCAAGCATTGTTCATACAGCCCTGTCTTCCACACCTGAGTCTCCAGTGGGGATCTGTGGTGAGGGAACTTTGGACCATTGCATATACATAACAATCCAACGAGAATGTCACTTCTACATGGGCCAAGGGTCCACCGCTGCTCCAAGGCCTTTGGAGGAAAGCATCCCCACTTGACATCTCTCCACAGTCTCTTGCTGTCTTCCATTCTGTCAACACGATGCCACACATGTTCATCTGGTGCTCCCCTGGACAAGCCTACCCTGGTTAAAGAGCCACATTGGCTCTTGTCTAGCAAGTACTGAATTTTCCCAGGACGCTGACACTATCACAGCCTGTATCTATGTGGTCACCCCGATCATTCCTTCCCAATCAGCTCTGCTCCTACCTAGGTTCCCCCAGAACAGAGCTATACAGAGATGGACTGCCCCTATCATCAGATGTAATCGTTCCAGGAAAATAACTAGATTTGGGGGACTAGCTATAGGCACACAGTGCCTCACCTATCCCTGACCATAGAGAACACTAGTCCCCAAACTGCAGGGCCTGATAAGTCACCTCTCAAATGAAGTAGGAAACAGAGCCGACACAGGTAATCGGGCTCTAAAAGAAAGTGTGTGTGAATAATGGGAACAAACAAAATATAGATTCTCGAGGCTCTGTCAATAATTGCCAGCTGGGCTCCCACTGCACCATTTAACTGTAAATCCATACTCACTAAGAATCGCATCACAGATCATAAATACCTGTTTCTATCATGTCACCTCAACATCCAGCTTTGCCCTGGAAAATCATTAACTGGCAAAGAAAGTTTGTTGTTTAGAAGGTAACAGGAATGGGACACCCGTCTCTGCATTTCCTAATCATGGTCAAAGGAGCAGAAAGAAATCTCTAAATATATATATTTTAACACACAATCATACATAGCTACCAGACCCACTGCGCATGCTCACTTATACCAGGCTACTAACTTTTTGTTTCATGCCACACTGATGTGCTTGACAGTTTTTCGAAGCATTTATAACTGCAGCAGCGTTGATCTTATTTAAAGAGAATATTAAATCAAATCCCTTGTCATCGGCATAAAATCTCCTATAGCATCAACAAAAGGCGGCTGCTTTTATTGATTCCTTGATACGAAAGACGCAGGAGGCAGACGGATGCTGCTCTGTCAAAAAAAAAAAAAAAAGAGGAAAAAGAAAAAGTCACAATTAAAGTTCCATGAAAACTATTAGTCACTGTAAAGGTCATCATTGACTTTTAATGGCATCCTGAAAGGAAACAATATGCTTCATTTCAACGTCAAGAGCAAAGACAATAGCATGCTGTGTTTCCAGGATGGGCATAAGAGAAAGGACCAAGAAGTCTAAACAAAATACTTGACGTATCCAAAGGCAACGCTAATGAAGTCTAATTCACATCACTCAATGCACTGTCTGCATCTGTGACAAGGGAATGTACTGGGGGAGAGAAAGGAAGGCAAATGAAGACAATCAGCTAGACTTGGTTTCACTGACTATGCCACACCACAGCTGGATCTTCTGGAGGGTTTGTCCCACCCCAGACCAGAGAGAGGTAGGATAAAAGCAAGAGATGAGGAATACCGCTCCATCTCAGAAGCACCACTGTTTCATGGCCCCTCGGCTTTCTCCCTTATGAAAGGTCTGAACTAAAACCTAGTACCTTTAGCGTGTAAGCAAACAGCTGTACTACTGCATGTCCCCTCTGGATGTTGGAGGCACATCTGTCTGGGCTGCAGTTTTCTTAGTCCTAAATTGAGAGAATGGTGTAGTGGATTCTGAGTCAGCATCAGCTCCGGAGCTCTCAGGGGACGGGGCAAGCACTCATCATGCAGTACTCATCCCAGAGCTCTAAGATATGAAACAGATGAAATGCACCCCAAGAACACCACAAGAGGAGCCTGAGAAATCATCAGTTGACTTACATGCTTGAAGAGTCTACAAAAGACCTCAGTGGAAGCTGGCTGCCGTCTGTCCCTAAAGGTGAGAACATAGCTGTGGGCATACCAAGGGAGTGAGGCTGAATTTCAATCCTATCTATAGCACCTCAAACACAGGGGCCTTGGATCTCTTCTGAAAGTCTCCTACCCATAAGGCTATTTCCACTAAATGTCTTAAATAGAATTATCCAGTAAGGAATCCTTAGGAGCATCTCAATACAAATAGCCATGCATCACACTGTGAGGAAGCCATTAGAAAAGTAGTGTGTTGGACAGGGGAGATGGCTCAGTGGGTAAAGTACTTGCCATACATTCATGAGGACTCGGGTTCAGATCCACTAACTCCACACAAAGCCAGATGCGGCAGTGTGCACCTGTAATCACGGTATTCCTATATGAGATAGGAGGCAGAGTCAAGAGAATCTCCAGAGCTTGCAGGCCAGCTAGCCTGTCACACACAGCAGTAAAACAGAAGAGGGTTTGTTTCAAACATGGTAGGAGATGAGGACCCACATCAAATATTGTCCTGACTTCCACACATGTACCACACCATGACATGTATACCCATACTCACACATGCACATGCGTGCACACACACACATACACACACACACACACGCACACACACACACACACACACACACACACGCACACGCACACGCACACACACACACACACACACACACACACACACACATACACACACAATTTATTAAAAAGGAAGACAGGCAGTGTGCTATGGCAGTTACACAGGAACTTGGGCCCTGGACTGAAGGTTCATTGGTTTCTTTGATCCACGGTACTTTCATCTGAAAAACTGATACATTCCTTGCAGAACAGTCCCAAGTTTTAAACAAGGTAACCCTTGTATAGGGTTCTCCCACTGCCTTTGCTGTAACAACAATGTATCTCCTGTAAAGGTCTTTCCCCAGAGTCACAGGGGTACCCTCCTTTCTTGCACCCTCCCCTAGACACTTCAAAGATACCTCAAAAGGAACATGTCCAGAATCTGATTTGTAATTGTCTAAAACCACTGCCACCAGTCCTTCGTCCTCTTCCTGTTCCCTGTATAAGTGAATGTCCTACCCACCATTCACTCACTAGACCACAGTGTACATAAGTGCTATTTCTGCAATGGCAGAATATTAGCAACTTTGTAAGGTTCAACTTGATGATTAAAAGCCAGAAACAGAGATACTGCTGATCTATCACTTCTTCAACTCAAATGCCACCAAGTCCCACCATCTGGGTCTTCTCCTAACACCTCCACACCCTCTATTCTCCCTCCATCCTTGCCACCAGGGAGCAAATCCCCGCCAGTTCTCTATCCATCGTCACTCCTGCTCCCGGGCCACAGTCACTTCATCTATGTGACCTGTGCTGGTTAGTTTTAACTGTCAAACTGAAGCAATCTAAAGTCACCTGGGAAGAGGGAACCTCAATTAAGTAGTTGCCCAGATAAGACTGGCCTTTAGACATGTCTATGAGAGGGTTTCTTGGTTGATGATAGATGTGGGAAGGTCCAGTCCACCATGGGCAGGACCATCCCTAGGCAGGCTGTCTAAGAAAGCTAGCTGAACATGAGCCACAGAACAAAGCCAGTCAGCAGCCAGATATCCCTCTATGGTTTCTGCCTCAGTTCCCCCTTGACTTCCTGCCCATAATTCTCTGTGATGGATTGTGACCTGGAAGTATAAGTCAAATATCTCTTTCCAGTTGACTTTTGTCCAACTATTTTATCACAAGAATAGAAAACAAACAAAAACATGAGCATATACACTCCAAACCTGACTGTGTTAGCTCCCTGCTTAAGACACCTCAGTAGCTGGGTGCTTCTCATTGAATAAAGACCCCAAACTCACAGGATTCAGCGTGACCTTCCCCATTCCCCTGTCTTCTGTCCTGGATTCCTTGTCACACCCTCTCTGCTCTCAATGCTCCACCCAGTAGCCTTTCTCCAACTTCTAAACATGCCAAACTCTTCCTGCCCCAGATTCTGTTCACACCATTTCCTCTTCCCAGAACACCTTCCCATCCACTCTGCCCCCCATCATAGACATCCTTTCCACAGGTAGAATGCATTCTGTGAGAACTCAATGGTGTGGCCCTTGAGTCAGTACTCTGTTGCTACATCTTGAAACCCCTAACAACTCATAAACCAGAGGACCTGAGTTTTCATTTTATATTGTACCCTGAAAATTCCACAGCAAGTCCTGTCCCGGTGGAAGCCTTGGGAAACCTCCCCTAACAAATCAAATACCCTTCACAGCCAGCATAGGACCATGAATACATACCCTTGTACCGTGGGTATGGTCAACATGGTCATGTGAAAACGAATGTTTGAGTGCGTAAATCTTGGGTAGTTTCTTTTCCTCACTAGAATGCAAGCTCCTTGAAGCCAGGCCCTGCGTCAGATTTCCAGTTACCCACAGGCTTATCCACACTTCCCAACACACATGAGTGACAGCTGACTGAGTCCATGCTTTCTAGGATTACTGTCATCATAATTCCTATCACAGTGCATCCTGAAGGCTAAGTCTCCAGCAGGGGATAGAAGGAGCCACCACAACACGGTGATGGGTATTTCCCACAAAATCCCTATTGACATCACACCCAGGATCGGATGAAGCTTTGCAGGCATGGCTTTGGTTGGGAAATCAGGACAAGCCACATCTTGACAGAGCAGAGGTCAGGGGAAGGTGCATGCTAGGAAGAACATAAATGAATCTGCCAAGACAAAAGCAGCGATAGAAACTCATGGTGGGCAAGCATCCTAACCCACTGGTCTCTTTGTAGAGCATAGTCAGTTAAAACGGTGAGAAGTGCTGGCACCAGGTCTGAGGGTTCACATTTTCCTAGAGGCAAACAGTGACAGGGCTGGAAGGGGGATAGAAGGGTACTTGCCAAGCCTGAGGACCCGAGTTCAGTCCTCAGGACCTGCAAGGGACCAGGGTGAACTGACTCCCACACGTTGCCTTCTGACTGCTGCTGCACACATGCACACATGCTTGCATGCACACAGACACACACACACACACACACACACACACACACACACACAAATGAAATCAACACAAAAAAAACATTTAAATAGATGATTATAATTCTTCACCAAGCCTTAAAATTGTCCCCATAGTTATGTAAACAACCACATAACGATGATTTTCTATTGTGCAAAAAAAAAAAAAAAAAAAAAAAAAAAGGCAATACCCTCCTCTCTTTTTGAACCATATGTTTAACTGTGCTGGTGAAAGCATGCCTTGATATAACACAAGTGCATGGCAAGCATGCTCAATTTTTCAAAGCATTCTCCAACACTCACAGGGTGTGCAAAGGGATCTCAAGCAGTTTTGATGAAACCCTCCTCAAGCAAGTGCTTGGACATATCTGATGATATCTTCCGGCTGGCACTGCCCCCAAAGGACATTTCCCAGATGAAAAACATGTATGTATTTCTCCAGAAGGTAGGATTGCCTCAGCCACAGTTTTGCAGCATCAAAAGCCAAGATGGAGAAAGGAGGTGTTGATTTTCCTAGGAGCTGTGGTTATTATTGCCTAGACTCACCAAGACGAAGGTGAGTTTTCCTCCAAATAAAAAGAATGGCCTTAACAAATGAATAATTCACAAATGCCCACATACTGTGAGTCTGTAACAGGAACCCAATTGAGCAACAGCAACAAACACACACACACACACACACACACACACACACACACACACACACACACCACTTATTGTGATACACAATAAGATCCAAATGCTCAAAAGCTGCACTTAACTCATTACTCAGAAATATGTCCAGGGCTTGAAATGAATAGCTATTTGATTTCAAATAGGAAAAAATGACATTCCTCTGTTTACACGCCCCCTGTTAAAATCAACAAAATGTAGGTATATTATGTGTTTTGCCGAAGGCAGATCAAAGCGAAGCCTGAGCATGACTCTGCCCCATTCCCACAGTCTCCTATATGAGTTCTTGTCATTACATCAATTTAATCCCCTGCCATTTTAGGCCACTGTTTGTCAGGCTGAATGAAAAGCGCAATAGCCGCTGTTTAATGGGATGGCGTTCCTTTCTCCAACCCGCCTCTTTAAAGCAGAAGTTTGTTGAATGTCCAAAATTCCCTTTACAGCTCATTTGAGATGCATAAACAATCCCAAATACAGAAAGGAAGAAAAAATAATAATTTGCCATTTTAAGGAGCTTGGCTGCTGGGGGGAAGTATTGAATTTCGGGCGCCTTGCTGCTGCCGCTGCCCTGTGATGTAGGCCTCTCAGTCCCACAGCTCGACAGGCATGCCTGGGGCGGCTATGGCTCTGGTCCTGTCTCATTGACTGTGTCTCTGGACTCCTCGGCAGGGCACTCTCTCTCCTGACAATCCCGGAGGGGGAAGGCTGCTGCTTCTCCCCACACCACATCTTTCCTGTGTGAACCCTGGCCATATGTTTACTGCCGACTCCGTCCCACACGCTCCCTCAAATGGCTGAGACTTAGAGCAAATTCAGCTGTGGGACTGGCCTCTGGCTAAAGTCACATTGCATTGAGAGGTGAGAACACGCTGCTCACTCACCCTCACAGGCACTCCAAACCTCAAACAGGTAGAGGCCAGAAGGCATCTGGGGGAAAACAGAGGCTATATCCACCCTTCCAGGCCATTTTCAGATTGCCCTAAAAACCACTGAGGGATGCGTCTCCCAGCAGGCGTTGTCTCTGTGTGGCAGGAGCATAGAGCCAGGAAGCCACACATTCACAGCAAGAACGATGCACCCTAAGAATCATGAGGTGGTTTCCTTTATCCAGCTGCCAATGTTTAAAATAAACTGACTGTGGTTAGAGGGGAGGCCCAGAGCAAACTGGCCACATCCCCTGATACTGGGTGATCCAAATCCTTCAAGTAATCAGGGGAACTCAGTACCTTTAAAGTGAGTCTCACTTGTCAAAGGAGACCTCTAGGTGATTAGTCTGACTCTGATCTGTCACCCAGAATCCTCTGCTGCTCTGGACCATGTCAATGAGACACTGATGGACTAAAAAGTCTTCATGTAGACATGCTCACTAATTGCTACAGACAGACAGGAAGAAAATCCGTAGTCCTTCCAGAGCTCTTCTTCTGTGTACAGAGAACACTCTTCTCACCCAGGGCTATTAACAGTTTGAGAACCTGACCGCACCTGAGCACACGTGAGCAAAGAGCGTTAAATTGAGATGAGACTCGGCCACCTGATATCTCAAGGCTTGCTTGATAGTTAAGAGAAAGTAATATGGCCAACTCAAAAATACCAGTGTATCCCTCAGAGAGAAAAGAGTCATCTTAAAATTTCAGTATTTAAAAATTCTAATAATGAAAACAGGGGCTGGAGGCCCACGTCTTCTATACTGTGAAGTGAATGTCATCAAGTCGGGTTTTCTCAGGTCAAAACTCTCTCTCTCTCTCTCTCTCTCTCTCTCTCTCATACACAAACACACCCACATACTTATTTATACTTACCAAGTTTCACTAAGTAGAAAATGACAATAAAGAAGATCACACAAAACACCCATTTCTGGAATAGTGGTTTCTAGAATCACCGATCTCCCCTTGCTCTCCTTACACAAGGTCTCAGAATCGTCACGCCTTTGCACAGCCCCAGCCACCAACAAACGCTCAAGTCTAAATCTACTCATAACCTTTGTTAGCCACCAGGCCAAATTCTTGGTCTAGCCCAGACACACGGACTCCTTTGGCCCATCTTCCATATTCTACTCATAGCTTTCATTAACTGTCATCCTCTAATTGTGATCTCCACATTTCCTGGAGTCCCATATGAAGTTGAGGGGCTGGTAATCTTAGATGACCACCCCACGTGAAATACGTCTCAAGTAATGGTGACCCAACTAGTGAGTCCCTTAAGGAGAGACCATTCAGGGACACGTTTATATTCCCCAACCACTTCTCAAAGCCATGGTATGTTTGAGTTAAAAAGGACCCCTGGACACTTAGTAGATGAGGACTCAGAAGCCATGGAGGTTAAGGGACTTGGTTCTGGTCGTCTGGGAAATGGTCACCCTCCAAGTACTAAAGAGGGAGGTGACAGGATCCACCTGGGATTCTTCAGAAGAGCATCTATGACAAGCACCTGTCAATCACTAGTCAAGGCAAAAAACAGAGTATTTTTTCACCAGAGGGATCTCCTTATTCTGGGTCCATCCCCTGCCTCCTGTCTGCTGCCTGTACTTCTCCATTATTACCAGATGGCCAGGGTCATCATCTACTTCTAGAACTCATCATTCAAAGAAACCATTCCCATTGTGCACAGAGAAATTGAAACTAGCCAAGATAGGCTTTTTTTGTGGGATGGTTTGTTTGGTTTGATTTGATTTGGTTTTTTGAAATTGAGTCTCTCACTACTATGTTGTCTAGACTGGCCTTGAACAGGCAATCCTCCTGCCTCATCTTCCCTACTTCTGAGAGTATGGTCACAGGCCACCAAAAGGAAGTCTTCCATCCTTGTTTCCAAAGTGTGGGCTTCAGCCAGTTTGAATTCTGTGAACACTGTCACACACACACACACACACACACACACACACACACACACACACACACACAGGAGCTTGAACATGAGGCAGTGGAAAGGCAGACAGGAGGAATCCTAGCCAAGGCAGGGAGGAAAATCGAACCCTTGAAAACTACACAGCGGAGGATGCCAACAGAGATGCCTCACTGTCGTGGCTGCTTACCGCAGCCATCTCTCCTCGTCTGGGGACGGCATCGGCAGGCCTGACTTTTGTCGCCAGTCACTCCGAGCTCGCTTTAATTACGCAGCACACAAACAGAAGTTTTCTTTCTGATCACATAAATCACACCGCTGTGACACGGGCCTCAATAGGCAGGGCTAGCACAATGCGGTGAGCGCCATCGACTCCATCACTCAAGTCCACAAGGTGTATCATTTAGCCAAGAGTGATAATTAGACGCAGAATATACTGAGAACTGTCAATAGGCATGTCAATAGGAGAACTCTTAGCATCTAACACCCAGTGAATCAATGGTGTTTTTCAGCTATAAAATCAAGAAAATGATAGCTTTCAAATGAATGGTGGAAAGGAAACAGGAGCCTCCTTGGGGAGGAATAAAACAGCTCAATTTTCCCTTACCGAGTGCCTCTCCGACTCTCTCACTCAATGGAAAAGGTCACAAAGCATTACAGCAGAATATCTGTGAAACAAGATGTACAACAGTGTGGGGACATGACACACTGCCTGTGCACCCCACAAAGGCCTCACAGCTTTGACCTGACAGGAGCTGTGAATGGGACAGCAGATGGCAGACCAGAAACCCAGGTGAGCGTGGCGGGGGTGGGGGGTGGGGGGTGGGGGGTGGGAGCAGACTGTAGCTGAGCTGCAGGGAAAGCATCACAAAAAAAGAGGGAATGCATGCACTCATGGGGAGGGGTGTCCTGAGCCCAAGGGCACAGGAAAGAGGTGTCTCGATGGGATGCTGCTGGGGTGACCCCCATGTTACAGCGCTGCACTGAGTCTCACAAACAGAGTAAAGAGTGACAGGGGACACATAAAGGAAGCTGCTTATGTACCACTTAGTGCTCTATGTACTGTGCATATGTAAATTCACATAGCCCACGCACAGACCCGCATAAACCCACTTTACAGGTGAGGAGAGTGAGGCACAGAGAGCTAAGATAATTTGCATGATTGCTACAGGAAGAACATAACAAAGCCAGAATGGATACACGGTGACATAGGTCCTGAGACTGCTCTGACTCACAATGCAACAACTGAGTGTTGGACCACTTTGAAAATCTGAGTGGTACTATGGGCACCTTGGGTAAGTCAGACGACTATTCAGGGTCTGTTTCCATATGTAAAAAGGGGGCCATGACCCACAAGACATAAGAAACTGGTCACCCACCCGGTGAGCTTGTCTGGTGACCTTTCACAAAGCCTGATACCACACCTTTCCACCACCACCACCCCATTTGGTAGTTCAGTAAGCCAAGTAACAGAGAGGTTTCATAAAATCCTTCGGGTTAGGCTAGTTAGGTCAGTGGGTAAAGACATCTGCAACCAAGTCTGGTGACCTGAGCTCAATCCCTGGTCATGATGGGAGAAGAGAACAGGTTCTTCCAAGCTGTCCTCTGAACCTCAGCCCTTGCACAAACGTGTATACACACACAACAAATAAAAACACGATTAAGGTTTTTGAATCCTCACACCGCCCAGCTCCTAGGTCTAAGGCTGAGGCAGAACTCAAATGATTTCTCCCTCTCAAGCTGAGTTCTCACTCAGCATCTTCCTCTGAAGGCTGACAAAAGGCTTCACATGAAAAGCACCAGAATAAGGACTACTGCATTTGGTGATACTCAATAAAGAGTGGGAGGAGTGTAAGGATTGAGACAGATGAGCCAAGGGAGGGGTGCTAGGAACGGACCCGCATGCAGAACACATTACATCTGGACAGGCTTGCCATAGCGCCTTGGTAATTAACAAATCCAGAGAGTGCACATGAGTCTCTACTTCTGGTTCCATTCTAAGCTAGCATTTGTTTAACTGATTACTGGCACAGTTTCCAGGGGCTCGAAATGTATTAAATTGGTAGAATATTTATTATCAGACAAAGTAGTAAATCTCATTTCAAGTAGCATTTATTAAATACTTATCAGGTATGAGGCACTGGGCTTGATTCTTTTTATTTAATAGTTGTTGCTTAATCATCTCTGTTCTTGCAGCTCTCATTTCAATTTGGGGGGAAAGGCACTCTTCGATGTGATAAGAGAACTCTACCAAAGACATTGCCTTCAGTGAAACAAACCAGCTGTCAGTCCAAGGAGAGGAATGGCAGTCTTATAATTACTTAATCATGAATGGACATTAGCCAGGCGACATTTGTGGGGACTGACAGGACTAGGTATGTAGCTATATGCACACACAGTCAAATCCATCACTACACTCTAAGCTTTTAGCCAGGGCTCTTCCTTCCCTACACACATGTTCTTCTGTGTAGCAGGAGAGTCACAGCTGTGTCCCTACCAAGGTGAAGAGGTCTGTCACATAGCAGGTTGGGGCTGGGGGGTAACAGCATCCATAGCCTGTAGGCATGGCCAACACCCTCATAATGTCATCAGTCTCAGCTGCTTCCTCCATGCCCCTCCCCTTTGCCCCCTAGAGTCTAAGATAGAGATTACATGAAACTCTTCCTCTACAGAAAACCATTCAAGGGCTCCCTCCGTTTCACTCACAGAAAAAGCCAAGACCATTCTCGATGGCTCACAGCTCTTCTCTGAACTTCACTCTTGCTGCTCTCTCTACCTCTCATTCATTTCTTCAAGAAGAGTCCACAGTCTCTCTCACAAGGCAGGTCTCATCATCAATGCCTGTCCTTAATGTGCTTTCTGCAGAGGAGCTCATCCAGGGACCCTCGCGAGTTCTTCGGGGCACTTCATTTTCTCTTGGATATTCCTCACAAGCCAGCAATTGTCTGCTGTTTCTTATTTATTTGTTTTCCCCTCCAACAACAAAGGAAAATTCATGAGTCGATGGCTTTATTTTATTCATGTCTGAGCTATAATATACCAAACTACGCTTTAAGCACAAAAGGCTTTCAATCCAAACTGCATGGACAGATGGATGGGATGAATGGGTGGAAGGGTACATGGTTCTAGATGCACAAACAACAATAAAAACTAAAATTTTAAAAAATTAGCGATGATACGAGACAGCAGTTGAGTCACTTAATACCATGTATCTTCAGTGAACATAACTCAAAGTAAAGCAGGGGTCCTACTGTAGAATCCCACATGCTAGTAAGGGACAGTATAGTCCTAAAATCCCACAATTCCAAGAAAGAACGGTGCAGAGGGTACAGGACATAACCTCCTGTTGGCCTCATACCAGCCTCACAGCAATGGTTTGTGTAGAAGCTCCATTTCTGGTAAGAAGGAAAGTGTTTTTATTTTATCTCTGATGGATAAAAATTAGCATTTATTTACATCAATATGGTTTCTTTATATAAAGATTGTATGTTTATATGTATTTATTTATTATAAATAATAACTCGTAAAAGGTACCAGAGAGCAACTACAAGCAAGTAAAGAGTGGAGGAAAGTGGCCTTCAAGAGAAACCACAGTGAGGGGTGCCTGAGATAGCTTTCCAGGGGAACCACTCCATGGTATGCACTGCACACAGCAGCCAGAACTTTCTGCTTTTGAAAAACACATTTCCAAGAGGTCCATGTGATAGCAAATCAGAGAAGGAAACCCCAGAAGAGAGGGCGTGGTGGGGACAGAACATCTGTGTGTACCTGCTTACAAATCGAGCCCTTAGCCTTTGCACTGGGAAAATGCACGGCGAGTTCACAGAGTCTGGCAGAAGTGAACATGTGAAATGTTGAAAAGAGCATGGGGCATTCATAAAGTGTCCATCATGGAGGCATCAGAGCCTGGAGTTGCAGCTACAAGGAGCTGAAAGTGCTTGGGGAAACCCCTTGGACTTTTGAATTCTGATCCCTGAAGGGAAATTCTTGAAAAGTATAGACTATATCTCAGCATTATGGTTTTACACTAAGATCAGTTACAAAATTAAAACAGATTTTCATTCCTAATGGATACAGATAAGCCTCCCCAACTTCAAGGCAATCAGCCACTAATTTAGGTACAAATATGAACGTAGGATAAAAGTCAGTGCTTTTCAAAGAAAGATGACAGAATTGAAAATATCTACAAAATGATGATACAACAAAAAATACAAGACATATCAAGAAACAAACATGCAACTCACTATCAAAAGAGATTTCAGGCAATAAATAAAGATCTTGAGATAATTCAAAATAAGTAAAAAGGGTTTTAAGAAAGCTATTGAAAATATTTTCAAAAGACTTAAAGAAAAGAGGGTTAGAAGAGTAGACAAACATGAAATATCAATAGAAAAATTAAAACTACAAAGAACTAAGTTGAATTCTGTATCTCAATAGTAAATAACCAAGATAAAAAAGAATCATTGAATGATTTTTAACAGCAAATAAGGGAAGAAGCAAGGTGGGGAAGAGGCAACTCAGCCTGAAGAGAGATCGATAATATTAGGAGAGAGATCAAAAATATTTATTGAACCCAAAGAACATATTGAAAAACATATTAAATATTTTAAAATGTCTCAGACAAATGTGGAGTAATATTAAGGTGTCTAACACATATCCAGTCAGAAATTGGGACATGAAGAGAGATACTGAAGCACATAGACTTTTGAAAAAGACAGAAATCCCCTCCCATATTTGACAAAAAAAAAAAAAGTCTAATAAACAGAGCTTCATGGACTCCAAGCAAGGTAAATACCAAGGAAGGACTTTGAAAATCAAGCATAAAAAGTATATCTTAAAAGCCTTCAGAGGACAAGGGACATCACACACGGGCACAGTAATGTGCAGTTGACAGCTGACTCGTGTTTAGAAACAATGAATGACAGCAGGTAGTTGAAATCTATCTTAAACGTCCTGAAAGAAACTGGGCTGAGTTCAGGTCATAGCTCTTCTTGTTTCGGGTAACATTCTGGCCCTGATCCCCAGGACAACAAAAAGAAAAACAACACAGGATTTCATATGATATATATATATCCTTCAGGTACTGGAGAGATCAGTAGAGACTGGAGTTGCAGCCTTTCATGTGCACTCTACCTACAGGACCAGAAGGGACCATGGCAGAGGACAGGGGCCTGAGTGAAGTACCAGGAAAGGACCTTAAAACCCCAACTGCCTTGAGGCACAGAGATCAATGGCTGGCTCCCACTTGCTCCACCTGCACACAGAGGCATGTGGAGCCTGCTAGAGCTCCTGTGTGCTTAGAGCTGACCACCTGGAGTTGGATAACCTATCAGGGCACATGTCCCTGGAAAGCACTGGCTCTCCGTCTCTCAGCAGCCATTAGCTACCCACAGCTCTTCATCTAGAGTTGGGGCCTTATGAAATTTGGTTAAACCTCATTGGGATGTCCACTATTTTCATTGTTCGGGTCTTTTGTAGGTGACCATATTGTTGGTATTTTATGAGTACAACTCCTGGTCTGTCACATATAGAAGTCACTGTCTCATAGCAGATATCTGCAGTCCTCTGACTCTTACAATCCTTCTACCTCCTCTTCCATGATGGCTGCCTGTTTTCTATTATATGCTAAGCATGTGTGTGTGTGTGTGTGTGTGTGTGTGTGTGTGTGTGTGTGTGTGTGACATAAAGGGGTGATTGTAGGGAAGGAAGGAAGGAAGCCAGTGTGAGAGGAGACAAGGGAAAGTGATGGAGGTGGCAAATACAAGCAAAGTGCCATCACACTCACATAGATATTTACATGTGAAATCATCATAATGAAACCCATTCTTTTGTAAGATAATAATTAAAATGCTCGGGTTGTTACATTTATACCAAGTTGTATAGTAGCAACTCTGCGTAGGCTGCAAAACCAGGCAACGTTGAGGTTATAAATTCTAATCTCTAAAGGAGACACTGAAAGGAAAATGGCTTAAAAATTAGAAAGTGAATTAAAATAAAATGCTAAACAAATTCAATTCATTTAAGAGAAGTGAAAAAAACTAGGAAAGATAAAAGTAGACAGCACAAATACAAAATACTGTGTCAATGATAGACTTAGTCAAAAATATCTTAATAATTATATGAAACATAAGTGACTGAGAGCTTTGATAAAAGGAAAAGACCACAGAAATGAATAGAACACACAGACTCAACTGAGTGCTGCTTACAAAGATGAGGTCATAAGCATGCAAACAGGTTGAAATAATACAGAGACTGGGAAAATGAGAGCATCAAAAGGCATGAATAGATGGTATGACTATGGTGATAACAGTAAATATGAAAGCAATAAAAGTAAACATGGAGACTAGGGATATTACCAAAGATTTAAAGAGGGATGCTGCACAGTGATGATGCTGCACAATCATGATGCTGCACAGTGATACAGTGATGATGCTGCACAGTGATGATGCTGCACAGTGATGATGCTGCACAGTGATGATGCTGCACAGTGATACAGTGATGATGCTGCACAGTGTCAATGCTGCACAATGATGATAACAGATGTACTTAACAGAACAAAATTCAGTTAGGGATACAGTAGATTTGAACACCGCTGAACTACTGACTGGTATTTATAGGTCACTTTACCAAACAATGGCAGAAGATACATTATTCCCAAGTACACATGGTATATTCATAGAGGTAGACCCTATGCACTTAAGACTCCTTAAATTTACAAATATTATATTCTGACAGGGTATTATAGTAGAATATTCTAAGGTGTGTTACTTTTGTTTATATTACATTTGTTTAACTCCGTGAAGCTGTGTTACTGTGCCTGTGTAAAACACCTGATGGCTTAATAAAGAACTGGCCAATAGCAAGGCAGGAAAAAGGATAGGAGGGGCTGGCTGGCAGAGATTATAAATAGAAGGAGAAATCTGGGAAGAGGGGTTGGAGATCTAGCAGCCAGAGAAGGAGGAGGACTCCAGTGGCCAGCCACCCAGCTACATAGCAAGCTATAGAGTAAGAGTAAGATTTACAGAAGTAAGAGAACCAGAAAAGCCCAGAGGCCAAGGTAGATGGGATAAGATAAGGAAAACTGGCTAGAATCTAAGCCAAGCTAAGGCCGGGCATTCATAATTAAGAATAAGCGTCCGTGTGTGATTTATTTGGGAGCTGGGTGGTGGGCCCCCCAAGAGAGAGTTAAAAAAAAAACAATAACAACAAGAGGGTATCACTTTAGCCAGGCTGGCCAAAACTAAAACTAAAACTCACAGAGATTCACCTGCCTCTGCCTGGGATTAAAGGCACACACTACCACACCCAACCACAAATACTGAACACTTTAAGGGTTCATTTTCTAAGAAAACAGCATCAGTTTTCAATTCACCAAAATATGACATATACAAAAGCACCAATAATTGAAAATTCAAGAGCTCATTTCTAAAAAGAAGGAGGAGGAGGAGGAGGAGGAGGAGGAGGAGGAGAAGGAGAAGGAGAAGGAGAAGGAGAAGAAGAAGAAGAAGAAGAAGAAGAAGAAGAAGAAGAAGAAGAAGAAGAAGAATTGAATCAGAAACAAAAATCACAAAAAGTTTTAAAATATTGCAATGCCACATAAATTCAAATAGAAAAAATCCATAGATGCAGCAGGAAAGTCTATAGCTTCATTATAAATATGAAAAATGTAACACCATTATCTAAGTTTCTGTGTTAATAAGCTAAAAGAAATAGCAAAGTAAGGGAAAAGGGCAGGAATCAATGAAATAAAATACTAACAATAGGAAAATCCCAGGGCTCTTCCAAACATCAGCAAAGCTGATGGTGTGCATGACCTTGGGTGATGTGCAGAATTCCTACATAAGTTACCAAAAGCATAATCTGTCAGAGAAAAGGCATTTTAAGTTAGCCTGTTGACACTGTATTAAAACCTTTACACGTCTAAACATTCCATTACAAAATCTGGAAGGGTGATCCACAGACTGTGAGACAGATTTTGCAAATCATAAGCCAGATAAAGGAATTGCATCCATAATAGATAAAAAATACTTGTAAATACTCCATAAGACTATAGATGACCCAAATTAAGAGGAAACAATAGATCTGAATAGATACATCCCACAAGAAGAGACAAAGATGATCAACTAACAACACAAGCATGGTCTGTATAATTGGGCATTGGGCAGATGCGAGTTAGAGCCACATGAGACCCATCAGCTCACTCACCAGCAGGAGAGGCATTGGCAAAGGCTAGAAGGATATGGAGAAGAAGGAAGTGGAGAAGGTACTTGATGTGCTGATGTTGGGGACTAACAATGGCTGCAAGTCATAAAGAAAATCACAGCATGTACAGGAAAGCAAATGGAGGTAGAAATGGTTGTATTAAGAGAAATGTCCAGACTCAAAAAGGCGCATACTGCTGGTTTTCTCTCATAGATGAAGCCTAGATTTCAGTCTTTATCTATGTGTGTGGGTGTGAGCCATGAAACTAGAACAAGACCCATAAGAGGGCAAAAGCGATCTTAACTGTGTGGAATGGGGGAGGGGGTCTTAGAATCCACGTGACATAAGAGCAGAAGAGGTGAGGGGATATTGAGTGAAAGAAGAGAGGTAGAGGAAAGGAGGTAGAAGAAGATAAACAAGAACCAAGCATGCACTAAAACTCTATAACTGGCCCCATTAAGTTATATGTTAATTTTAAAATAAAATCAAATGGCATTGCTGTTCTGATAGTGACTTAAAAATGTTGAACATAAATTTTAATTCACCATACAGTTCAGCAATCTCACCCTTTCACATCTACTCAAGTGAAATTAAGCATTTGTAGACACAAAGACTTCTAAACAATACTTACAGAAGTATTATTCGTAACAGCTCTATACCAGAAACAACCAAAGTGCTTATCTGCTGATAGATGGTTAAACTAAATGTGCCATATTCAGCACAGGAAAACTATCAAGCAATAAAAAGGGAAAATGTACAGACATGTGGATGATGTAAAGCATGATGCTGTGAAGAAGGCAGACACAAGAGGCCATGTATAGTAGATGGCTCAGAAAAGTCCAATCAATAAGAACGGAAAGAAGTATATTGTTTAACTGGGTCAGGACCCGGAAGTGGCTGCAAGGAGACATGAGCAATTGAGAGGGGATCATGGAAATGACTAACACTTGGCTGGAGTTGTTAGTTTAATTTAATTTAATTGTTGCATTAAAAAATCACTGGACTGAATATGAGGAAAGAGCAATTTTGTATGTTTCAAACTGTTCCTCAAATGCACCTGCTATAAATATTGATAACCCTCCAGTCAGCCTGATCAGGCAAAAACTGGAGGAAAAAGGAAGAATTCTGAACTCAAATAGGATTATCTCCAAAGTGCCTACAGTCACGGAAATGATAAAAGAACACTATGCATAACCGCCAATGAATTCAACAATTCAGGCAAATTGGGGGTATACCCATTTTAGAATGCAGCTTTAAAAAAACTACAAGAAGAAACAGAAAACTTCAACAGTTTTTGACTTATTGAAGAAATTGAATTTATAATTTGTAAAGCTTTCTCCTGAGAAAGTTAGCAGACCCAAAGGTTCCTTTCACAAATTCCATCAGAAATCTGGGGACACAGACAAAAATTGCATGAACTGTGTGCAGGCAGAAGGGGAAGAAGCACTTCCAAATTCATCTCGAGGTGAGTGCTGACCTTTCTACCTGAATCTAAAACAGCACAAGAAAATGACAATTCTCCGTCATAAACACGGGGATTCTGGCATATGTAAAAAGGTAAGGCATCATGACCAAGTTATTCTTCGCCCCAGATTCAAGGTGAGGTTAATATTTGAAGATCAATGATCACATTCAGCATATTAACAGAAAAAAATAGGAGAAGTCTGCATGAGCCCCTAAAGCAGGAAAAACATCAGGCAAACCCCACCGTTCGCTCATGATAGGAAGGAGACAAAGGACCGCTGAGAAGAGCCACTCTAACTCGAGCGCACAGGAATTGCTGAACAGAACCTTGGAAGACTGAGTCGAGTAAGGGAGCTTCTCTTACCATTTTGGTTCAGCATTGCACTCTCTAGGGCCACACAATAAGACATTTGAACACAGATTCATATCCATGGAAATTAATTCAACATAGATCAAAGACCAAAACAGAAAAGCTGACATTCTCAAAATTCTAATGGCGGCGTGGGGGTCGGAAGGTGGTTCAGTCAGTAAATTGATGGCTGTGGAATCACGAGGACCTGAATTCAGGTGTCCGGCGCCTACATAAAAAGCCAAGTACAGCCACTGGCGCCTCTAATCCCAGCACCAGCGCTGGGGAGGCCAAGGGAGGAGGTTCTTGTCTTGGGGCTTGCTGACCAGCCAAGCTATGCAAATCCATGGGAGTCAGGCTCACTAACCGACCTGCCTCAAAACATAAGGTGGAGAACAAGTAAGGAAGAGACACTTGATAATGACGCCTGTCTACACACACACAGACATATACACACACACACACCTCACACACACAGACACATACTACACCGACACACACGCTATACACACATACCACACACACACACATACACAGACATATACATACACACCTCACACACACAGACACACACTACACAGACACACACACACTATACACACATACCACACACACACACACACAATATACATAAACACACACACACACAATGAGATACTATTTCACATCTATTATAAATTAGTTGGAAGATTAACAACAAATTTTGGGAGGATCTAGAGTTAATGGAATTTAGACACTCTAGTTCACAGTGTAAAGGATACAATTACATTGGGAATCTGTCTGGTAAGTGACAACAGATCTAAACCCATACCTTCCCTGTAACTTGCAACTACACTTCCAGGTTTTAACCCAGAGACATAAAAGCCAACATCTATACAAAGTTTCACACAAATGCTTATAGTAGCCCATCCCCAAGAGCTAAACTCACCCAGTAAGCAAACTAACTTCCTATGAACAAGAATCAGTACTGTGGGTGAGACTTCTGGGTAGTGTGACACAGGGGAGTCTCAGAAATAATAAAATGGAAAATAAACAAAGCCGCATGTACTGTGCAAGCCCACTTATGTGAAGTCCACTAACAATGGCTGCCGATGGGAATGGTCTATCAGTGTGAAGAGAGACATTTCTGTCATGGTGGAACTGCTCTGGGTCTTGACTGAAGTGTGCAGCTACATAATATATGCACTTGAAATAATCCATGGACAGCATATAAAAGGTCTATGCAAAATTCATCTCAATTTAAAGAGAAAAGTTAGTTGGCCAGTGTATTAATTATGCTTTAACAAATAACACCCAAATTTCAGTGTCTAATGTAAAAGTAAGCCTGCAGGCCAAATACAGCCTGTGGCTAAAAGTTTATTGGAAAGTAACCAGAAATTTTGTTCATACAGTTTTTATATCTGTCCTCATTACAAGGGCAGAGTTGAGAAGTTATGACAGAGTAAAAATGTAAAGTATTAATTGTATGCTTGTTTTTAGATGGGAGTTTCTTTGCTTTCCAGGCTAGACTTCAATCCATGATCCTTCTGCCTCAGTTTTCTGAATAGCTGGAATAAGAAAGAAAGAAAGAAAGAAAGAAAGAAAGAAAGAAAGAAAGAAAGAAAGAAAGAAAGAGAAGAAAGAAAGAAAGAAAGAAAGAAAGAAAGAAAGAAAGAAAGAAATGTTGGTTGACCCCTAGCTTAAAACAACCAGGAGTCATTTTCAGCCATGTTCCAAGTTAACCAAGAATCAGTGGGAATCTGTCCCAGACACTTGGCTTTAGGATGCAGCTGACAGACAACTCTCTGGAAAGATGCTGGTCCCATAACTGAGGAAGAAACAACTGAATCATTCACTGGTAGTCAACTGATCTAGAGTCCAAAGCAACCCACCCTTCTCTTATGACTCCTGGGCCAGGGATACCCACAAAGATCCCACTCAGAGTGCTGCTCTGTTCACGCACGTGCCCAGGAATGGAAGAACGATGGAGGAACTGGCCAGACACCCTAATGACAATCACAGTTAAAGGAAGAGTCATTAGACCAGGGTTTTCTTTTCAACAAGCCTGTGCAACCCTGCTGAAATACTGCCATACTACAGAGGCAGCCTGATGACCGAGCTCCCGAAAGCTGCCTCTAGCTCTGCCCCCTGGCTCCTTCTCACGCATTAGAACAACTCAGTACAGCTTTTGTGATGGGTCTAGACAGCAAGTCTGACTCCCACCTCCACATGTAATAACTTCAGTGAAAACAAGGAAAGGACAGACCTCAGACCCAGCCTCTACCACCTTCCACAACGTTATCAGTCTCTTCTTCTAGAACAACTTGGCAGGCTCTAAAAAGAGCAGCCAACCTTCAAACTGTCCAGGCTTATTCTCCAGCCTCGATCTGTAGTTCCCATGACTGAGACGCCTGCCCCTGCCATTCTCACCCTTGAACATTCACCTTAGTCACTACCCTGTCTACATGGCCTCCTGTGAGCAGCAGGGAAAGAGAATGACGTGGCTATTGTACCAGAACAAAACCACCACACTCCCCAAATGGCTGTTCTGGATAAGACCCCAAGTATCACGTCACAATCCTCTCCCTGGTGGCCAACACTAGGCTACATCACACTCACCAGACACCAACTTTTGTACCACCACATTGGATCCCTATCACAACCCACAGGCAGGTACCACAGTCTGTAATATAGAGGCAAGAACACTAAGCCAAAGGAAGTCAGTTTACTCACACAAGCTCCCCCGACTAGGAAGGTTGGCTGGCACTTGCAAGCACACTCCTGATCTCTCTATTCCCCACACTGAGGACATGCAGCCTGTCCCTTTGAGAGGAGAATGTGCTCCAGTGGCATCCAATAAATAAACCAAAAAACCAATAAAGAAACTACAGTATCTCATTACTTTCTTATCTCCAAGAGAGTTCTGAAACACTGGCACTTGGGCACCAACAGCTGCCTGACTGGGGTTTGTTTCGATGAAATAAGCTAGACTGTGGATCCCCACAATAACTTTACTGCTCAACCAAGTCCTCTGCTCTTAAATATACATGGGTAATGACCATGCATACCACTATCTTGAACCTCAGGCCACCCTCCAAGGCTGATGGCCAACTTGGAAGTGGAAAGACAGGAGAGACCCCAATTAAAAGCAATTAGAAAAGGATCTACCTGAATTCATCTAGGAAACGCATCCACCCAACCTTCTGACATGTGATACCAGGTCATCTACAAATGTGTTGGGCTGAATTCATTGCTCTGCTGGCATTCTGGACACACTCTATAGGACACCTAGAGACTCCTGAGTGTTTGTGCCCATATTACCTCTCTGTGCAGAAACAGCATAGGCTTTCCTAAAAGTTTTTCTCCCTTGCGTAATTATGCTTTCAATTGTTAATAGCTATAATTATGGAAGATGGCATTGCTGTGCTTGTAATTTTTCCTATTCCCCTTGGTATTTATTGATGACAAATGACTTTATTAAAAAATAATGATAATTATCTTGTTTGGTTGTATATCAATATAGTTTCAGTTTTTCTTTATTACCACTTATGGAATTTTATAGATTGCTAACATTTAGCTCTTTTATTGGCTTACAGCCTCTTGATGGTATAAAAAGAGAGGCTAGAATTAATCACTTTACTCCTTCCTTTCCTGACCCTCTAAGGCCCACTCCAACTGTTAACAAAGCCAGAGCACACTCCGGACACGTGGCCCTAAGAGGTTCTGAGTTTTACTACTACATAATTTTCAAATCAGTTTCACACCTCTGAACTCTCCCCCAAAGGACCCCTGTGTCACCAGATGGCAGCAAGTGAGAGGCTGTCCCCACATGGAGCCTCACACAGACAGTACCACGGCTCACAACGAAGCCCCTTCTGCGGCAGCCAGAGCTGGAAACCTGCTAAGCTGGCTATGAGAAGCTCATGGAAGAAAACAGCTCTCATGCTCCCCTCAAAGAGAGCCCTATTGGGTTAATTAACTCTCTCCCAGGAGCATCATGGAGGGGCCCCCTTTGCTAGGGAGGACTCCACAACTCTCGGGCAATTTCTTCCATAGAGGAACACCTCTGGAGCCCCACCCTGAGCTCTCTCTGAAGATGTTCACCATGAAGAAGCCTGCCCAGTTCTGTTTACATCTGGGTAACAGCTCAGTTCACGTTCCCAGAAAAATGAGCACCAAAACAAATCAATGACCCAAATGCAGCCTGTGTATCATTCTTCACAACTAGTCTGTTGGGCAGGATTATTATGTGAACACGTAATCTGAACCTTCAAACAGCCAGAAGAATAGCCCCATCCTCTCAGACTTGCTGTTCAAGTCTTCTCTTTTGGAGAAGGAGGAATATAAAAGAAAAGGAATCTCACACTAGGAACCATACTCTACTGGGAAAGTCCAAGTCCACATCCAGTACCTCTATGAATCCCACCACTCCCTCCTACAAAAATGTTGTCAATAATACTCGCAATTCTGGGCTTTTAGGGATCAACTGAGTTAAATGTCAGGTTCATACTCTTTCTTCAATATTTTCTTAATACGTATTAATTCATTTCTCTTCCTTTGAGGCTACTGGCCTCAGTTGGGAATGGTTCTGTCTTCATACAAGACATTTATCAATGACTGGACAAATATTTCTTGATTGCAACTTGGGAAGGGCCATGGGACTGGCACCTGTGAAGGAAGTTAAAGGATACACAGGGCACAACTCACAATAAACAATTCTCTGGACCAAAATGTCAATAATGCCATGACTAAGAAATCACAGAACAGTGTGAAAACACATTTTTTTTTCATTATGGGTTCTTCACCCAAATGTCTATCTCTTTAACTAGAGGAGTAATGCTTGAATGACCATCTACCCTGTGCACAGCCATGAGCTAGGGACATCCCCAGCCAGGTCATGAACCTGGCCACCTGCTGCTACTGTCCCAAAGCAGAACTTCTCTTCTCGTCTGAGTTGTGCACCCCTATCAGTGTCAAGCCTCAGCATCTCCGTTCTTCTTCGTGCTGCTCTCAGGGGCCCTCAAGTCAGACGTGCTGTGTGTCAGAGCAAGGATCTGTGTTCATCAACAATTCTAAATATAGCAACAGCAGTTTGAGAATCAAAGACTGGGCCTTGGGGACATCAATATTTGCATGTTCATAATAAATACTTAACTACACATCTGTGTGATGTTCAATATAGTTGTGGAAGCAAAAGAATATTTATGTTGATTTTTGTCAAGTTCCACAGCTAAACCATCTGATGTACTGAGTAAGTGCCACTGAAAGTTCTGGCGATTACCTTAAGTATCTCTGTGATATACAATTACCCATTAGTGATGCACTTGACACACTCTGAGATTTTTTTAAGTATTAATTAGCTTATACACTTGTCCCTGGGGTCAATGAAATATTTTTCCAATCTGCACACTAAACATCCATTGCTTCCCTATCTGATGTATACATCTACAACTCCTACTGATATAATAGTTAATGTTTAAGGCCTGGTTTCATGCTTTTATTTTATAGAGTATCACCACATAACCCAAGCTTGATTCAAACTCAAGGTCCTCCTGTGGTAGCTGCCAGAGTGGGGGGTTACAGATGTGTGCCATTCTGCCTGGCTTTTGTGGTTTTCTTTTTATGTTGTGCATGTGCATAAGCATACATATGTGTGCACACACACACATAATTCCACAAGCAGAGGCCCCCAATAGTCACTTTTTACAGGTTTACAATGTGCACTGATCTGCAATGAGTACTTTGTAGTCACAATCTCATTTCACCGTGTGCCTGCCTTCTCCATCTCCCATCCCACAGGGGAACATGGAGACTTAAGCGAGGTTAAGTAATTGTTTCAAAGCCACACAGCTCAGAAGTACCAGGTTAACTGCTCATACTCAATGTGTCTGGTTCGGAGACTTAAGCGAGGTTAAGTAATTGTTTCAAAGCCACACAGCTCAGAAGTACCAGGTTAACTGCTCATACTCAATGTGTCTGGTTCTAAACCCATGCATATCACCAGGTAACAGACCAGTAGGAAACAAACCAGTTGAAAACAACCTCATAGACTTGAACTATAGGTATACTACCAGAACCAGAAAATACATTTCAAAGAAATGATTACTTACATGCAGAAAGATGCATGCTTACTGTTGCAGAATCTGACAGAGTCAAAAGTGGAGATGCCAACTAGAGGGAGTAAATCCTCTCTGTGGAGTACAAAGAGGAAGAAACCTGGCAGAGAGGGAGTTGCTTACCCACCACCCACTCACCTTCCTTCACAGGCACCAGAAGCCTGATTTCATGTGGGGTGGCATTGCAGCCCCTGGAAGACTGTGCTCCTTGGCCTGCCCTGTGGCTAACAAATGATTAACAATCAGTTCCCTCTCACACTAATCTCTGGGGTACAAATTTTCCTTCTGCGGCCAATTCTAGCTGCCAATCCCAGGCCAACTGGCTTGGAGAGATTCCTGAGAAAACTTGACTTTCACAACCTAGGACGAACTGACTTTGGTGGCAGAGTGCCGAGGGCTGAACCGTGCGGCACAAAACAACCCTGACTCCCCTTGAGGATGAGACAGGCAGCGGCATATGCTTTCTCTTTTCTGTTCCTTCTTCCTCCTCCTTTCCTGGCATGTGGGCCTGGTAACTGGCATTCTGTCACTTACCCCAAACCATGGCAGCAACTCAGAAAATGAGAGTCCCAGGGAAGGATGGTGCTCCAGAAGGCAGAGAGCAGAGAAAGGCAAAAGTCTTGACCAGGTTGACATGATGAAGCCGACATAAGGTTAGCTAACTCCAGGCCTCCTCCCCGAGCAAGAAACTAAAGCCCCCACTTGAAGCCCTTGCTTATGGAGGCTACTGCCCTCTGCTACCGAATTAATACCCACACCTCAGCCCGCACCGTCACAACTCCATTGCATGTATCTTCTACAAGGAAAAGGCTTTATGACATTATTATTTGCAAACGAAAAAGGCAAAAAAATTTAAGAGTCAAATGACCAGGCACTTGATAAATGATTTTGTGGTTGCCAATTCTAATAAGAGCCTGCACACCCCCATAGAGTTTAAAAGGTGAGAGAGGAAAATCAGGGCCTGTCAGGGAAATCCCATGCATACAAGTGACTTACAAATCAGTGCCATGAGCATATCCTGAAAAATGAAATGTGAGGCTGGAAACCAACCAAGTTCTCTGGGTATGAAGAGGAATTCTGGACAGATGAAAAGCAAAGGCCCCCTGAGGTAGAAGCTTAAGGGAAACACAGGACAGGTGTGTGTGGGGGGGAGCACAGGAGGTGTGGTCAGGCTGAGGTCTCCAACTAAGGAAAAGTCCAGAACTCCTGGAAGGGAGGCAAGGCAGCAGTCCATAATCCCCTGGCTCGAACATCAGCGAATCCCTACTAAGGTGACCCAGCCAAGGAACACCAGAGACCGAAACAAAGATAAAGACAACAGAGTACTGAGCCACCAAGCAGGATAAAGCCAACATGAGTGGTTCAGCTCAAGTCTCTGGACCCCGAGGTCACATCAAAGAGGGCTGCCAGTGCCAAGATATCCTTGGGGAGACCTCAGACACATCTAAAGGGGTCTCTGTCACATTCCCCCGGGAGACCATGAGGTTTATCCTGAGGGTGATATATTGGAAAGTTGATCGCTGTCTCATTCTTCTGTCTTCCACAAAACAGTAGCCAAGGCCATCTGGGGAATCAGCTTTGTAGACCACATCAAGTCACTATGCTCTTGGTATATCCCAGTTACCTCCAAATAGAGTCTATGCTGCAGAAGTGATGCTAAAGATAGTCCCCTGCTCCAAAAGATGTTCTATTCTAAGAGAATGGATTGGATATACCTAAAGATGTATAGAACGCATCCAGTGGTCCCAGTGAATGAAGAGGTAACAAAGAGAAGAAGAAAGTATAAGTTGTAATATTGAAAAAGAGAAGAGAACAGTCCTCACGCACTCATTCATAAATTCATCAGCAAGTATTAAAAGGATGCAAGTTAGGCAGCTGGGCATTTTTCTAGAATCTTGAAAACAAGACAGTGGGTGCCTGGACAGCAGGAAGTCCCTGAAAAATAATCAAGAGACATCTCTCATTCATTGGAGTGGAAGCCCACTATCCTTATACCCAGAGATAAGTATAGCTCTCATCCTTCATCAAAAAAAGAAAACAAAACAAAAAACAAACAAACAAAAAACCCTTCTCTTTGCAACAGATGGGGACTATTACAGAAAACTACAACCAATCAAAATGCAGAGAATAGGAGACCACATGGTGCCTAGTCCCATTGATACAACACCGCTCTTGCACATAAGGCTCAGGGGTCATTGAAGAAGAGGGGGTGAAAAGATTGTGAAAGCCATAAAAACAGGAAGTTCGCTGTGAGATTGTGTCTCCCTGAAATGTCAGAGAAGCTACATCCATGAAGTCTCGTCAGCATGGCTTCCTAAACAAGACCTAAACGAGGACGACACCAGTGGACTTGCAAACATGGACGGGGGAAAAGTCATGAGGCCTCAACCCTAGGCAAAGAACTGTAAGCAGCAAGGAATGCTGAGAGTGGAAGAGAGAGTCTTACCCAGGGAAGAGCTCCCCAACCCCCAGGTTTTCTAATTACCGAAGGGTCACCCCTGAAATCCTATACACACAAGTACCATTACACAGACCCAGCAGGTATATTTGTATATCTCTGTGTGTGTGTGTGTGTGTGTGTGTGTGTGTGTGTGTGTGTGTGAAACAACATTTTTGTTTAAAAGAGGCCATGAATTTGAAAAGGAGCGAGGGGGTACATGGGAAAGATTAGAGAAAAGAAAGGGAAGAGGGGGAATGATGTAATTATAATTTCAAAAATGAAAATTATTATAAAAAAAGGAAACATTATTATCTTTAAGTTAATGATTCATAGCCAATAAAAAAGGCTAAATATTTCTCTTTTGATAACTTGCTATGAATGAAACACTAAAGGTGTTCTTAAACACCTTATTTTAGATCTTCATCAAATAAAATTAATTGAGCAAATTGAGCAAAACATCACAACTAATATGATTAAAATTTACAAAACACAGGTTCTGCTTCTTCAAGTAAAGACAGAGTTAGCAAGGAACCTGACGGTATAGTATTACTGCATCGGTACCCCAAGAGCACTGTAGGACAGAGTAGCAGAGCATACATGTTAAAAACTCTCATATGGAGCCACCATGCTTCACAATCTTCCCAAAAGCATCACTGTGACCGCACATTGTGTTCAACGTAGTATTCCCAAGAGCAGAGGCAGGCAAGCTCTTGGATCCTCCTGCTGGCCCACCTGAAGATGGGGAGACCTGGCCCACCTGAGGATGGGGAGACCTGGCCCACCTGAGTGTGGGGAAACCCGGCCCACCTGAGGATAGTGTCTTAGTTTGGGTTTTATTGCTGTGAAGAGACACCATGACCACAGCAATTCTTATAAAGAAAACATTTAGTTGGGGTGGCTCGCTTACAGTTTCAGAGGTTCAGTCCATTATCATCATCATGACAGGAAGCATGACAGCATGCAGGCAGATGTGGTGCTGGAGCTGAGAGTGCTACATCTTGCATGGAACAGGAAGTCGACTGACTGTCACACTGAAGGAAGCTTGAGCAAAAAAGACTTCAAGGCCCGCCCCCACAGTGACACACTTCCTCCACCGAGGCAACACCTCCTAATAGTGCCACTCCCTTTAGGGGCCATTTTCTTTCAAACCACCACAAATGGGCAGACCTGGCCCACCTGAGAATGGGGAGACCTGACCCACCTGAGGATGGAGAGATCCCTGTAGACTCCAGAGACCATTCATGGCATACCCTGAATCACAAGGGCTGGTGAATATTGCTCTGGAATTGTCTTATGGAAACGTCCCTTCACATGTAGAAGGAAACCAAATACCTGAAATGAGGTAGTGCAGAAGATGGAGACGGGAGATGGGGGTGGGGGTGGAGAACAAGCATAGCCAGTTCACTAAGCCAAAAATAAGCCCTGCAGAACTGCAATCCTCCAAGAATGGAGATACTGCAGGTATCTGAGGACAGGAGACACTCTCTCCAGCCACACAAGTCACAGAAGCTTCTTCATGGCCAGGCAACATGCCACAAGCAGAGGCTGATGTGGACAACCCCTTCAGGAGACTCATGAAAATCCTGGGCAGGCAGACAGTGTTCCATCCCTTTCTGCTTTGAATACACAAGTCAAAGCTAGTTGCCATGGAACCAGTTTCTCAGTGAGGTACTGAATTAAGAAAACGAATAAACTCGTAAGAGATGAGAAGCTCCTGTGGCAGGTTTTAGCCACGAGACCATCTTAAGCACACTTTACTCCTATGGTGAGCACAGGCAAGGCATGGGTCGGTCACAACAATGGTGAGTCCTCAGCTGCCACATGGAAGTGTCTAGAATGACCATGGTCTCAAATTCCTCTGGCATGGACATTCCTCTAAAACAATCCTGAGTTTCACTCTGGTGAACCTTCACACACTCATGCCTATGTCTCATTGTACGTGTGTTCTTCTTCTTCATTACATCAGACCCACTTGAATTTCAGCATTTTCCACCTTGATGTACTAACCCAAACCAACGTGAGGAGAAAACAGTTCAAATTGGCTTGCATCTCCCTGTCACCATCCATCCCTGAGGGAAGACAGGACAGGAACTCAAGAAAAGAATCTGGAGTTAGGAGCTGAAGCAGAGACCATGAAGGGACCCTGCATCCTGGCTTGCCTCCATGGTTGGCTGGCCTGCTTTCTTGTACAAGCCAGGCCCTCTTGCGAAGGGTTGGCACTGCCCACAGTGGACTGGGCCCTTCCACATCAATCATGAATCAAGACAACACTCCACAGACTTGCCTAAAGGCCAGTCGGATGGAGGTATTTTCTCGGCTGAGGTTCCCTCGTACCATGACTCTAGCCTGTGCCAAGTTGACAAAAAAACTAACCAGCATACTTGCATGACCAGTCCGTTTTCACAGGCATCATGTCATAATTAGCATGTACTTGCAAGAAACCCTTTTCACAAGCTTTGGTGTTTATATATTAACTCGCTCATCCTAACAACACTGTATGAAGGGATATTACTGTTATCCTTTAAAGAGTAACGAAACTGAGGTACAGAGAGTCAGTGACCTACCCTGCCGGGAGCTGAGGCAAAGACCGGGGATCTAAATTCAGCAGTTTGGCCCGGTTGGTGCAGCCTTTGGTCCCAATGCTATATTACATCTCTGTTTACTTATTCATTCCAAAGATGAACAGGATGAACTCAGGCATATCGTCTAAAGCATGATGGGAAAGAACTAAAGTGTGCTTAGCCACCCTTGTCTCCCATCCTTTCCACCTATTCCCCATTCCCAGAATTGAACAGCTAGATATTTATCCTATCACTGCCCCTTGAAATAGGATTTCAATGTTAAAGTGTGATTAGATATCCCAAGATGCATAGCATCTAACCTAAACAGCTGTCAGATGGAAGATCTGGGGATGACTGTGGCTCCAGGGTACAAGAACAGAACACCCAGGACATCTTCTTTTTTTGTTTTTTCCTGGCTTAACTAAAAAAAATTATGTATTGTTTATTCTAACACGTGGGCACATTCTTTTTTCTTTTCTTTTATATAAGAGATTTTTCTATTTGTTTTACATATCCGCCACAGATTCCTCTGTCCTCCCTCCTCCCATCCCCCAACCTTACCCCCCAACTCACCCCCCCCATTCCCACCTCCTCCAAGGCAAGGTCTCCCCTGGAGATTCAACCCAGCCTGGTAGATTCAGTTGAGGCAGGTCCAGTCCTCTCCTCCCTGAACCAAGGCTGAGCAAGTGTCTCAGCATAGGCCCTAGGTTCCAAAAAGCTAGCTCATGCACCAAGGACATGTCCCAGGCCCCACTGCCTGGGGGCCTCCTAAACAGTTCAAGCTAAACAACTGTCTCACTTATCCAGAGGGCCTGATCCAGTTCCATGATATTAACATCTTAGTGGCTATTCTAGGTTTGGGGCATTTTTCTTGGCTAAAAGACAGCAAAAAGATGTTAACATTTATTGGGTACTTGCTCACAGGTGCCAGACAATTCACCACATGTCCATCTCCATGAATCTGTTTGACACCCAAAACAAATGCAGCAGAAGTCATGAATGGAAGCACAGTTTTTAGAGAGAAAGAGGTAGACTTGAGAAGGTGAATATTTACCGTATCGCTAAAGGAATTTAGTCAGAAGAGACAACTCATGAGTTTCCACCAAAAGCTGACCTCAAGCCAAGGCCTTTTCTGTGTCAGCATGCCAGGTAGTAGACACCCCATCCTTTAACACCAGGAACCACTCCTGGGTTCTTTTTTTTTTTCCCCTCTGAGCAATGAGTCTTCGCAGATTTACTGGTTGCTAAATGCTACTGACTCCAGCTAATTCCCAAATTAACTAGATTCTTTTCGGAGCTTGTAAAATGTGCTACACAGTCAACTTCCGAATTTAGCATGCAAGATGATGACCACAGCACGAAGAATGGTGTAACTTTCTTGGGAGAACAATGCACGCCCCAAAGCCTGCCTTTTAATTTCTACCGCCTTTTACGAGGAATAGAGCAGAGACACACCTAGGACACCGCATATTAATTTCAACACAGCTAATACCCAAAATGTCCCACCAATTTACTCTTCACTGACAATGTTAAAAGAAAATGATTTATGCAGATCAATCATCTCGCTCATCAAGTTCTACCCTGACAACCAGCCTTCATCATTGCTATTTAAAAGGCACCGCTGACAGAAAAGACCGATTCTTTGATTAAGGGCCCTGTCTGGCTAACCTTTTATTTGAAGAATGATTGCTGCTGAGTGACAAATACTTTTCCATTCATTTCAAGGCAAAGATATTGACATTCAAATTCTTGATGGCTACACTGAGCAGATGCCACTGTTGCCAAGAGGCATAAGAGCAACAGCAGGTACACCCCAGCTCTGGGGGCAAGGGGGCCGAGAATCAGATGGAGAGACGCCCCCGGAGGCGAGGGCTAAAGGTTTGCAGAGTGAGCTCGCTCTCCCAACCAGTTCCCCTTTGCTCGCGGCTCTCCAAGCACAGCTGTCTGTGTTTTCACCCCAGCGCTCTCCTCAAACGTCTCCTTGTTTTACCTTGACCCTGTTTGGCCCCACATGGGCTCCGGGGACTAGAATGGAAAAGAAACGTGGGTGTGTGCAGTCCCCAAACCTGGGGGGGAACATCTTCTTCACAGGATCTGAGATGACCACAGGTTAAAGAGACTGGCTTCCTTTCTGCCTCCTGGGGTATGAAGTGGCTACATACAAAATGGAGAGGCTCAGGAAAAAGAAATCACCCAATAAGGCATTTTAAAGGGGATGGCTACCTGCCTTGGGGAAAGGAGAGAAGAACAAGAGAGAATCAGAAATTGACAGAAACGTAATCAAAGAAAAACAAAATGAGCCTCTTTTTTTAAAAAATCAGTTTTTCTAATCCATTTTAGGCAGAGATATGTCTTGGTCAATACTGTATATGCATAATATAAAATATATACATATCTTCACAACAGGTTGACTTTGCTTGTTATTTCTTAAGTATAAAATATTAGCCTCAAGGAAAGGTGAAAATCATGGATTAGGGGAGGAGCTTTGTGACTTGAAGTATCACAAAGCCTCATAATTAATCATTTCCAGGAATGAAATGAAACTATCTCAGCAAGCCATTAACAATTCCTTTCTAATCTCCCTAAGTCTCAAGGAGGAAGGGTGTCAAAAAGCAAACTGTAGGTCTAACCCTCCAACAAATCTCTCACGGTGGGGGCGAGGCAGCCGAGAGGAAGCAAGAACCTTCTTTTAAGTCACCCCAAGGCACACCAGATATACCAGCCGTCATCATAGAGGAAAACCAGGGGACTTTGGGGAAAGGAGTGGGAGAAGAAGACACAGCATGCATTTGAATCCAGTCTCTTCCAGAAATTAAGTAAGGACTCTGCGGCAAATTATTGTGGTGGTATTGTATTCCCCAAAATATTGCATAACTTAATAAACTTATCTGGGGCCAGAGAACAGAAAAGCCACTAGATACTTAAGATAGGCAGTGATAGCACACGCCTTTAATCCTAGCATTCCAGAGACAGAAATCCCTCTGGATCTCTGTGAGTTCAAGGCCACATTGGAAACAGCCAGGCATCAGGTGACACACGCCTTTAATCCCAGAAAGCAAGCCTTTAATCCCAGGGAGTGGTGGTAGAAGGTAGAAAGGTATATAAGGCGTGAGGACCAGAAACTAGAAACATTTGGCTGGTTAAGCATTTGGCTGGTTAAGCTTTTAGGTTTTGAGCAGCACAGTTCAGCTGAGAGCCATTCGGATATGAGGATACAGAGGCTTCCAGTGTGAGGAAACAAGACCAGCTGAGAAGTTGGCCAGGTGAGGTTAGCTGTGGCTTGTTCTGATTCTCTGATCCAGCATTCACCCCAATAACTGGCCTCAGGTTTGATTTTATTAATAAGACTCTCTAAAATTCCTGCTACACAATCCTCTTCTATGCCGTCTGTAAAATACGGGTGGCGATGGCTGCCTTGCAGAGTTATCTGTAGATTTGTAGGGGAAGCAGGGGGAGGGAATACGTGCATGTGTGTGCAGGTACATGAAGGGCATAGGTTGACTTTGGGTGTCATTCCTCTGGAGGCAGCACTATTTTTTTTTTTTTTTTGAGTCCAAGTCCCTTAAAGACCTGGAACTCAGTGAGTAGATTTGGCTGATGATCAAAAGTCCCAAGAATCTGCCTTTCTTTCATGACCACCAATTTGGGCTTACATCATGCCTGGCTTTTTTAAATGTAACTACTGGGGACTGAACTCATGTCTTCATGACTATATGGCAAGCTATTATGTAGCTAGAGTTTTTTTGGTTCTGCCTGGCCCACGGTCAGGACAAATCTCTCTCACCCGCCAGTCCCGCAGCTGCTCAGACCCAACCAAGTAAACACACAGAGACTTACATTGTTTACAAACTGTATGGCCATGGCAGGCTTCTTGTTATCTAGTTCTTCTATCTTTAATTAATCCATTTCTATTAGTCTATACTTTGCCACGTGGCTCATGGCTTACCGGTACCTTACATCTCGCTTGTCATGGCGGTGGCAGCTGGCAGCGTCTCTCTGCCTCAGCCTTCCACTTCCCAGAATTCTCTTCTCTGCTTGTCCCGCCTATACTTCCTGCCTGGCTACTGGCCAATCAGCACTGCTTTTATACAGCGCGGGATCCACAGCACTATGAAGTTGAATTCTCTCTCCAGTCCTTATCTGCAGATATTAAAATAAATGAAATAAACCGCTTATTCTGACCCAAGCCCCTCGCCACCACTTTCTCCTCTTCTCCTTGCTGCTCACTGGCTTGCTGAGAGCAGTCCAAGGCAGGTGCCAAACAAAGTACCAAAAGTTACAGCCCTACTTCCCTCCCTGTGCGGCGACGCGAACGAAAGACAGTATTGACATTAAAGCCCTTTATAAAGCTGAAATCGACCCCAAAAGATCTGCTCTTACCCCAGCGTTCACCACAAGCCTGACACTCTAAACTCATTGTCATATCTATCAAGACCAAGAACCCATTAATTAACCAGGAATTATAATATCTCTTGCCACTTGATACTCATAGTAGCTGCTTCAACAGCTGCCTAAAACCAGTAAGTTCCCAGTGCAAGCTGCCATTTTCTTCCCATAACAAAAATGTATCAGATGTTTGTTATAACCCGAGCCTTGGGCAATAAGATGAGTGAGAAGATGCAGTATTTGTTCAAGTAAACAAACAGATCTAGAAAGGATTTCCGGGAAGATTCTACACAGCAAGCCATCACCAAGTAGAAAAAGAAGGCAGTGGGTGTGCAGAGGGGGCTCAGCAGTTAAGAGCACTTTGTAATCTGGCAGAAGACCTGGATTGGATTCCCAGTGGCAGCTTCCAACTGTCTGTAACTCCAGTCCCAGGGAATTCAATACCCTCTTCTGACCTTGGTGAGCTCCAAGCACACATGGGGTGTACATACATACTTGCAGACAAAACACTCATACACATAAAATAATGAAACGGTGAGAGAGAGAGAGAGAGAGAGAGAGACAGAGACAGAGAAAGACAGAGAATAAATTAGGGTGTACTTTGGGGAAAGGGTGTCATCTGAAAGGCATGGAGGTCTGAGATCTCACCATGCTATAGCAAGGACAAAGTAAAGTCCAAGTCATAGTCTGGAATTCAAGATGACATCTCCTGGCAATGAGGAAAGCGAACCTGAAGTTGCTGCCATACGGCCCATGGTTTAGAAATGCCATTTGTTCCCATAAATAGTTGTACACAACAAACATCTGCTGGACACCTACTCTGTGATAGAACATGGAGACACAAGGGCTAAAATATCTCATTCTCACACTTCCTCTGGAGGTGGGGGTGCTGACTTGCTCTGAACAATATCAGCTACATGACAGGGGCCATGTGGGACCACTGGTTCTATCACCTGTGGACTTCTTTGTGACCTGATGTGCCAATGAGGGATCTTGTTCTCTGTCTGGCCCTAGTACTGTGTTTCTGTAGACTCTGGCATGTATTTCAGATAGTGACGCACAGAGCTCTGTCCTTGGGTTTCTGCTTGCCCTTGCTGACTCTGACTGATATTGTCCTGTGTGACCGACTATGATGGTTGGAACTGCCTGGAAGCTGCAGGAAAGATCTCTAAAGGCAGAAGATCTTCATTCCAATCCTCTATCCCTTGTGCCCTGTACTATGCCTACAATATAGAAATGGCCTGGATAACATGTTTATCATGCTATCAAAGCACATGCTTATCAAATGCCATTTTAGGGTCATTGATGTTGGGTCTGGCCAATGTATAGAAAAGGGATTACAGTCTGGCCCTTAAAACAGCCCATTACCAGTCTTTTACTAGGCAGATTAAAACAAGATCAGTGCATTCTTTCACTTTGATGGATACCAGAAGTCTAAAATCAAGATGTGAGAAGGCCATTTCCACCAAATCTCTAGAGAAGGACCCCTCTGTGCCCTTCCCAGCTCAGGGTAGCTCCCAGCATTCCTCAGCCTGTAAACTGCACTCTCTGCCTCTGGCTTTGCATGGCTCATGTGTCTGTTTCTCTAATGAAGATACCATTCAACAGATTTACAGCCCACTCTAAATCCAGTTATGATCTCATCTCAAGAGCCTTAAGCAATTTTACCTGCAAGGACCAAACTTCCAACGAAGGTCACATTTTGGGGTTACAGGTAGACATTCAACCCACCACCCCCCTGATGTGGTCTCATGCCCCAGGGCAACAAGATGTCAGGACCTTTATCCAGCCAGAGCTAGATGTGGCTACACAAAGTCTGGTTTGCCTAATCTTGGCCCTAGCTGGGCATGTGATGAGCAGGAAGTAGAGGTAGCTTGTAAACTAACACATTAATTTGCTACCACAGCAGAGAAGCGCCTTCACGGGCTGTCCTAGCTCTACAATTCAGACTGCGTGCAGAGCAGGGTCTAGCATGCTACGTCTTCAATTGCCTTCAGATTTCTGCTCAAAAGCCCTTTTAGGTTTGCTCTTGCTGAACACTCTCGGAATTTCTTCTAGAGCTTTGCTTGGCTTGATTACAAGTGTTTCGGGGGGTCCTTGTTTCCCTTGGGTAGTCGAAGGAGGCTTTGCTGATAGCACCACTGTTTCTCTAGGGTTCCCTGGGGAGACTGTGGTAGCTTTTGCTTTTACTGGAGTGGGAGACAGGAGGAAAGGGGTCGAATGTGAATGTTTTCCAGCTAAATTTATCCAAAAATAAACCAAGAAAAACAGTATCCAGGGCCCATTTCTTGCCGAAGTGGAAGGAATGCAAGGCGGCTTTAGAGTCAGCCTGACTTAGGGTAACACTTTTAAGCTCTGCAAGCTCCATGGCTATGGGACCTTAGAATGTCACCTATTATCACAGATCCCTAGCTACCTTACCTTAAGACTTTCCACAGTGGGAGAATTAAAGAATGGTGGACACAAGTTAGGCTGAGCTTTTATCCTTTGCAGTAGCTGCCAGAAGACGGGAAGTCTGTGTTCTACCGTAGAAGCCAATGTGTTCTCATCTCCATCGTCTTCCCTCCCAAGGGAAGGGGAACTGGACTAGTATGAAGCTGTGATCTTTTGTACTAGTCTCAGTTATTTCTGGGGCAGAAGCCATTCTCTGAAGTTTGGTGTTCTTTGTTTTTTTTTTTCCCCAAAAAAGTGTGTTCATGTACACATGTTCACAAGTACATGTGTGTCCATTCATGTGTTTGTGTGTGTGTGTGTGTGTGTGTGTGTGTGTGTGTGTGTGTGTGTGTGTACATGAATGTGTATGTGGAAACCAGAGATAACCTTGGACATTAATAGTCAAGTGCTGTCCACTTTTTCTTTCTTTAAGGCAGGCTCTTGCCCTAGGACCTGGAGCTGCTGGTCAGTGAGACTCAAGGATCTGCCTGTCTACACATCCCCAATGCTGGGATTATAAGCACAGCCCCCTATGGCAGGCTTTTCACATAGATCCTGGGGATGGAGTCCTGGCCTTCATGCTTGCTGGGCGAGCACCTGACTTAGTGCACTAGTTACTTCCCGACTGCTGCGATAAAACGCCATGAATGAAGGAACTCACAGAAGGTTTTATTTGGGCTTCCGGTACCAGAGGGATGAGAGTCCATCATGGTGGGGAGGCATGGCTGGCAGCAGGAACAGGCAGCTGAGAGCCCACATCCTCTCAAATGCAAGCCTGAAGCAGAACAAGCAAACTGGAAAATGGTCCAAGGCTTTCAACTTACAAAGCCTGTTCCCAGTGACGTATTTCCTCCAGCAAGACTGCACTTCCTAAACCTCCCCAAACAGCACCACTAACGAGGTACCAAGTGTTAAACTAGTCAAGCCTACAGGGAACCTTTTCATTCAAACCACTAAACTGACTGAGCTATTTCTTCAGCTCCTCTGGGCATTTTTTTTTCCTAGTTCATCCTTTTAGATACTAAAATTATTCTTTAGAAAGAGCCATGGCACAGTGGGGAGACAGTCTGATGCCTGAAACCAAGTGAGTTTTACTCTTAAATATTTCCCAAGAGTTCATTTTATTCCTCTAGTCTAACTGAAAACTCTCTGAAGGTAGGAATGTGTCTCATCCTACTTCTGCAAACCTCATAGTAGTCACCACGGAGCTAATGTGGCAAAGGGCCCCCCCCTCCCAGCTCTGGAAGAGTGTGGGGAAACACAGAAACTGGGGAGTTCCCGTGATTAAGTTGGGCTTGGCCTCAAGTAGAATGTGTGTCCACAAATGAATAGGCAAGTATCAGTTAGCCAGTATGGTCACACAGGAAACAGAAGAGGGCAAGGGTTGAAGCAGTTAAGACTGGACCACACAGAAGGTAGGATTTATCTCCACTCTTGGGTTTTGGTGGGTTTCCCCAGAAATAAGTCAACTAACAAATTATTTATTATCTGCTCCCTGACAGCTAGATAACAAAGCAAAAATAAAATAAAACAAAAAGACAAACAAAAAAAAACCATGCTTTTATGGTTGTGTGAATATTTAAATTGTATACTGTCTCTCATATAGTATGCATGAGACAGTGTGTGTTTTCTATAAATATGCAATAGGTGTTTATAACACCTGCCTTGTGCTAGTCTCTGGACTAAGTGTTTTACCTGCCAGCTCATTCCACATTCACAACTCCGTAACACAGGTACAACTGTCATCAGCATCTCACCAAAAGGACACTAAAATGCAGAATCATTAGCTTGCTCAATATTACAGAACAAGTGGGCGGCAAGACCACCATTCAAATCCTGCCAGCCTAGCTCTGGAGCCCATGCCTGTAGCCACAAGAGCACCGGACCTCTCAGGTGGGTAGGAGAGATGGGGTGGAAAAGAGAACCTTTAGAAGGAGCCTAGCTGGGGAGGAGGTTTGCATGCCTCCTCTGCAATGAATGGAGCTGTTGTGGGAGCGGGGAACTGCCCCCTACGGATAAATGCAATGGGAAAGGCTGTAGACGCTAAAGGGGGCGGGGATGGGCCCTCCTAGCGATAATAAGCCTTTAAATGGATGCCTCTGGTCTTTGAGGATTGTAGCCCATATTTAATGGTCCGAATGGTGGCAGCAGGTAAGGGTGCACAGCTCAGGCCAACTGACAACAAAGGAAAGAGAAGGGGCTGAGGAACGGCTCCCGAAATCCGTGCGAAGTCAGCCCGAGCCTTACGGCGCTAACACAAAACCTGCCAGTGGCAGTGGCAGCCAGCTCTTCTACCCACTCTGCAGAGCTCAACTGCCCATCAACTCTTGTTTACCATTCCTAAATAAATCATTTCAGTCTCCTCCAGCTTTGGCCCTACTCCACGGTGAACAGAGTCAACCAGAATGCCCCACTTGAGCATGTCATCAAAAGCGGAGACACCCGTGTTCTCTCCCAGCTCGGCAACCCTTGTGAGCAAGGGCCCACCTCCCTCCTTGGGCATATCAGAATGAGCAATATTTGACTGTAGAGTCTTTCATCTCTGCAGCTTTGAAAACCTCAAACGTCATATCAGATCTACAACAAAGAGCCAGGACTTCAGGGGTTGACAGCGCGGCCGTAATTAAAGACAAGCATCAGTGGCTGCCACATTAAACAATGCCATGTTTTAGCTGCTCCAGAACCAACTGTTTACCTTCCAGGCATTTCTACGGCAAGGTTTAAACAGGTGCTGCTTAAATTGTTTTCACAAAAGATAAGCAAACATGAGATAGGAACTTTTCTTCTCCCTGACACGGGGCGTAATATACAGCTGGCTACTCCCCCTGATCAGAGTGTCCAACTGATGTCCTTAGGGGAAGTCATCTCTAATAACTAACTAGAGTATGAATTCAAAAACAACATTAAATGGGTCCACTAGATGGCTCAGTGGGTAAAGATGCTTGCTGCCAAGCCTGAAGACTTGAGTTCTATCCTCAGATCCCAAAGGGTAGAAGGAGAAAACAAACTCCCACAAGTTGGGCTCTGATGTCAATATGTACATACATATGCACATGCCCACACACAATAAGAACATATGAATATATATAGATATATATAGAGAGAGATATATGAGAAAGTCACTGAAAATATTGTAAGAGTGCAACCAAAAGAGAAAAGGGAAACAACCCTCAAAGTTCTACCTTAAGCCCCTTCTGGATCATGAACCTCAGTTTCCCCACTTTGAAATAAGGACGTGACATTTTAAGTTGGTGCTGAAAGTTGTAACTTTTTTTTTCCAAATCTGGAGTTCATGGGAAACAAGCCCATTCGAGCAGTAGGCAATTTGCTAGAATAGATGATGCCAATGACCTGGGGTAAGGACGTGAGGACAGCTTCATGGAGCCACCAAGAGATCTCCATGGAGCAGCTCAAGGGGACGGTATCCTTGGTGGGATTTAGGAGGTGTCTCCATTTACCAAGGCCACTTCCCTTCCTCTTCATGTATATGACTCACAGATGGTTGGGGGACTGGAGGTCCCAGATGTTACTGGCTGTGGTTAAGGCCCTACATGGGACATCGTGACTCATTGTGTCTACCACTGGAAGATTTTCCTGATACTTGAGTATGGGACACTGTCACGGCATGGTGAGTTGTCCCGCATTTCTCTGCAGACTAAAAAACATTAACAACTTAGAGGAAAATCACTGGTGCTTGCTTGGAAGAGACCGAAAGAATGACAGAGGCTCCATCTTTCATCCTTCTAGAAAAGGAATATGAAGAGGGGCTAGGAAATTAGCCCAGGCAGTAAAGTGCTTGCCCCACAAGTGAGAGGCTTTGACTTTGTTCCCTGAACTCATGCAAAAATCTAGGCATGGTAGTGTACATCTGCAATCCAAGAGCAGCATTTGTAGAGACAGGCAGGTCCCTGGAGCTCTCTAGAAAGTTAGCCCAGCCTCCTTGGCAAGCCCTGGGCCAGTGAATGACCCCGGCTTTTGTTTTCTTTTGTTTTTTTTTTTAATAGATGGTACCTGAGGAATGACACTTGCTTCTACATGCACACACTAGCTCATGAGCTTCACACACAGAAAAATGCACACACACACACACACACACACACACACACACACACACACACACACACACGAGAAATCTTTTACTGGACCTACCCAATACCCTCAATAGCTGCTTCCCTTATCCCAAAAGTGTGGAGCTCTAGGAATTTTCCAAAGAAGAAACTCAGAAAGGCCTCACTTTGGTGTAGGGAGAGCTGGTCAACAGTTCCATCTGACTAGAACAGCCCAGCGGACTCACGAAGCCAGGAATCCTCCTCAGCCCCTCCCGGAGCTGACATCATTCTTGCTAGCCAAGCTTCCTTCCAGCATAGACCGCCCCATCTTGAAAACAATGACCCTTTATGGAATGTTTTCATCCCTGCTTCAGTCCTGCAAAATCAAAGAGCCAATCTGTCTGAGCTGGAAAAGTGTTTCTCAAGAATGTGGGAACGCTGCCTCGGTGGTTTATAGTCAGTGGTAATATCTCCTCTTGAAGCTGTCAGGTGGCCCTGCTGTTTGCAGAAGGAAACCAGACATAAATACAGCAAAACAACAACAACAAAACGTTTGAGATAGGCTACTGATTGTTGGTTTACGTTCTGAGTGGAGGAGCCACAGTGTTTTCCAAGCATGGTTGCGCTACAGTACTCTGCTTTCACACAAATGTGTTCTCTATCCTTCTGCTCATCCTAAACAGTCTGCTCCTTGTCTTGCTAAACTTGGCCTGCAGACAGAACTTTCAACTTAAAATATCTAACAATATGTCATATCCACCAGATACATGACAGCTATTCCTAAGATACATAATATTATTAATTGTTTTTGAATGAATTTGAACTGTTATGCATCCAAAAAGTATAAAAATGACATTTAGCCATCAACAGCTTTTGAAACATTATATACACAAAGGAGGAAACAGTAACAAGTCCAACAGTACTCATAATTTCAGAATTATACCCTTTGAAGCCAAAATGACATTAAGAGAAACAGGATGTAAAAACTTAAAAATAAAATTTTAATCCTTGACAATATTAAACTTGCCTCCTGATAAAAATTAAGTGTGAGCTAAATTATTTTTTATGCTTGAGGAACTGTCAAACAACTGGCTGTCTCCTTGGCTATTTAAAGAGATGGGGCTGGAGTGTGTGGGGAGATCTGGAAGGTTAAACAAGGGTGAGAGATGAGCAAGTCAACTGACTCCGACTGACTCCGACTTTACTAAGCATGTACTAGAATATCCGTTAGAAGATAAAAGAGAAAGACAGACTAAGCCTCAGAAGATCTCCCACTGAGGAGGTGAGAGTCTCCCATCACCTCAAAATTAAGAAACGAAGTCATCTGTGATTAAATGCCCACACTGAAAATGAAATGCCAGCCATAAAATTGAAGTAAGCAAGATGGGATGATAGAGCAGGAAGAACCCCACGCTGTCCACACAGACCCGAGGAAGCCCCATGCAAAAGCTGGGGGTTCAACTGGACCCAAATGATGAGGCTTACCTAGAAAGATCTAAGAAGGCCAGCGGGTATTTATTGTAGAAGAGGCCGTTTAGCAATGGCCTATAGACTAAAACAAATCTAACTTGTGGGAAGGATGAGTTAAAATGGACCTCAAGTTCCTTCAACTCCAAGGCATAGAAAATGTCCTGATGTCTTCTTCTCCATTGCTTCCACAGCCAGCTTCATGGAGTCCCAGAGGCCTCAGAATTATGAAGCTTCCAGATGGCCTCTCTCGTAAGACCTGTTCCAACTGGACCCAGAAATGGCCCTCCTCACATACAAGGACTGCATTCGTTTCAGAAGTCATTAATGTAGTCAGCACCAGAAATGATCATGACCTTCTCCCACTTGGTCTATCCCAACCTCTCTCCCGTGGGAGCACTGAGATCAGTGGCTGATCCCTGAAGGACCTATGATGGCACACCATGGCTGTTACAACGCATGTGTTACTACAGTGTCTAGAAACCTGAGGCCAGAGACTCTGAGGCACACTGGTGCTTCAGTGCATGGGGCAGCACCCTCCACAACCAAGAAGTCTCTCGTCTAAAATGTTAACAGACCCAAGCATGCAATGAAATGAATCTAAACATTCACAGTATCTCTGGAACAAATTTATTTTAACAAAATGAGCAGTTTCCACTTTCTTTCTATTAACTTAACCCATACCTATCTACTTACTCTAAATCCCAAGGGCTTCCTAAGACAAAATTGCCCAAACCATGCGACCTTGATTAATTTCCCTACCCTTCAACAACAACAAAACTCACCATGAGAGGAGAGCACCAAGGTTGGCGGGGGGGGGGGGGGGGGGGGGGGGGGGGGGGGGGGCGGAGCACCTGGGAAACACATCTTCCTTTCTTAGAACTGAAACCCTCACATCTCAAACCTTTGGGGGCTTTTCTGATTTTTTTTTTTTTTAAACTTCTGTGGTCTTCCAAAGGTAGACACAAAGCTATTCACATCTTTTTTTTTTTTTTTTTTTTTGGTTTTTCGAGACAGGGTTTCTCTGTAGTTTTGCACCTTTCCTGGAACTCACTTTGTAGACCAGGCTGGCCTCGAACTCACAGAGATCCTCCTGCCTCTGCCTCCCGAGTGCTGGGATTAAAGGCGTGCGCCACCACCGCCACCACCGCCCAGCAGCTATTCACATCTTAATGGAGAGGCATCTGTATATAAATATTTGTTCATCAAGAAATTTCAGTTTGGGGTTTAATCAGGGAGACTACAGCCATCATGGCTTGAATATATGCAATTTCAACTGAAGTCTGGTTTCCCATCAAATGCCCTTGCCAGTAGTATCCATCCTTGGTCCTTGTAGCAATGGTTGAACCCCAAATGGCAACCAAATGTTATGCCAATGCTCAGTGCAAAGTAACTACAAAATGAAACCAAAACTTCAGCAAACGATATTGGAGTGATGGGGAAAGTCCAGCGAATGTCTCTGACCTTGCCCCCCTGATGCCGTCTGTAAAGGAAAAATCCAGAAGATAACAGGGCATTATTTTGTTTGCTTGTTTGTTTGTTTGCTTGTTTGAGACATGGTTTCATTACATACAGCAGGCTATCCCTGAACTCACTAGCTTCCTGTCTCAGCCTCCCAAGTGTTGGGATTACAGTCGTGAGCCACCCCAACTGAGGTAAGGATAATAGAATGCTCTGAAACACTGACATACTGAAGGATTAAAAGGGATTTTATAAAATTGATAAAGCCTTCATTTTATAAAAATAAATAACTTTTATGACAGTACAAGTCATAAAAGCAAGTATAAAGCATAAAATGGATGGTGCCAGTATGTAATTTTGTGAGAACACTTATAGGACAAAAACAGTTTAACCTTTTCTAATAATTAGATCATAGTTCCAATACTATCTGAATTTGTTTGGTGCATGTAGATCCATATACACATGTATGAAGACATATATGTACATTTTAAGTTTTTTCTTCCAGGTCCAAGTTGCAAGTCTTGTTTCCCCATATCTGCTATTACAGGTTGCTTTGCACTTGAGTTGATTGCCCTTTTGTGATCCTGTCCTGGGTGGCACTAACTACTAATTACTGTACCACAATATACTTCCCCTAAAATCCTGGCCTCCTGAGGCCAAGGCAGAACTACCAGGAAGGCAGAGTGCTTTTCCCAGTTCACCTCATCACCTGTCTCCTTGCGATCGAAGGCCTGTTGCTTCTCTATCATACAGTTCTCCTCTCTGTCTGATGACCCAACTGGCCCCTAGGAAATGGAGACCACAAGGTATAAGGAAACATGAGCACAGAAATAAAAGGCCTTCCAAAGACTGTGCCCAAACCCCATTACTCTTAGAGCAAACTTCTCATCCTTCCCCAAAGACCACCCAACCCTCACCTGGGCCCTGTTGCCTATTCAATGTCACAGAGCATCCTTCTCAGACTCTCCATCCATCCTCAACAGCAACATCCAGCTCCTCTCTGATCCTCAAAGCTGATGAGCCTTTTCACATGTCACAGTCTTGGCACAGATGCTCACAGGCAGCCTCCACTGTCTGGACCATCCTTCAGTTCTCATCCACATGTCTCAGCATAGATGTCCCCTCTAGAAATGACCGTTCCTAGTAGCTTACTACTCTGTGTAGACTTAAAGGGTCTGAAACACTGTTTGTTAGCTGAATAGACCAAAGGATGGAGGGACAGACTGACAGATGGACAAAAAGCCATACAGACACAAGGCAGGAGGGCACTAATGCCCATAGGGGAGTCAGCCAATATCTGCTGCCAATACCCATTATCCCCCATGGCCATTTTCCAAGCAATTGTTTCTCCCCTTTGGATCATTTGAGAGTGAATCAGTGAATCGGAAGCCAGGCAGGGAAGAGCCTGATTAAGGTCATGGTGCTGGCCCCCAGGGAGGGTTCTCTAGTATCATCCATTTTCCTGGGTTCTGTATCATCATCCATTTCCCCGTGCTTTGTGTCAAGTTTTCTCTCGAGCCCCTCCGGTGGCAAAGTGGCTATTGCCTCCCCACAGACACGTCTACACGCTCTCCCCATTGTGAAATTTGTCCTGATTTTCCCAGCCTAAATTCTCCTCTGCTTAACTTCACCTCATTACTCATGGCTATCTCCCTCAGGACTACAGGAAATGACAGCTCTGTGGAGCTCGGATGGTCCTCTGGATTCCCACAACTTTCCAGTCCAGCCCCCTCTTCCTTGATGATATGGCTTGGCATCGAGCTCTCACAGGAGAACTGACACAAATGTTCTGACTTAGAAGTTTGGTCTCCACTAGCCACACACTCATTTCATTCCTCCATCAATCTCTTGTAACTCCTCCAGCCCCAACCAAGTCAACTGGGTTCCTTTTCCCATACTGTACTTTGAATATAGAGCTTCAATGTGCATACACAGTGTTTGAAAATGGCGGCAACACATTAGAAAATTTACCGTAGTAACCATTTGAGACACGTGCTTCGAAGGTAGCAAGTCTATTTACATGGCTGCACAACCTTCACCACCATAAGGAAAGCTTTTCCAGCTGAAAATGTTTAGTAGTATGTTCAAAACCATTGCTCTCAAACAAGGGGTGAGATAAGACAAACAGAAATAGGGCATTACAACTGAGCAGCAGCAAACACACTTCCAGAGATGCTTAATTAACTCCATTGTTATAATCTGAAAAACTTAAGGATACAGGGAAACATGTTTGATGCTTTTTTAAAAGAGAAAAGAAATGAAATACAAAACAATTGTTTGTGTGTGTGTCTTTTGCCTGTATATATCTGTGTACCACTCAGGGGTCAGAGGAGGACATCAGATCCCCTGATACATACAGATGGTTGTGAGCCACTATGTGGGTGCTAGGAATCAAACCTGGGTCTTCTGGAAGAGCAGCTTGTGTTCTCCAGACACCACTTTTTTCTTAAAGATTTCTTTTTATTCATGTGTATGTGTGTGTCTGTTTTGTGGGCCACATGTCTATGGGTACCCTTAGAGGCTATCTGGGAGAGGGGAGAGTTGGTGGAGGGAAATAGTAGCTAGATATGATGGCATTTCATTATAGACATGTATACAATCCTCAAGAATAAAGAAAAATTAAATTTAAACACAGGGCTATGGAGATGGCTCAGTGGGAAAGAGTACTTGCTATGTGTTGGAGACAGGAGGATTGCTAGCACATGTTGGCTGCTAGCCTAGCTGCATGTTCAGTGAAAGACCCTATCTCAAGAGAATTGGTGGAGAGTGATTCAAGGAGACACTTGACATTTCCTGACCCCTGCAAACATAAATATGAAGATACATATAGGTACACACATACAAAATAAAAATAAAGGCAGACAGCCTTTATCCCCTCTCCTTGGCTACCCTTACAATAGGGACAGGTCAAGAACAAGCATGCGTATTTGCAACCAAGTTCAGACAACAGACATCTTCACAAAACAAAATTATGGTGATCACAGCCTTGGAGGGAAGGGTATTATCTTTGTGACTACACACACATCTCGGATGGGGGTTCCCAGCTCTTAAATCTGAGTGCCAACACTTGGCCAGTCTCCTCCAGCACATGGTCCTTTCATGTAGCAGGGAACATGTCATAATCAAGGGGTGTTCTCACTTCTTAGTGGTTCTCTGATCTGTTATTATTCTGGTAAATAATAATCTGAGCAATGAATCATCCTCAGCTCCTTTTATGTAAGTTTTTCACCTGTAGAAGTGGCTAAGATGGCCACGTGCATTGATGGTGAATGTGTGTGGTTACAGCTGAAACAAACTTTTGAATGTAAATTGTGAAAGCTAAACATGCCCTCAAGTCTCACAGATGTCAAAGGGCATAGCTACCATGTCCATCGTCCATGGGTTCCAGCTCCCAAGATTCCTGATGTCTCCATAGAGGAAGACTTGCTCCATCATTCAGCACTTAGTTCTGAATTGCAGGCATTGAGTGATTTGAGACTGTGTGTCCAAATACAGGCGATGCCTATAGGGCATGATATGATTAGCCACCCCAAACCCCCTATAGGGCTGGAAAGATGGTCCCATCAGTAAGGTACTTGCTGGGCAATCATGAGGACCTGAGTTCAAACCCCAGGACCCATTTAAAAAAGAAAACCAGCCGGGCGGTGGTGGCGCACGCCTTTAATCCCAGCACTCGGGAGGCAGAGCCAGGCGGATCTCTGTGAGTTCGAGGCCAGCCTGGACTACCAAGTGAGTTCCAGGAAAGGCGCAAAGCTACACAGAGAAACCCTGTCTCGAAAAACCAAAAAAAAAAAAAAAAAAAAAAAAAAAGAAAACCAATCATGGAAATATATACTTATAAATGAGACAATGCAGAGGCAGAGACAGGAGCATCTCGGGGACTTACTAGCCAACTGGTCTAGATAATTAAGGTGGAGAGCCAGGCAGATGGCTCAGTGGGTAGGAATATTTGTCCCCAAGCCCTAATGACATGAGTTCATTCCTCGGGACAAACATAGTAGAAATAAGATGGGGAGCAATTGAGGAGGATCCCTGACATTGACCTCTGGCCTCCACATGTGCACACACACACACACACATGCACACGCACACACACATGCACACACATACACACACACACAAACACAAGCACACACACACACGCACATACACACACGTCTCCATACACAAACACCACATGGATGTGCAAATGCACACATGTGCATTTACACACACATACACACACTACCACCACCAATAAATAACAACAACAACAACCTGAAAGCATTTTTACTTTGCCTCTCTAATGGTATCAACTATTTGTTCCAATTCTCTTTCTCTCTCCCACACACAAGGCCTCACACACAATCACACTCGGCTACTGCACAGCTGCTGTTTGTATTAAAGGGTGGCCCAGAGCCACCTGGCTATCAGAGTCAAGTATTGCGACATGACATACAGCCATCTCTTCTAGATTGAGTCAGCCTAATTGAACAGAGGCTGGGACTGAGGGACCACATTCAGAGAAAAGGAGCAAAGAGAAATACCCACATATCTGCCTCTGGCTGAAGACTGAACATGGAGTATGAACAAAAATGAAAAACAACAGCATGGAATAGGGTTCGGACGTTCCATTCAAACACCAGCTTCAGTGTTTGTCAGCTGGGTCTCTGCTCTCAAGTAAGTCACAACCTGCCAGTCAGTTCCCTAACCCATCTGGTAGAGTACAAGGCTCTTCTGGGGCTAGAAGAGGTACTGAAATATAGTAGAGTTCCTGAAGGTGTTGGTACAAAAATTCCTCCTTTTCTGTCCTATACCAGCCCCTCCTATACATCACTAAGGGAACCTGGGCTATCCAATATACATGCCAATCCAGCTTCTGGGAGCCATGAGATGCCAATGCCAGGGCAGTCTTGTTCTGTATTAGATTTGTATTGCTGCTATAACAAATGAACAAAAATGTGATAGCTAAAATCAACACGAACTTATTCTCCCACAGTTCTGGTGGGCAGAAAGTTACTATTAGTATCACCAGGATGGGCTCTCCCCAAGGCTTTGAAGGACAATGTGTTCTCCATCTCATCTAGCCCCTGCTGCCTGCAGGAATGTGGCCACAGCACTCCTTTACATCTGCTCTGTCTTCATGGTGCTGTCTCCTCTGGGTGGGGCCCTGCTCTTCCTCTGCTCCCCTCACATGGATACATGTAATTCCATTCAGGGCCTACCTTAAAATCCAAGCTGATCTCACCTGCAGATCCTTAGTCACGTATGCAGACATTTGCACAGATGGCATATAGAGGTTCTAGGGATTAGGAGCTGACATCTTTCATGAGACCCATCAGAGGAACCAAAGATGGAAAAGAAAACTGTATCAGGAAAAGTCTAACCAAACAATGTTTATGCAAAGTTTCAAGTACTCCTTCAAATGGAAATTACAGAAAACCTGGGCCGAACCTCTATTGGTAGATGAATGAAACAATTGGTCTTCCTAACTGCACTGAGTCTCAATCATCAAGGAGACAGGAACTTGACTGGAACAGAGGGAAGCAGACAGGCAAGCTTGCTGGCCAAGGAAGGCAAGTGCGAAGTAGCAGAAACAAAGCGTTAGAAAGGCAGGCAAGCCCCAGAAAGGCTCAGCGGATGAGGGATAGATGGGATCTCTCATTTCTCAGCCCAGCCAGCAGGCATTTTCATGTACAGCCCAGAGAGCAAGTTCTAACTCTATGTAAATCTCTGGGTTCTACAAGTTCAAGAGTACCAAGCATTCTGCCCAGGCCCTAAGGAGAGCATAGTATACCAATCAGACAATAGTGTGCCCTCTTCTATACCCCATCCTACTGACAGCCAAGTCAGTCCAAGGCATTAGCAGTTTATGGTGGACCTGCTGTGTACCAGATACAAAGACAAAGCCAATCTCTGTCACACGATCACTTGGCCAAAATTAGCCGGTGGTGTTCCTAAGAGAGGGGTCTTAGAAATTCTCTCCATTGAACCCAGAACCTTCCCAACCGTCGACCCTACTGAGGCAAGGGTAGGAGCTTGGGGCACTCCAACAAGCCATTCCTTTGCAGGGACACCTTTGAGGACGTGGTACAGCCGCTAGTGTCACCGTTCTCTATCCACCCCGGCCTGAAGGGTTCTGAAAGCTCCTTGTCTATCTGATTACACACTCCATACTTCCCACAGGAGGGCTGCATGATTAAGCAACGTTCCGTCTTCTCTGGCAGAAGATGTGAGGCTCCATAGTGTCACCTCTCAGAGCGGGCATCGCTGAGGCTACAGGCAAAGTGAGTAAAAGGGAGAGAGGGGCGGGGGGGGGGGGCGCGGCGGAAAGAGGGGATGGTGGCTCCTTTTCATTCTGCATGTGAGCTTCTCTGGGCCCCATAAATTCCTCTGCCCTGTATATTTCACTCAGCTGTCTAAATGAGGTTTGCTCATATAGCCACCACTGTGCAAAATCAATCATGTCCTTCTGCACAGAATGTTAATTGGGCTTCTCAAAAGAAAAAAAAAAAACTGGAGCATGCCACAGAGGCCTCAGAAAGAATTCAAAACCAATTTTGGGGGGAATTGATAATATTTTTTAAATTGCCGAGCCAAGTCGATAGTCACCAGCCCAGGAGCAACCCAGGTGCCTTTCTCAAGGCATGGGAGAGAAATATACAGGGACCTTTTCGTACTTCCATCAACCATTCCACAGGCTTCCAGAGCCGGTTGCTGAACTGCCTGAATAAAGAAGCCCAAGCCATCCCAGGAACCAGGGCTCCCTGTTAACTCCACCCAAACAGCCTGCCAGGGGCGGGCTCATCTCAGAGGCAGGAAAAGAAAAGACAACTAACACAGCCCTGCTCTTTTGCCTCTCTCCTCATACACAAAGGCAGGAGAAAGGGGACCTTTCATAAGGCTGCTAGGAATGTGAGTCTCAACAGAGGAGAGACTAAGTCCCTGAGCCACCACACTGAACCCTGGGATTCCAGAGTCATGTCCATTTCAGACAATCCTGTATATTTATTCTACAAAGGCCATAACATTAAGCTCTAGGTCATGTGCTTAAAGAATACAAAGATGCTCTAAACACACACACACACACACACACACACACACACACACACACACACACACACACACTCCCACCTCTGCACACCTCTGCAGGGACAGCAAAGAGCTGACTCCACAGCTCGAGCCTTCCAGGAGCTCATTGTCTCCTGAAGGCCGGATGGACACAGTGACAACCACATTGCCTTCCACCACCAATTTTGGGAACATGTGAAAAATACGGTTTGCGGCTTGCTGGTATGTGGTCCGAGAGGACTCATAAATCTTCCTTTATCTCCTTCGTGGTGTTAGCAGAAAAGGATGAGTTGCTTTTTTCCATCTCATTCTCCCGTCTATCTGTCTGTTAGCTGTGCCCTTGAGCAAAGATTACTGATGCCCTGCCTTTGATATATGACACATCACCCTCAGCAGCTTTTCATCAAGTGAATTAACCTGGGAAAATGCAAACCCACCTGCCAGCAGCTTCCCAACTTTGCACAATTCCTTTGTGTACCTCCTCTCTAACACACAGCTGGCAGGAGGGTGGCAAGGCGAGGGAGAGAAAAATGGGAAATTAAGGGAATCGAAAGTGGGGGTGCTGAGAAAGAACTCACACGGCACATCCTCTATTTTTGCATAAAGACCTTCCGAGAGCTTTAAACTGCAACACCCCAGCCCAGGCCGTTTAGAATGCTTTGCACCTGAGCTAGAATGTGCCATTTTCCCCCCAGCCATTTCCACCGTGCGCCTGAAATAATGACAAGAGTCTTGGCAGCCACTGATGACATGGTTACAGAAACTGTTTGGTGACTTCCAATCAATAATCTAGATGGGTGGGGGAGGAGCCGGGAGCAGGAGAGAGTGGGCAGGCTAGAGACCGAGGCTACGACAAGGAGGGAGGAGACTGGGGGAAAGGAAAGCAGTGGGGACTTTCTCCCAGGTCCCCACAGCCTCGCAAGCCTGGGATGTGTGTACCCGGTGACAAGCAGTTCCTGGTATCTCCTAATCATTAGGAAAAGGGTACAAAAACAAAGACTGGATGCTCAGTATCTCAAAGGAAGGGGTTCTTCTCAATACGACAAGCGAAGGCAGCCTGGAAAGCATCTATTTGTACCTCTACCATCTTCATCTAGAAAAACACACACACACACACACACACACACACACACACACACACACACACACACGGTTGTTCAGTGACACAAAAGAGAGACACCACTGAAAAGCCGCCACCACCACCACCACACAGTCAGCTCTGTCCAACTCAACTCTCCATTTCCCAGCCTGCCTCCCTTCCATCATAAAACATAAAAGCGCCATGTACTGATGTGAAACGACAGAGCTCACTGTTCGAGGGGAGAACAATGACGTCAACACTGAACAGAGCCAGACTCCATCGCTTGTTAAGAGAGAACGGGTTCCTTCCAGATCATCCTGGAGTCTGATAACGTAACGTGGCAGTTACTCTTCTCAAGGTCACATGTCTACAGTGTGTGGCTCCCTGAAAGGTTCTGATGAGGGAGATCTTTCTGTAGTTGATTCTTGAAAAAAAAAAAAAAAATGAGACTCCAAAGAGCCTAAACTATACATTATAATTTCTTGGCCATACTCTAGTTTTGATGTAACATTACAAAGACTGTTTTTAAGGGCATTGTTTTAAAAAATAGCTCTTCGTTTAGACCTGGGCTTACTACGGATATAGTCCTGTGTCTCACTCTGCATCTCCTTCTTTGTTTACATTCCTGCCCCAAATTGTCCGAACAGGCTCTGAAATCTTTCACTGTCAGAGAGAGATTAAATTTTATTATTTACTATACTTATTTTTTTGACATTTTAAAATTATGTATGTATGTGGTATATGTACACATCACACACACACACACACACACACGAAGGTCAACTAATGAGCATTAGTTGGGTCCAAGGATTGAACACAGCTTGTCAGGCATCGCAGTGGGCACCTCTACCAGCTTAGCCTTCCCACCTGCCCTCATAAACTTCTTTAAGATTTATTTTTGCCCCAGGAGTGGTGGCGCATACCTCTAGTCCCAGCACTGAGAGGCAGTGGCAGGTAGATCTCTACGAATTCATGTCCCAGTCTGGGACACAGAATGAGTACCTGGACAGCCTGGGCTGTTACACAGAGAAACTCTGTCTCGAAAAACCAAAACCAAAACCAAAACAAAACAAAACAAAAACAATTTGTTTTGCATTTTTAAAACGTATTTGAGGATTTCAAACATGAGTACCCCGTATTTACATCATTTCCACTCTTGCTATCTCTGCTTCAGCTCCTTCTGTGTCTTCCACCCAAACATCCCCTCTTGAATCCTTCTTGAATGTATGATCTCAACTTCTATAATTATCATTTGTGTGTGCGCATGCACGCATGTGTGTGTGTGTTTGTGTGTGTGTGCGTGTGCATGGTATGTGTGCATATTTCTCATGGAGACCAGAGCAAAATGTCAGAGCTCCTAGATCGGCTGTACAGACAGCTGGGAGCCACCTAACATGGGTGCTAGGATCTGAACTCAGATCCTCTATGTAAAATCAGCAAGCACCCCTAACCATTGAGCCATCTCTCTGGCTCCCTCGCTATACTTCTTAAAGAGACAAAGGACACAACTAGCTTTTAGAAAATCTTTTCACAAATAAAACTTGAAGTGAAAGTGGTATGTTGCTGGCATCAGTTAGTCAGAAAATTAAATTGTCCAAGGCACCTTGCTCCCCAAACATTCTGGCTAAATTTGAAAATAAAAATGAGAAAAGCATAATGTATGCAGACATGCGAAACCATGAAAATTAGGTAAATCTCAATGCTCACACCAGCATCCTCTTCCTTGGTAGGGAGAAAAGAGGTTTACAATCTTCTGTGGCAGAGAGGAAGGAAGTGGGTGGACAGATGACATGGAGTGTCTGATAAATACAGGTGTCAAAAGCAATAATAACATTTAGTGAGGACCACAGATTCTGAAAGCTTCTTCTGCGTTGTACCATTTAAGGTCTCACTGATGCCATAGCCTCACATAAGCCACTAACCCATTTTATAGATGGGGAAACCATGTCTCTGACAGATGAAGTAACTGTCCAAGACACGGCATTAAGTGAGAAAGCCAAGACTGAAACCCAGTGATGGCTCTGTCCAAAGGCCACAGAAGTTTACATGGTGCCATCCTCCTGCTCAGGTGTCTGGGTACCACATAAGCTCATCTGACCCCACGCCTGGTGACACAAAAGAACACTGCCTTCTGCCCCATCACTGCTCACTGATCCTTGCCTCTCTTTGAGGGAGAGACAGAACTCTGAGATTCTTCACAAAGTTATGCCCAAACTCATTCGTTTATGTTTCTGAGGTAATACTCTCCTAACATATCATCTCGGATACCTCTCCACTTTTTTCAATTTTTAAAAATTTCTTAATTATTTTGTGTTTGGCATATGTGCACATGGATGGGAGAGGGGCATGTACAGGTGGCCGGTAAAGGAGTTGGATAACCTGCTCTACTACTCCTCACTGTATTCCCTTGAGACAGGATCTCTCCTTGAGCCTGGAGCTAGGCAGATGGAACCAGCAAGCCCCATCGATCTTCCTATCTCTTCCCTCCATAGCTCTGTGGTTACAGTCATGGGTGGACATGCCCAGCTTTTTAGGTAAGTGCTTGGAGGTTTGAACTGAGGTCCTCATGTTTACAGAGAACGTACTTTTACACACTGAGCTATCTCTTCAATCACACCCTCCTGGTGTCTTCTCAGACCACGGGGCTTAGCAGGGTAAGAGTTCCCAGTGAATTCTGAGCAGAGATTTTTGTAAGTGTCTCCGTGAATTGAATCAAGCTCTTCTTGGGAATGGTAATAGTCATATGTGTGCTTGTACATACATGTCATCAAAATACTGTTGTAATACTCACTTTTGAGCATGAAGTTCATTTATAATGTGCAAACATAACCTTGTCCATTCCCAGAAGTTTTTGTATCACCTGATATGAAAACTCAGCTCCTATTATTATTAAATAATAATTCTCTGCTGTGGGATGATCTGTATGTCAAATGTGTTGCTCTGATTGGTCAATAAATAAGACACTGATTGGCCAGTGGCCAGGCAGGAAGTATAGGTGGGACTAACAGAGAGGAGAATTGAGAGAACAGGAAGGTGGAGGGAGACACTGCCAGCCGCTGCCATGACAAGCAGCATGTAAAGATGCCGGTAAGCCACAAGCCACGTGGCAAGGTATAGATTTATAGAAATGGATTAATTTAAGATATAAGAACAGTTAGCAAGAAGCCTGGCATGGCCATACAATTTATAAGCAATATTAAGTCTCTGTGTTTACTTGGTTGGGTCTGAGCGGCTGTGGGACTGGCGGGTGACAGAGATTTGTCCTGACTGTGGGCCAAGCAGGAAAACTCTAGCTACAATTCTCCATCCCCAAATCCCTGGTCCCTGGTAACCTTCAATCTGCTTTCTGTCTCTATAATGTTACCTCTTCTGGATAGTTCATGTAAAGGAAAGCAAACACTATTTGTCTTTTGGTAACCTTTCTATTTCACTTAGCATTCTGTGTTCAAAGCTTACCCATATTGTGGCATATGTCAAAATTCCTCACTTGTTCGTTTATAGGGTTTTGATATTTATTTATTATGCATGTATGCACGTGCTTGTATTTTCAGCATGCCACAACACACGTGGGAAGGTCATCAGACAACTTGCAGGAGTCAGTCTGCTCCACCATGTGAGTTCCAGGGTCAGAACAGAGGTCGTCAGGCTTGGTGCCAAGCACCTTTATCCACGTAGCCATGTTGCCTGTTTTGTGTAGATGTATTATTGAAACAGGGTCTCAGGATGTGAAAGGATAACCAGGCCATAAACTACCAATTCTCTTGCATGCTAGGATTACAGGTCAGTGGCCCCACACCCAGCCCCCACTCTTCTTGAAGCAAAATAATAACACATTATATGTGTGCAGTGTATCTTGTTTGGCCAGCCAGTTCTGAATGAACAGGGGATGCAACTCCTCTTTGGTCCTTGTGAATAATGCCACACAGGTCAACGAAGGTCTGTTCAAGGCCTGCTTTGGACTCTTGGCTGTAAACCCAGAAGTGAAATTTCTAGGCCAAACAGCTGTTCTATATTTCATTTTCTAAAGACTTTTCCTTCAGCCCTTTTTTAGAAAAAGATTTACTTATTTTTATTTTATGTGTATGTGTTTTGCCTGTCTGTACATATGTGCACCACCCATGTGCAGTACCCATGGAGGTCAGAAGAGGGCGTCATATTCCCTGGAATGAGAGTTGCAGATGATTTTGATGTGCCAGTTGGTGCTGGGAACTGAACCCAGGTCCTCTACAAGAGCAGCAAGTGCTCTTAACCACTGAGCCATCTCCCCAGCCCGCTTTCTTTCAGTTTTGATTTGAATGTGTCTAATCTGATAGTACATTGTATGCAAGAAAGAGTGTTGCCTTGATGTCTTCTTGGACTCCTGGGCCTAGGGCAGTGAGATTCTCACTGAATTCTGACTATATTTTTTTCTGAATTGAATCAAGCTTTCCTTCTCCTGGAGGGTAGCAGAAGACAAACTTGAAAAGCCTCCTCCTCACAGGTCCATGTTGAGTCAGGTCATGTGACTTATTCAGTCCTTGGTTTTTCACTTTTCCAAACACATATACAAGCATATGTGTGTCTGCCTTCATGCCAATGAACTTCGAAAGAATCCATGGGCAACTATCAGAAGAGGTGAAAAGAAGGCAGAGAAGAATCAGCCACTTCACTGATGGAGCCGAGGTCCACCATCCCCATCCTCCTCTGTCCACCCTGTCTGCAGGGTGGAGTGAGAACAGTCTGATGAGATGCCTAGTAACCCTGGCCCTGCTGAGCCTTCTATTAGAAAATGTGGGGTAGGGGCAGGAGATTGGTGGCAATGATGGAAGACCTAGCTTCCACCACTATTCAAATATCAGTGTCTCTTTTAGTTTGTTAATTCATCAAGAGAGTATTTTTCAACACATTAAATTCAATTTGAAAAAAAAGAATGAGCTGACACAGTCAAATGCCCATGACCAAATCCATAGTGGCCTTCCCCGTCTGCCCTCTCCAGCCATTTGCAATCCCATCTTGGGGTCCAGGCATCCATTACCCGACTAATTGGCAGGCCTGACTTAGGAAGGGGAAACTCCAGCCGGGCGGTGGTGGCGCACGCCTTTAATCCCAGCACTCGGGAGGCAGAGCCAGGCGGATCTCTGTGAGTTCGAGGCCAGCCTGGACTACCAAGTGAGTTCCAGGAAAGGCGCAAAGCTACACAGAGAAACCCTGTCTCGAAAAACCAAAAAAAAAAAAAAAAAAAAAAAAAAAAAAAAAAAAAAGGAAGGGGAAACTCCAACCTGTCGACTGGGCTTTTCATTACTTAAGTGCATTATGACTTGGACTATATTAATGGGGCTCCAAATTTTAACTATTGACAGCTTTCAATAGAAATTTACACTCCTGTCCTCCTGGGGCCGGCAAATCACTCCCTTCTCACCTGTAGTGAAGACAGCCACCAGAGGGAACTGGTCTCAAAGACTGAACATGGTGAGGACACATACACAGGCAACTCCCCATGAGCAAACGCATAATTGTCTTTCCCCCTTTGTTCTACATTAAATTTTCAACTCTTTACTACATCTTTTAATGAAAGCACTGACTGAAAAATATAAACATGGATACATAATTCCCAATGAATTGGTCTAAGTAGAACTTGTAAAAACTGGATTAATGGCACAAAGCATGTACTTTATAAAAATAGCCTGTAGAAAAAAGCATTAAGCAATTACAACTCCAACTCGGAAGGCTCCAATATTATGGGGTAATATTTCCTTAATGTTAGACTTCATTAACCCTAAGATAATCTCTCATAAATTTTGCTGATTTTTAAGGAGGAAAAAAAATAAATTATGTTTATTAAACTACTGAATATGTTTATGAAAACAAGACATAATCTAGTGCCATAAACTTCTTGTCTTTATCTGAATGATCAAGGAACTCATAAATAAAATATCACATAACAAAGTGAGTGTTAAAATTCATTACTGTAATAGCTATGTTCATGATCTATTTCATTAACACGCTCCTCTCCTTGGATAAATGGCTTTCTTTTCCTAGCCTAGGAAAAGAAAGCCATTTACAAGACAAAATAGTGAGACGCTTTTTCTCATTTTCCCTTATCTCTTCCGTTCCTAACTTCTAAATTAATTCTTCTCTTAAATCTTATTGTTCTTTCCAGTGTAACTCACAGCACCATTAGAGAGAATGGAGAAAAATAGAAGCAAAGAGATGGGTCTATAGAGTATAAGTTAATTAGGGACCTTGGTGACTGCTGATGAGACTTGATGACGCAGAGCCCCTCGGTGAATTTAGAAGCTTGTCTTCTTAAAATATTTGAGAATAAAACACAAATAATAGAACTCAGAGAAATATTCCATATATCAAGCAATCTGCCACCGCTTAATAACCAAAGCCCATTTCCTGTTTAACTGTATATTGCAGTAGCGTTGATTGGATCCACGCGCAGAATTTGCGAAACTCTATCTGCAGTGATTTTGCAGGTAATTTCATTTTTATAGATGTGTGTATATACAAATACAGAGGAAGGCGAGTCCTTCCCTGCAAGTTACCCAGAACAGATAGATGTGGATACATGGGACTCTAAACCCACCAGTGAAACTTACCAGTTCAAATCACCAGGTGGGCTTCAGAGCAAAGGAAAACGACAGCAAAGTAACCATGGTTCTGGGTTCTGCTCCGGCCATTTGTTTAATCTTAATTCAGCACAGTCCTAGGATACAACCTCATCTACTCAGATAATAACCAAAGGATGCTATTTCTGATAACAGCAGAAATTAAAACTGAATTTTACAACTGCTGAGTTAAAAGAGGGCAAAATTCCCTACATGAATATTAAGGTGTAAGTAAAAAAAAAATCCACTTGTATTTATTCCAAACCGAACGGCAGTTTGTCTAGCCCTGATTCCATGTGTAAAGCTCACCCTCACAAAACTCTACACATATGTAGGTAATGAAAGTAACATACAACAGGAGATGTGTCACATCAAGTAGCATGTGACTTACACCCTGGCAAATGCTTCAACAGAATGGGACATGACCAAGGGATGGAGTGACACTTGACCGGGCTCCAGCAGGGCTATGAGGAGGGCAGGACACTGAGTTGAATCTAGAAAGCTCTGGATGTGAGAGAAGAAAGAGCTGTCTGGAGTGCTGGGATGGGAGGTAGCGGATGGGGGGCAGAAGCAGGAAGAGTCTGGGTCCCTGGGACACTGCATGGACACAAGGCCTCAAGTCAACACCCAGGGGATTCCATGGCAGGAAATCAGCCTCTTCAGCGGGAAGCTACGGCAGTAGGATTACAGCAGCAGCCTGTCCTGACTAATACATGACACAAATCTGCCTCGAAATCACTCCCTCTGGCCCCATTCCCTAAATGATCAAAAAGCTGTTTTAGTCACTATAAAAGCTATGGGGCTGGAGAGAAAGCCTGATGGTCAAGCACTTGCTGAACAAGGAAAAGGACCTGAGCTTGAATCTCCAGAACCTATTGGAAACCAGACGTATTAGCAGGTTACTACATCTGTGATACTAGCACTCCTGCAGGGAGATGCCAAGCAGAGCCAGGTGAATCCCTAAGGTGAGCTGGCCTGGCTCTGCAGTGGCCAGGGACAGTCTCAAACAAGATGAAAGGCAAGTCCCAACACTGGAAGGCTGTCCTCTGATATTATAGTATAGTATGTTCTCTCTCTCTCTCTCTCTCTCTCTCTCTCTCTCTCTCTCTCTCTCTCTCTCTCTCTGCGTGTGTGTGTGTGTGTGTGTGTGTGTGTGTGTGTGTGTGTGTGTGTGTGTGTACAGCAGTCTAACAAAGGAAGACTAGAACAGTCTTCACAATTTTAGAAGCAGAATCAGTATGTCTTCACATCTACTAGCTGTGTGCCTCTGGGAAAGTTACTAAATTATTCCTGTGTCTTGGAGCCCTGATATTATATAAGTATTGTCATCCTCATAGCCCTGCTAGAGCCTGGTTCTAGGCTCTACCACAGAATTGTTATAAGGATTAAAGGAAAACACACACACACACACACACACACACACACACACACACACACACACACACACGGCTTGGAATAAAGATGATCACATTAAAGAACCAAATTATCCTACTATTATTATTATTATTATTATTATTATTATTATTATTGCTCTCAAAGGTGAGCAGTTAGGATCATGTTTAGCTGTACAGGACAAAAACAAGTCCACCCAAATACTAACCTGTTAGTGGTCTGAACAAAATTGGAGATTTTTTTTCCCTTTGACACCTACAATATGTCTAGAGGCAGGCAGGCCAGGGTTGGTGTGGAGCTCCTGTCATTTACCTGGGACTTGGGTTCCTTACTGCCAGCTCTACTGTCTGCCACATGGCATGTGGGTCTAGTCCTCATGAGTAGTTATGAATGCTGCATCCCAGTCATCGCCTCTCACTCCTGGGAGCAGAAGGGGAGGGGACAGAGAAAGGGGAGAGGATTCCCGCTCTCTTTAAGAAGACTTCCTGGAAAGCCTGTATAATACTTTCACTTAGCTACACGGGCTGTACCTGCAAAGCAAGAGGGAGTGGCAACAGGCAGAGGTTAAAAACCAGGACTTTGCCAATGAGAGGAGGGGGAGCAGTGAAAATGAAGCAATGGCCATCTCCACCCCAACACCAATCAGCTACGGGAGATAAGCTATCTCCTCCCAAGCAAGCTCTGGCAAAATCAAAGGAAAGGATATCCCACTGGGTAACATACCTAGAACACCCACTGCTCTTTCTATACATGTATCTCTACAATCCATTCACCACACACCAGCAAAGGTAATACACTAAAACTAAAAATCCACGTCCTCATCTGAAACCATCCACGGGCTTCCCGGTGAAAATCTAATCAAAGATCATGGGTCTTGTCTACAATATAAGGTCTCGGCTTGTCTGGCCCCATGCTCCTCCTTAACCTCGGCTCACACCACAGCTGCCTGCTCCCCCAGCGTAGCTGCCACTGCCACCGCCTCTGCCACCGCCTCTGCTGCTGCTGTGCTCCACAGACACCCAAAAATCACATCTGCCAACAGCCTTTGTCTTCCACACCCAAATCTTATGCTCTGTCAACTTTGGCACCCTGTCCTCTTAACTTGGTTGGTTCCTTCTTGTCACTCAGAGGTCACTTATCATCTCAGAGCCTTCCTACTCGCCCCCTGTTCCAGCCACTTATGCCTGAAATAGTACCCAGCCTTACCCATGGTAAGGGGTGACACCCCTCACTATCTGATGGCCCTCTCCTTATATCTGTGTCTCTGTTCCCAATAGAATATACCTTGTGGTAGCAATGCTAGTCCCTTGCACTATCTAAGAATTTCTCTCCCAGACCCAACTACATCTCAGAATTGTCATCTAGGTAGACATTCATTCATCTGGTATACACTGTCTAAGTGCCTACTATGCACCAGGTGTGACATGGTGTCCCAACTAAAGTGAGTAACTGCATCATTTAACTATCCTTGCATGAACACTATTTCACTGTGCTTGATTTACCAATCAGATTTATTTCCCGAGAGTCTGAGTGTAATAGCATCATGTTCAGGGGCCAGTGAAATGAACAAGTAGATCTGTGTTCACAGTAGATGAAGGGAACGGGAATAGCTTGCTTTCAGGGCATTCTAAGTCCTCCAAGGCAGACAGCAGCCACAGGTTGAAAAAAAAATTGCCCATGAAGTCAAGAACAGATGCTGGCCCTGGATACAATCCACTATTATTTTGTCCGTAAAAGATAGATACGTCGCCATGGATATATATAAATGTTCCCCGTAGGAAGTCCACACAGCACTACTGTAGGGAAAGTTATCCAGCAACAAAGGATGACTGCTGAGGACTCTCAATGGATGTAAAGATGCAGCAGAAAACATCCAGAAGAGACAGGGAGCAGGTGGTACCCAGAGAAGAAAAAGAGACAGGAGGAGGAGAGAGGGGGAAATGCACGCTGGATGGGTGAAGGAAACAGGAGAGAGGGGATTGGGAGGAAAAGCAAATCAAAGAAAGAACCGCTATTAAAAACGCTGAGTTGAAAATGCTTTAGATGGCCTCTGACATCTAATAAGTCCCCTGTCTTCCCCAATACAGAAAAGTCATTACTTAGGAGTGAACTAACACCAGCAACTGTGACCAGTCAACATAACAAAGACCGTGCAAACATGAACGATCACCCCGTGCAGTTAGGCGCAAGAAAAAGAATGTATTCAATTTTTCAGATGAAAAACATTTGAACTGACGGAATTTATTGTAATGCAACTTATATTATATGTTGGGAAAATGAAAATGGAAACAAATATCCACTGCTCAGCTATCTTCAACTTTTCCTTGGAAAACGGGCTCTTTTTTTCCCTTTTTTTCTTGAGAGTGTGAATTCTTCATAGCAACCAGTCATAAATATCAACATGGCATCCTGGCTACAGGCCATCAATTCTCGTAACGGAGGCATGAATTAATAGCACCATCTGCCCTGCCCATAGGACCCCTATATAACCACCTCCCTCAAGACCATAATCTAGGCCCAAAGACCAGCAGGAGGGATACAGTAGAGAAAAAGAAAAAACTTGAGAGTCTACCAGCTAACTAGAGGCACGAGGAACCTCTTTTCCCCAGGAGAAGCTAGAAACAGGATCATGTACAAGTCGAGGGATAAAATCAGACAAAGCGACAGCACAAGGATGTCATCAAGGGCAAGAGGAGCCTTGCCTTCCCACAGCCATAAATCACCATCTCAGGTCTCATCCCGGATTCCTCTCTTTCCCTCACTCCTGCAGGCAACCCCCAAGCCAAGGCTGCCGCTGTCTTCAAAATACAGCCTGAGGGCCTCAGAGACAACTCAGTGGATAAAGTCCTTGCTGCACAAACATGAGGACCTGGGTGGGATCCCCAGAACCGTGACCCACCCCAAAAACACACACACACACACACACACACACACACACACACACACACACACACACACACACACACCAAAAACAAGCCTGGCCGTACCCACCAGCAATCCCTGTACAGGGAAGGTGAAGCCAGGCTGATTCCTGGGACTTGCCGGCCAGTCAGTCATCTAGCTGATTTTGTGAGTTGGAGGTTAATGAGAACTCAACTCCCCACCAAAAAAAAAAAAAAAAAAAAAAAAAAAAATCCAAGGTGGGACTTTGTGTTCACTTCTCCTTCTCAGTGCTGGGAGCTTTATCTGGTTTGAACCTGTGCAGGTCCTGTGCATGCTGTCAGAGCTTCTGTGAGGTCATAGTTGAGAGATGGGAGAGATGAATAGACATTCATTTGAATGGATAAGGAGATAGGGAGGATCTGGGAGGAGTTTGGGGAGGGGAAGACTAATAAAAAAAATACTGTATAAAATTTTAATAAAAATTAAAAAAGTAAATTTTTTTTTTAAAAAAAGCAAGGTGGCTACCATCTGAGGAAGAACTAAAGTTAGCCTCTGACACACACACATAGACGCGCACACACACACAGACTTACAGACACAGATACACACACAAACATACAGACACACACACGCACACTTCATGGCCTGTATCTCCACACTTCCCTTTATTTTCATTGCCTGTTCCCTAGTTTTCACACCACATTTATCTTGCAAGCAGCAGCAGGTAGCTCTCACACCAGACACCCCTCATGCACATACCCACATCATCTCTAGTTATTTGCTTAACTTCCAATCGGCAGCCAGAATTCTTTGGGAAGATACAATTCAAGTTCTACCATCACAGTGCTTAAAACTCATCATTGCTTGTTGGTTTCCCAACAAGTGTAAAATCCAAACTGCTTTCTAGGCTCAAACATCTTGTGAGCTCTCTTCTGGCAGCGCCTTGGTCCCCACACTCCTGGAATGCCCCCCTTTTCCTCCTTCAGCACATTCAAGGTCTTTGCATATGTTGTTTCATTTGCCTACTACTGTGCCGTTCTCAGCCTCCCACAATAGCCCACACACTTCCCAGCTCTCAGCTCTGGACTTGCATTTTGGAAGAAGCCATTCCCAACCACTGTAGCAATATCAGGCTTCTTCCCCCAAGCTAGTACTTACTCCTCTATTTTGATAGATAGGACATTTTATTTGCATAGGAATATTTTACTTTCATAGGAAAGTATCTTTTTTTTTAATTGGCAGACTTATTTATTGCCTGTTTCCTGCAACTTGAATGTAACCCACATGTCAGGGAGTGTTCCCACTGGCCTTCTCCAGCATAGTGTTCTCAAGCTGTCCAAGAGCCTGGCACAGAGGTCTATTCAGTAGGTGTCTGAAGAATGAATGGTTACACTCAGGTTACATGAGATCATATGATTTCCGGATTAGAGGGATGAACAGGCCCCTTGACATTATCTAACATGTACCCATGTTACACATGGCTGAACAGGATAGGGAGAAACTCATCTCTCCTCAGTTACTGCACAGGACAGAGCCCTCCTGTCTGGACTAGACACAACCTTGGACCACTCCCAATAGAAAAGAACAACTCAGATCTTGAGGAAGAAGAAATCTATACACACAGGAGAATCTCTGGGGTGAGGCAGCTTCAGACACATGGCACCCATCATCTGAAAGTGGTCAGTGTAAGCATTGCAGATCAGATGGAAAAGTACCTGACAGTCAGGAGCCAAGGAAGACCACAAAGTCACTGTGAGTCCAGCAGCTTACAGCTGTGCTCCAGGGAAAGGGTACCCCAATGTAACAACTCTGTCTCGGTCCCCAGCGAAGTTGTTATAGTTCTGCTCAGGTCCCTGGGAGTGTAACAACTCTGCTCTGCTAGGGGAAGATTTCCCCAGCAAAAGTTTTACAGTTCTGCTCCACTCTGCTCCATTCCACCCAGGCTCCGTCTCTGCTCCAGTGAAAGAAAGTCTCACCCAAACCTCGTTCAAAAGATTTATTGGGAAGAAAGAATCAAGGAGATCAGCTGCCTCAGCCAGGGTGGAAAAAGGCAGCCGTAGACTAAATAAGCACAGGGTTTATATAGGGCTTCTTAGGGGCGGAGTTTTTTCAGGGTTGAGATTCTTACCCTGGGAATTGGTCAGATTTCAATCCCCTTGAGCTTGGGACAAGCTCAGATTGGCTAGATTTCGTGCTCGGGGATTGGTTGGTTTTCTGCTCAGGGATTGGTTCATATTCCTGTTCAGGGATTGGTTGGTTTCATGCTCAGTTGGTCAGCAGCAGATTTGGCTCTGGTTTCAGGGCCAAAGTGTGTTTCTTTCATAGGTCCTTTTTAGCAATTTGGCTCTAATTTTAGGGCCAGGGCATATTGCTTTCACTGACTCTGATTCTAGGGACAAAGTATGTTTCTTTGGCTCTGGTTTCAGGGTCAGGATGTGTTTCTTTGGCTCTAGTTACAGGGCCAAAGTATGTTTCTTTGGCTCTGGTCAGGGTGTGTTTCTTTGGCTGGCCCTTTTCCCCTATAGCCACCATGATAAAGTTTAGTCTAAAATTGGCCTGAGCATTTCCTTATATATGACTCAGAGGATCAAAGCCAAACCCAGCAGCAACAAACCCTTCAGCAAAACACACATCAGGAGAGGACACTGTTTTCACACAGTGTCCAGTGATATGATCCTGGGATATGGGCACAAAGAAAACACCCAATTTCTGAACTCTGGTCCTCAATCTGTTTCTGACTCTTCCTGGTTCCATTAACTTTCCTGGACCTTTTGTACAGTGAAATGAGTCTCAGGGCTGGTGAGACGGCTTCCTAGTCAAGCAGGAGGACCTGAACTTGATCCCCAGAACTCACATTAGCAATAACAACAACCAAAGAGCCAGCTGTGCTCTCTCTGAGGCCCACCTACATGTCTTCACTGTACCCAGATTTCTACTCACATGAGCTATTCCCTGGCTATTTTAACTCAATTTCCCCCACTGCCCTGCCATGCCTTGCCTGTCCACAAGGTGGTTTGAGACACACATCTTGTCCCACATCTCACCTTGGGAAATCCTCCCTGGCTTGAGTGGGACATTATTTTATTATTATTTATTAATTTTTTCATTTATTTTTACATCCCAACCACAGCTTTCCCTCCCCTCCCTCCTCCCATCGCCTCCCCGCACCTCCTCTGTCCCTCCATTCCACCCCTCCTCCACCTCTGTTCAGAAAAGGGCAGGCCTCCCCTGAGTGCCAAGAAAGCTTGGCATAGAAAGCTGAGGTAAGGACTAGGCTCCTCTCCTTGTATTAAGGCTGGGCAAGCAACCCAGCATTAAGAACAGGTTCCCAAAAGCCAGCCAAGCATTAGGTACAGACCCCACTCCCACTGCCAGGAGTCCCAGGAATAGACCAAGCCACACAACCATCATGCATATGCAGGCTCCTAGCTATCAATCTAGAGTCTGTAAGCTCCCGTGAGCAGGCCAGTTGCTTCTGTAGGTTCCCCTGTGATGACCCTGACCACCCCCCCCCCCACTCCCCGCCTCATATAATCCTTCCTCTCTCTCCTCAACAAGATTCCCTGGGCTTAGCCTAGTGCCTGGCTGTGGATCTCTGCAACTGTTTCCATCAGTTACAGGACAAAGACTCTCTAATAAGACAATTGGGGTAGTTACTAATCTGATTACAGGAGCTGGCCAGTTCAGGCTACCTATCCACAATTGCTAGGAGTCTTAGTTGGGGTCATCCTTGTAGATTCGTGGGAGTTTCCCTTGCATCAGGTTTCTACCTGACCCTGAAATGCGCCCTCCTCATCAAGATATCTCTTTCATTACTCTCCCCCTCCATCCAGCCATCAACCCGATCCCTCATAGAGATCTCCTGAGCAGGACTCTTAAAGACTTCTGCTAATGTTCCCCAAATTCTGGGACCAAAGACCAGAGTGTTACCCATTTGATGACAGATGCAAAGGATTCAGTGATACTGACAGGCCTGAAGCAGAATGTCTGAAGAGTGAGAAACAAAGATCACAAGGGGGTGGAGCAGCATAGGATAATGGTGTCAGTAATGATCATAGGAACAGCAACTAACATTTATTTGGTACTTAGCATGGGCAAGAGGTCATGCTGAGCAGTTTAATCCTTGTTCTTTGAAGCAGATGGAATTATTACCCTTATTTTACACAAGAAGAAGCTGAAACCTTGCCAGGAAGACAGATCTTTGATATTTTATGACTTAAATCAGTTAAATTTCTCCCAAACTTATTTTTGTTCATGACTCACAGACATAGCAAGCTAAACTATATGACTTTAATGAAGTTATTTGGCTAGTTATTACCAAATCAATTTCATATGTACAGTTTAATATATTTTATGTTGGGACACATGACAAATAAATGAATAAATAAATTATACATACAAATACACTTGCATGCATATTACTGTTTGCATGCATAAATACTTACACCTAGGTATACATGTATCAATAGTCTGTATATATACTATATGATTAGAAGTTCTATAAACTGAGGCAGGGGGAGATGGCTCATTCAGTAAAGTACCTGCCACAAAAACATGAATGTTTGTGTTTAGGACCTGACACACATAAAAAGCTAGAATTGGTACATGTGCCTGCTCTGGGATGGTGGAGACAGGAGGCTTCCCAGAGCTTTCTGGTCAACCAGTGGAGCCAATCACTAAGCTAAGGGCTCACTGAGAGAAACTATCTCAAAAAATAAGGAGGAGAGTGATTTAGTCTGACATCTGATATTGACCTCTAGCCTCCATACACATGGGCCACATCCTATATACATGTGTACACATAGTAGAGTAGATGTACTGTCATACATTAAACATATAGAAACACAGACACATATCCACACAGAAGTTACATAAACCAATATTTATCCTAATCATGTGCCATAATTAAGCATCTTAGTGGCTGAATTTATTTCACTTTAAAAGATAGAAGTTACATTGGACATTTAAAAAAACTAAACTCTAATATTATCTATTCAGCTCTATTTTTATCATATTAGTTACAACCCACTAAATTGATTTTGTAACTTACTAATGGGTTTCTACTCCCTGCTTGGAAAATGCTTACTTATAGGAATGCTGCCCACAGAGAAACTGATGGCAAAGCCATCTGAGCTCTCCACCTTACCTTATGAGACAGGATCTCTCACAGAACCTGGAGTTCACCAATTTGGTTAGGCTTACTGGCCAGCAAGCCCCCACAGATCCATGTGTCTCTCCTGCCCTCATCCCATGCTGAGGTATATGTGTGTGCTGCTGTACCCAGCTTTTTTCCAGGGGTGCTGGACAGCCAGAGCCAGTTCTCCACACTGTGTATGTTGCAAGCACTCTCTCAACAGAGACATCTCCCAACCCTTCCTGCCTAACATTTTTAAGCCACTAATTAGCAAGAAAAGCTTCCCATTTAAACAAGCAAAGATGAAGAAAAAGGGGTGAGCTCAGAATCCTGAAGATGGGGTGGCCGTGCAGAAAAGATCTGGGATAAAGATGAGCAGGGCACGTCACTGTTGGGCTTTTCTCTATGTCTTGTTCTAGTGCATAAGAACACTACCAGTCTTTAAATGATATTCACATGTTACTTTACTAAAACGTGTTTTAATTCAAAAGACTTAATCTTTTGGAGGGGAGACAGAGTATAGGACAGGATGTAGCCCAGACTGACCTGTAATATAAGCTCCTCTACTTCAGCCTCCCAAGTGCTGGGGTGATAGGTGTGTACCATCGTGCCCTGTGAGATCCCATCTTAAACACAGTTCAGGGCAGTGGCATCTATACCTGATGAGGCTCTCTCTGGGGGCCTCCTGTCTATGAAGGAGGCCTGGGGAAGTTTCTTTCAGGAGCTCCACGGCTTCTCAGGTTAGATTTGTTTCCTCTCCAGTCACGATTAGGGGCCCTATGACCGTGAACTATCTGGTGTTGATTTCCAGATGGGTTTAAAGAAAGGCTACACATTCCAAGACCATCCAAATGGTAAAAATGTCAATTTAGAACATGAACCATCAGCCCAGGCCTGGTGGCCTGACCATCAGTTACTCAAGCAAGCCCAATGGATCTTTTCAGGGTAAGGCTTTGACAATGTGTTATTTCTTCTCAATATGGCCTATCTATCATATTTCACAAATTACAATTTTATATATTAAATTACTTTTTTTCTTGTCAACCAAGTACCTGTCTTGGAGTTTCTCTCTTGTGTGTTTTCAATGTACAGGGAAAATGTATTTGAATAATACCATAATTAAATCTCAAAGCAGCTGTATTTTATTTTAGAAGATAGAGATTATATTGAAGTTTCTTTATTGAACCGTCATTTTTATCTTAACCATGGCTTTAACCTCATAATCTAATTATTTTTTCTAAACTGACTTTAGAGCCAATAAAAGAAAGATATGAAAAATTAAATTACATAATAAAGCATAAAGCAAGAGTAGCTATCATGAGACTCTCAGGCTGAAAACCTAGTAGGAACAAATTTATGTGACTGAAAAGTTGTTTTTCTACATATTAAAAAAAGATTAAATCAAAAAAGTCTATTTCAGAGGAATAACACATCAGGCTATTCAAACTCCTTATATACCTTTAGAACCAAAGTCAAATCATAATGATGGAATTCAACCAGTTCACTCTCAGGAGAAAGGGCCAGCCTTCAAGGCCTACCACTGACTTCCCTATAAGGCATTTATTAAATAATGAACCCTCCTCCTTCTTCTATCAATTTGAAACCATTTAGTTTTTAATCTCTTATAGAATATAAATTTCTTTTTCATCTTAGGGTATGCTCTCGTTATTTTTTCTGTCATTTAAAAGGATGGCATTCTATTCCCATATCCTGCAAAATACCTGCACAGGTAAGGGCAGGATGAATGTCTATTATAAAAATCGCTTAGGCCCAGAAGTATTTCAGAGTTTGTATTATTTGGATTTTTAGAATATTTGTACATATCTAATGAGATATCCTGGGGATGGGCCATGAGCCTAAGGCAAAGTTTATGTTTCGTATACACCTCATACACAGAGCCTGAAGCAAACTGCATAATGTATGTGAACAGTTTGGGGCATTAAACAGATTGATAATGTGGAACATCCTATCATGGTGGTATGTTGCCCCTCAAAAGAGATTCCTATGTTGGAGTGTTTAGAATTTCAAATACTGAGATTGGCTATATGCACAGAAAGGGGGGGTTATAATAGATAAAGCAGATGGAACCCACTCCAAGCCTGGAGTTTCAGTTAATAATAATGCTGTGATGCTATTGTTTTTTAATTTGATAAATGATGTCATGTTAAGTGACAACATCACAGAGGCACATGGGAAGGCTCTGTAGGATCTTTGCCATTTCTTTATAAACTGAATTTTTTCTTCCAAAATGAAATTTATTTTACTTTTATATGTTCATTTCTTCTTCAATGCTGGCGATGAGACCCAGGACTTTAGTGCACTCTATGCAAATGCTCTGGCACTAATCTTCAGCACTGGTCCTTACATTGTATTTTAAGAAAAAAAAATCAAAAAGTAGAGGACAAAGGATGCAGAATTATACAGCATGAGGACTGTAATACACTTAAGTTTTTAGTTAAAAAGAAGCCAGTTATGTGGATTTTATTCCAACTCATCTGATATAATATACAATATGAATTTTTCCCAATTTTATATAAGAAGAACTGATAAAAGATGTCAATAAGTGACATATCCATCACCTCATACATTTGTCATTTTTGTTTGGTGAGAGCATTTAAAAAATTACCTTTCAATTCTTTTTTTTTTTTTTTTTTTTTTTTTTTTTTTGGTTTTTCGAGACAGGGTTTCTCTGTGTAGCTTTGCGCCTTTCCTGGAACTCGCTTTGGAGACCAGGCTGGCCTTGAACTCACAGAGATCCGCCTGGCTCTGCCTCCTGAGTGCTGGGATTAAAGGCGTGCGCCACCACCGCCCGGCCCTTTCAATTCTTTTTAAACATGTAACATATTACATATTTTAAAGATTTATTTTTTATTTTTTAAAATCGTGTGTGTGTGTGTGTGTGTGTGTGTGTGTGTGTGTGTGTTTGTGTGTGTGTACCCATGTGTGTGTGCCTGTGTCTGTTTGCCTGTCAGTCTGTCTGTCTATCTGAGCATATGTACACATGAGCGCAGTGCCCATAGAGTCTAGAAGAAGGTGTCAGGTCTCCTGGCACTGGAGTTAGAGTCAGCTGTGAGCTGCCCAGTGTGGGTGCTGGGAACCAAACCCAGGTCTTCTGCAAGGCATCACGCACTGTTAACCCCTGAGCCATCTCTCCAGCCCCACTGCACATTCTGTAAAGATGCTCATCTTCCTACACAATATGACACTAGCACTTACTCACGTCTATATCTTCCTTTCCACTAATTGGTATAATTATTATGTGCCAATTAAAGATAAACTTTTCTTACATTCAGAAAAAAATATCCAAAAAAAACATAAGGACTTTAAAAAGAAAACAGTACACAGTAATCAATGCTCCATAGTTGACCTTTTAGAACTCCAAATCATATCGGCATGTATTGCAATCTAGTAAACCACAGTGCACAGGGAAGACTCCTGAAGAAAAGGACCTGGGGTTGGTTTTCAGAGGAAACGAAGTAGCCGGGAGAACAGATTACAGAAGAGGGTCAGCATAGGCAGGGGTGGGGAGGGCTACAGAGTGGCCAAAACAGGTGAGATACTATTTGTCCATGTCCCAAGTCAGGAAGTGACAGAGACAGGCGAGGGGAGGGCTTTGAACATACAAACACTGTAGGAAAACAAGGGACTGGGCTCTGAATGTGAACACAAGACCAAGTACCCCATCTTCCCAGTAGCCAAGACTGCTCCCCAGAAAGGACCACTGCCACCAGGGACACCATTACGTGAGCTACTGCCTCAATGGCCACATTGTCACACCCAGGGGGAGCTTCTAACTTAATGAAAAGCCCACTGAACTACAAATTGGCAGATCTAAGTCCTAATTCTGGCTGCACCACTAATGGGGTGAGAAACCCTAAACAAGCCTCTCATTCCGCCTCCATCTCATATTTCTACCCCTGAGAGAAGGGGGCTGGACGAGTCGTTCTCAGAGACCCCTTCCAGCTCGAAGGCACGAACTCTGACAGGGAATGAAATATGCCCGCCGGCCCTCAGAAGCAACATGTGGCTCACTCCAGCGGGCAGAATGATGCGGGGGTCCATGAAAGCGAAAACAGTGAGAATAAAGGGGCTGTGTTTTTATACACAAGAGCCTATTCTTTTATGATACATGTCTAGACCCCTCTAAATATTTAAACAACAATACCATGGCAGTATGAAAACTCTCTAAATCAGGCTCTGTGGCTAAGGAGGATATATGAACAGATGTGATCTTATTAAGGCCCTAATGTAACTCAGAAACAATTTGTCAGATCTGATGGGTGTTGTTAAATTATGTCCACCTGCTAGAGGCAGCCAGAGAAATTACCAATTGCCTTTACCCTACTTCTACTCAAAAATTCCCTAAAAACCTCCCATAGATGTACCCGGGATATGTCATTTTCTTTAAAGCAGTAACCTAGTCACCAACACACAGAGGCCAATGTCTCACAATGCCTCTTTTTTTTTTTTTTTGTCTTGAGCCCCAACTGTGCAACACTCTAGCGGCTTGCCTTCACTGTAGCGGAGGAAACTCCCTAAGTAGTATCACAAGACTCGTAACACCTGTGAAAGTTGGACCCCAAAATATTCCAGCTATTTTCTTTGGGCTGTGAGGGTCATGGACTTGTTGGGGTGGGGAACTGGCCACAGTTTTCATTAACCGGTGTTGTAGCTCCCAATTTTCCTTTAATCATCTCCCAGGCAGGAGTTTACTTGTCTAGGTGTTGAGGATGGTTTCGGACTGTGATGGCCAGGCTCACCGAGGATCAGTGTGAAAATGAAACCCTCCTTCTCCTTTCTCTAAATATTTGCCTGGTCCCTCCTCCTTGCAGTTCACTGTTTTAATTAAGCGTAGCAATGAAGAGGGAGGGTTTTGAGAAACATGAAGTGTGAAGCCTGTGGCCTCTTCCCCAAGCTGTTTCCAAACTTCTCCGGAGCTCTTCGGTCTCCAGTAGTGTTTGCACATATTCTTTAGCCCACTAAGGGAAGGATGAAAAATTGATCTCCTTCCAACTTCAAAATGCTGCATATTTCTACAACTGCAGACTTGCGGGGAAGAAAGCCTGGCTCAGGAGCTCCCAGACCAAACAGGAAGCAGTTCTCAGAGGACCCTTGCTCATCCCAGGCAGCTCCACGGGCAGAGGATATACACAGCACTGCTAAGAGAAAAAAACACAGACTCCACTTCTGAGGGAAATCAAAGCAGATCTTGGAGACAGTGCACATGGAGTCAGACCTCAGGAACTCAAATCAACCAGCGGGGAGGTCAAGTTGAATCAGGACAAAGCCTTGATGGCAACTTTTTTTTGTTTCTCTTCACAAAGAGCGGTTGCATTTATTCCAAGATTCACTTTGGCCACCCTGCCAGGTTCATCTATTTCCAGGAGGCTCCCTTCAGCATGGTTGCTTCCTTTTCTCCATGCACACTGTTGCCCACTCAGCCTGGTGACTTGTTCATGGTCCTCCCCCTTCCCTCGAAATGGCCTGTGCTCCACAGTTTTGTAAAACCCTTCTCAATTTTCAAGATTCCATGTCACATGTCCCTTCTGGACATCCTGAGTGGTATGACTCTTATCACCCTTTGAACACACACTGACAGATGCAGTGTCTTACCTGCCTGTGGGCTATTCTGGGATATCACCTGAGCATTGGTGGGTGTGTTACTTAAACCTCCTCGGACGAAGCTGGAAGGATCTGTTGTGGTGAACCACGAAACGAATACAATTGTGATTTACTTTCCTACTCCACTTTCACCTAATTTAGCATCTTCTCTTGTGATCCTGTTAGCTAATGAGCTAAGAGTGTGTTCATGAAGCATTTTGCGGGGGCCCGGGGAAGCAAACATTTGTATCTTAAAGCAAATTTCACCTCCTGTTCATGAGGCAAGTACAGTCACAAGTGACTAAAGGGCACTGTTACATTCTGAGAAATGTGGCATCTGGTGTGTCCATCACTGTGAGTATCGCAGTGTGTATTTACACAGACTAGTGTGCTTAAGACATTACTAGAGGTTAATCTTATGGGATCAACCACCATGGTATAGGGGGGGTCCACTCTCAGTGAATGTGGTCATGTGGTACAAAACTGTACGTCCAGGCTGCTATAAGAAGGGATCATATAAGGGTGGTTATTTCCGTCTCACGGGTCTAGAAGATGGAAATCTGAGGTCAGGTTGGTAAGGGTTTGACTAAAGACACTCAAGGTTGCTGATGACTGACTTTTCATTACAGAAATGACAGAAAATTAGCCAGAGAACTCTCAGGTGGGAGATGCTTTTACAGGACACAAAGTCTACCCTCATGACCTACCCATCTCCCAAAGAACCCACACCATCTCACTAGGACTCAAGACTTCGACCTTTAAATCTGAGAGACACTAGCATGCATGCTGCTATAGTGACTCTAGCATGCATGCTGTTATAGTGACTCTAGCATGCATGCTGTTATAATGACTCTAGCATGCATGCTGCAATAGTGACTCTAGCATGCATTCTGTTATAGTGACTCTAGCATGCATGCTGTTATAGTGACTCTAGCATGCATGCTGCAATAGTGACTCTAGCATGCACGCTGCTATAGTGACTCTAGCATGCATTCTGTTATAGAGACACTAGCATGCATGCTGTTATAGTGACTCTAGCATGCATGCTGTTATAGCACAGTAGGGCATGCTACAGGTCTTCTGCATGGATTTCTTGATAGAATCTACCCAGAGTTGGTTCTCTTTTTTTCAAGGCCATGTTGAAGGACATCAATAAAAGATAAGGATTAGGAATGTGGCCACTCTAAAAATCTATAGCATTAACCACATGCCTCTGCAGTAGACCTAACTCCAAAATGTCTCCTGTGACCTTTGTTCCTTGATATTACAAGTCCAAAGGGATTTTGCAGAGAGAGTTGAGGTCTCTAGCCACTTGTCTTTCACATAGAGAGATTATCTTAGTGAGCCCACCTTAATCATAGGAGTCTCATTTTCTCTGGCTGGCACAGGGAAACTCAGAGGAATCGGAGCCACAGAAGGAGTCAGCACTACAGAGATGTCCCACCGCTGATTAGAAGATGGAGGGGTGATAGAAGAGCCTGAGAACATCCCCCTGGGAGTTGAGAGCAAATTCCAGCCAACAGCCACTGGGAACAGGATCCTCAGTCCTCAAGCCAAGACGATATGAGTTCTGTTGACACTAGGAAGAGTTTATTAGGAAGCAGATTCTTTCCAGGACTTCTAGAATAAAGTGTACCTTCGTCCCATAAGACCCTGAGCAGAGGGTCAGGGTCTTACCCACAGTGAGCTTACCCACACTACCTGACAAATGACAAAGGGGCATCGTGTTAAAACACCACATTTGTTATAGAGCAATCCTCAACCACTTCTCACTCCTAAAACCAGCCTAAAAAGAAGAGTCACTCTTGTAAATTAATAAAAATATCCTAATATACTTTTATCTTCTTTAGAATTTATCCTACATACACACTAATGACAGGCTTCTAAAGGATAGGAGGTACAAATGCCAGGTACTCCTCCAAGGCCTCAGGATGGGTCATGGTGGCCTCCATACGAAGGTCACATATGGTAGTCTAGAAACCTAATAGCAACTTAAGTTATCTGTCTCAGGAGCTTCCTAAGCATCACTACAGTTTGTCAAGACTGTCACTGAGCAGCAGAGGTTGACTTTATAGTGGAAATTCTGAGTCTGTTATAGGAAGCACACACCTGGTACATAACCAGACAGTTCCTTCTCTGGAACTTTTCTGGAGTGCCTGAGGACTTATTTATCAAACCAGTGATGCTCCCCACCACTGCAGCCTCCTCTTCCTCCTTCACCTCCTCCTCTTCTTCCTTTAGGATTTCACTCTGAAAACCAGGCTGGCCCTCAACTCAGAGTAATCTTCCTGCCTCAAGGCCTCATAGTATTGAGACTATAGACATTTGCCACCACCATTCCTGGTGGTAGGGAAGATACATGTGGTCCTCCTGGAAGACTTTGGTAGAACATTCTCTATGACATCTTTCCTGGCCTCTCCCTAAAGTCTAGCCATATAGAACTCTCTAGGAAACCTCAACCACCTGAGATGGAGAGACCTGACCACTCAGACTCCCCATCCTTCCACACTCACCCACGAGGCCACACATGTGTATTCCCACCAAGAGGCAATCACCTGCCAGGCCACACCCCTCAGCCACAGGCTTCCATTTATCAGTGTCAGCCTTTGTCTGATCCTCTATCATCTCTGGGGAAAATGGATGTGGAGAGCATGGGAAAGGAATGTAACTACAGCCCATTCTAAAAGCCCACATTTATTTTATTTTATTTCAGAAATGTATGCATTATGTATGGTGGTACATAAACGTTTTTATAGAGGCTCTTAAATGATTTAGCATGAGGTATGTGTTGATTATAATCTCTGCTTATTTAAGAGGCTTTGTTTACCCCCCTAGTATTTAATACATTGAGACATGTTTCAACTAACAGTGACACCAGTAAACAAAAGTTACTGATCCTACCTCCTGAGTTATAAAACTTGGAATGCGCCGTAAACAGCTCTGTCATTTTATTTAGCATATTGCATTGTGTGAGCCGCCTTATTTATCTAGTAGTAAATCTTTATGTATCAAAAATGCTACAGAGGCACAACAGATAAATTACCGACAGACACTAACATCTGACTAGTTAATCAAACAAATAGGACGGGTAACAAAGAGAAAAGCTATAAATATTGACAACAAGCTGCCTCAGTCACAAAAACATTCAATACTTCAGTTCTCAAGTGTGAGTTTTATATCAGTCCCCTGGAAACAGTTTGTATCCTCCAATAAATTTTTACAGTTGATTCACCTGCCTGATACCCCTCAGCCATTCCCTTCAGAAGCTGTCAAAGCCGCCAACGATAATATATGGCCCGACCAACGAGAACAGCTGTAGCCATTCTCTCGGCAGGTTCCTGCACCCTGCTCTGCATAAAATAATACATCAAGATTAATTGATTTCCCGTCAGTCTCACAGAACAGAAAATTAATTTTCATGTAGCTATTTTCCCCAGCATATGAATTTTGTACATGGCAAGTAATTTAAGTTTTTAATTATTCATGAGTGAGGAGGGGGCGGGGAGAAACATGATAAAGTAAGCTTGGGAAAACCCCAAGGCCAGTCTCCAGGCCTTGGGTTTGTGCTGATGTAACAATAGCATTGGCTAATGCCCATATAAATAATACATGTATTAACATACATCTTAGTACAACACCAATTTCTCTCACTCTGACCCGAGACTACCAGGTCACCCCTCGGTGCTTTGTCAAAGTCGCCTCGGTGGTTACATGTGACGTGCAGTGGGAAAACATGGGACATGTCAGCCATATTGAAGTGACCTCCCGTGCCTCCCAGTGGTGGCTGCACAGCGTAGGCATGATAGGAGGTAATTTAATGGTCAGTGTGTAAGGGGGACTGAGCAAAAGTCGCTTATCAGCCAGGTGCTACCTCAGCAAGTCTTCCATTTGCAGGTGCCACTGACGTGTGAACAAGAGAAATGTAACCAGGAAACAGGAGGCAGCGGACTCACTCAGGCCTCATCTTTCACAGACAGGCTTCAGGAAAACTGCCCCTTGAGAAGGGAAAGGAAACCCACGCTGGGAGCACCACTGGCAATCAAGGAGGCTTGTTAGGATGCCGGCATCTCCACCATACCTCTTCAGAAATGCTGTTGGCATGCTTCCTACAAACTGTAAGCTGGCAAGTGGAGGGCACTCTCCTCAGCTGTGGAACTTGATTTAAACCCCTCAGGACCAGACCTAAGGTGTCTCCTGGGGCACTCACAAGCATGGAGGGATCGGAGACCAGAGCTGCCTTTGAGTGGCTGATGATTCATGGATGACTTCTGCCTAAATATTAAATTTTGGTGTGAAATTAGAATACACCAACAAACAGCTGTTTGTTTTTTTTTTTTCCTAAACAACTAGACAGTACTATCACAGGGATCGGGAATAATACTCTGATCAACTCATCCAACTTTTAAATAAATTATTTAAACATTGACTGTATATCAAGTTCTTATAAAAATCTGAGGAAAGAAGAGGTTAGTCATACACTAGTATCTCCCCCGATATTAACGTCTGGGAGTAAATGGTGTAAGAATGTGAAACAATTGCATAAAACAAACAGCAGCAATAGACTGGGTTACAGAAAATCTGAGACAACGTGTTCTTGGACCAAAAAACACATTAGTGCAAAGATGTCTTTCCACCTAGTAAATCACCCCACTTAATGGAGAACAAGATGAGGCCTCTCCCCAACCCGTGAGTGGCAGAGAGGAGACACTGGCTTCCCGAGCCCAAAGAAGCAGCTCTGATTTAGAGGGCATGCCATCTGCGATGCCCCCTCAGGCACAAGGAGCCCTTTGTCAAGTAAGGAGCCGACAGCCAGAAGGATCCGAAGCGAACCAAGGGCAGGGGAGGCAGCTCAGTGAACAAAGTCCTTGCCGGAGAAGCATGGAGCATGGGCTCCAGGTCTGCAGCGTCCACACAAAAGCCAGGGAAGCATGACAGCCTACCTGGAATGCCAGCGCTGGAGACGCGGAGACAGGCATTCGCTGGGCGCACGGGCTAGTCAGATTAGCCCAACGGGCACACTCCCAGTCGAGCAAAGTACCCTGCCTTACAAAATAGAGAGCCACCAGAAAAGATACCCCAAATCAACCTCTGACCTCCATATACATGTACCTATATATGCATGAGCGCCTACACGTGTGTGCCTTCACTTATGCAAACGTGCATACCTCCATACAGACCACCTATACACACATACAAAAAAAAAACAAAATAAACTTTAAAGAATAAAAAGAATTTTGTCTAGGACAGAGGGGATATTGGCTGTGTGGGGGGAGGGGTCATGCCTGATGAATCTGATGAAATATTAATAAGGGTACAAGAGTGGAAATTTGTGAGAATTTCTTAACAGCTTGTCAAAATGGCCACTTTAATCAAAATTGCTTCTCTGCTCAGAGTGGCCGGGCCCCGCCTCATCTGGAGGTTGGAGCACCCTTGTGCTTCCAGGGTTTCCATCATAAAACATGTTTCCTGGTAATAAGCAACACCTGTAAAAATTCACTTAACCCAGAAGTCTGGTACTAACACCGCAGCATGGAACGTGGGCACTTGGAATCCCAACTCTGCACAGGGATTCAGGAGCAGGTTTCTATCGCCACAACGGCTCCAGACAAAGGAGCAACATGACACGTCACGTCAAGCAGCTAATTATGAGCCTGAGGAGCAGCTCGTAGACTTAGGCCAGATGAAAGTAGAAAGAAGTGGGGCCGGGGGGACGGGGTGCTCCTCGACTGTTTCTTGGGGCTCGTTTGTGAAGAGGGGGCTGATGCGTGTGCTTCCTTCCATCTTCTGTGCCTTTGAGCTCCAAAGCAAAACAAAACCAACAGGTTGAGGAAATGAACTACCACCTAGATCCCTGGGCAGCAACACCTTGCTTCGCTGCTGCAAGGGGAAACAACAGTAACAGATCGTGGTTCTTCCACATGCCCTGGTAGCCACAGAACATGTCCAGGCCCTCCTGAACGTCTCAGCATAACCAGAGCCACGTTCGTGGAACAGCCCAGCACTCCTGCCCAGCAGTACTGAGGAGAAACCGCAGGCTTGGGGAAAGTCAGGCAAGCTCTCAGTTCATTGTTTCTCACCACGGAACACAACTGACACACTCCTTCCTCCGCAGACAGTCCTCTGCTACCAGTGGGCTCAAAGGGTCTGACAGAGCAAGGGCCAAGGGAGAGCTGATCCCCGGGTGTCTCTGGGAGTTTAGACTGCATCTGACTTGTGTCAGGGCTTACAGGAGGTAATGTGGGGAGCTGAGCTGGAGAGCCTAGGTTGGCAACCGGATGCTGTGTGTGTGTGTGTGTGTGTGTGTGTGTGTGTGTGTGTGTGTGTGTGTCTGTGTGTGTGTGTGTGTGTGGTTTGTGTTTGTGTGTGTGTGGTATGTGTGTAGTGTGATGGTGGTGGTGGTGGTGGTGTGTGTGCGTGCACCTGCCCACAGAGCAGGAGATGACACCATATCCCAGGAAAACTCCCAAGACTTCAGAAAGACCCAAACACCCCCAGTAACCAGGTTTCACATCCCAGGATGGCTTCCCCTCTAGCAACTTCAAAGCAACCAACTAGCATTTTGGTTAATACTTACGTTTGCAATTTTTCTCCATCGGATGGGGAGGAAAATGTTTGTTTCATCTCATTTGAAAACAATCCTATTGGGAGCGTAAATGAACTCATTATGCATGCCGTAGTGTGTGTGTGTGTGTGTGTGTGTGTGTGTGTGTGTGTGTTCACAATTCCACAACTGAAACATTTTTTTAAACCCAGAAAACTTCTAGAAGTTGCTACTGCTAGTGGCATAGCTTAAAGGTCTTTGTTTCTGTAAATTCAATTGAGTGTTTCTATTTCTAAGTCTGGCAAGAGGTTCTAATTATTGTTAGAAGCCTAATTAGCATTTAGTATTACATTACAACAACTGCAACGAAATTGTACCCATTCTCCAATAAACAGTATTCACAGTGTGCAATCAAGCCGCTGTGCCGAGCGATGAGAATTAATAGCACCACGCGGCAATGGTAAATCCTCCGTCTCCCGCTGTGTGTGTTTAATAATTTTTCACTCCTTCCAGATTGTTCCCATCAAGCACAATTCCCAAGGTCCTAATCAACCACCCTCCCCATCAATACTACACAGAGATCTGAGCACTGAAAATTATCTGCAATTTCAAAAAGTGCTTTGTTGCATTATTAGGCCACTGACCTAAGAGGTAATGGGTAAATAGTTTCTGAAAAATGTCCAAAGCACAACATAAATTAAACCTTATAGTCTTGCCTGCTGTTCTCACCATAGCTATAACTGCAAACTATTACGCCTTTTACACAATATTCCTAACTATAATTTTACACCATAATATTGGTGCAAAGCGCCAAATGTTCAGCTTTCGTGCCTCCATTTGCTAAACAAAAAGGAGAGTTTGGGGAGGAAGCTGGTGCAGCCATCCTTCCAGGGGTCTCTCGGCCCAACTCTGCCATGGCCGGCCTCTCTGCCCACCCTCCACTCCCATCAACAAAGGGTTCATAGTTTAAAAAAAAAACATGGGCTCACTTTGGGTGGGCAGATAAGAGAGATTTTTACCAATGATAAGCAGGTAAACAGAGTCAGGATCTGCTGCGTCTGTGTGGACTCAGGACTGGCTCCTGAAGCTTAAGCTTGTGGGGGATGTTCACAATGTGATCTATTGTCTGCTGGATGATAGCACCATGCCAATCTCACACACGCACCACCAGAAGAAGAACGCTGATGTCAACAAGCTCAAGAGTGTACTTGGAGCTGATATGAACGTAAGTTTCTGACCAAGGCGAAATGGAGCCCCAAGCCTCATGGCACAGCAGGACCAGGAATAGGGAGCTTCGGTACTGCTGACCTGAAAATAACACACAGCCTAGCATTTGATCCCCAGAGAGAAGGTGCACTGTGGTACACTAGGAGTATGGACGGGATGTTGTATTGCTGATACTGCTTGTGTATTGGCTTTATATTGTGGCAAAGATAAAAGGACTTTGTGACAGCCAGTTTACTCCAGCCAGCACATACCTGAGAGATCCCTGAGCAGTGGAGGCCTGCCACACCTACCCAGTGGACATTCTTCTGATCCTCTCACTATCCACTACCATCTCTCAAAAGAAAACATCATAACATTGAGAGATAAACATCATCAATATCTCATGACTAAAGACTCACTGGATGATACCAAGTTTTCCAATATTGTTATACTATTCTCCGGTAGCCTCACGAGTCAATTCCACAGATACTCACTGAGTGTCCTTGGGATGCAATGATGAACAAAGACAATGGAAATCTCTGCTCTTCTCGGGCACATACACCAACGTGAAGGTGCAGACTCCCACCCACCTAATGAATAAGAGAACTACCTCTGAGAGCAGAAGGCTCTAGGTGGCAGGGGTAAGTGGTTAGAAAAGGAAAGAAGAGCACATCAGGACCTGACTTTAGCACCCAAAGGGGCAGGACACAGTGGTGCATCCAAGTGAGTTACTATGAAAAATGGATACCTGAATTGAGACACAAAAATACAGGGAAATATTTAATATATCACTAATATCCTTAACTTTATTCTTCTGTAAAAATAGAGAAAGAGACAACATCCTGTTTTGTGGCACCATGGTCATCTAGGCTTGTATCATCTACTGAATAGACAGAACTCTCTATAGAATAGGAAGTCATATATGACACCGTCACCTCCATGTCCTCAGCAACTGGTACTACACCCTGTAAAGGAAATCAGCAAAGACTTGCTGCATCAATGAACCTCTCCATGACTCAATGGGGAACCATTTACTGATCTCTGGAACCTCAGCTAATGTTTTGACAGTGTATTGGGAAATTAAAGGCCTGAAGACCAACACAGTTGACGGGCTGAAATGAATGCACGAGCTCCCACTCTAAACCATAAGGAAGGACACTGACCCAGAGGTATGGGATTTCTAAGTGCCCTGAATTTGCACTAAGACCTTTTACTCTTTGCCTAAGACCAGTCTACAAGGCAGGAGACTCAATGGATGTCAACTCAGTTTCATCCCTCCAAGGGATTATCTCTGTCTCCTCAATGACCTCATTTGCTCTCAGTAATGGCTGCAAGAGCTCTCCCTTTTGGCTCAGCACTTCTGTCTCCTTTCCCTTTTTTTTCCTTTCTTTCTTACTCCAAATTCATGTCAGCTTGACAAAGCAAAGGAACAAATAGAGGAGCAGAAGAGTGGAGACTATCCCAACCCTGGGCAGATGGTAAGGAAAGAGCAAAGAACCATCATCCATCTCAGGCCCCTCAACAAGCCCGGGCCTGCTTCCATAATCTCCTGAAAGAAACCTGCCCTTCACCCTCCTTTCCTGACCAGCCCTGCTGTGACCAGAATGAAACTTCAAGGCCAAAAACTAACACACACGGCATCCTTCTGCCTTGCTCATCGGCCACACTTGGTATAGGAAAGAAAAGCCAGCTGTGGCTCTCAAGGAGAAAGGGCAGGGAGAGAATGCTTGTGTAGTGAGGGCAAAGAGAAAGAGCAGGCTTATTGGACAGGAGAAGCTTCCTAGATGGCTGAAAGGTAAGTGTGACCAGCATGATGGTGACGAATGGAAATCACACCAACCCCTCTCCAGTTCACACTCCAACAGCCCCAAATGGCATGCCTATAGTGGCCTTTCTTGGGTGGCAAGACATGGAAAACAATTTACTCAGAGTTTATCATTGCATTAATCACCTGCTAACTAGTTCCTTTTCAAGAAATTCAGTGGTGGCTGACAGTGGTTGTCAGCATGGCTTAGAGGGGCTGAGGAAGTTCCCTGAAACATAGCCCATGTATTTTATTGTCATTATATTTTTCTTTTTTTTTTTTTTCAAGACAGGGTTCCTCTATAGCTTTGGAGCCAGTCCTGGAACTCGCTCTGTAGACCAGGCTGGTCTCAAACTCACAGAGATTCACCTGTCTCTGCCTCCTGAGTGCTTGGATTAAAGGTGTGCACCACCACCACCCAGTTTATTCATTTTAATCCACCCCAAGAGAGTTAATGCACAGTGAAATTTGAGAGCACTCAATTTTTTTTTTTTTTTGGTTTTTCGAGACAGGCAGGCCTGGCTCTGCCTCCCAAGTGCTGGGATTAAAGGCGTGCGCCACCACCGCCCGGCGAGAGAGAGAGCACTCAATTATTATGGACATTAGTCTAAAAGCGTCTATACCTAAAAGAAGCTTGTCCTTAAACAAACCTTCCTTTGGGGGCATCAGGAAACATTCATTCCCCAGTGCTTTACTATCAGCAGTGTGGCTCTCAGACCAATCTATGTCATCTATGGGCAGTGCCCCTTCTCACGGCATAAGAATTCCTCAGAAGCATAGCAAAGCGCTCTCTTCCTATACCGACTTCCGGTACCCAGAACTCCATTCATATTGCACAGGCCACAAAAGTGAGCCACTATGTGCAGTTATAGGCCCAAGGAATGGTTCTTATGTGATGAACTAAGAAAATGAGGTGCATTTGCCTAGACAGGACATGGCATCCAGACACAGATGTAAGAACCCCTTTATATCATCAGTGAGGCCTGGGATCCACAGAGTAGGAGGAAAGCCAAGGGCCCCGTGCAACCTCTATGCCTCCAGTTCCCCAAGGACATGAAGAATTCCAGACTAAAATATGGATGTCCAACTCATTAATGAAAATATATTCGTAATTACATGAGATTAGAGCATGTCTTACACATCTTATTTATATGACGTTAGTTAAGCTTAGAGCTGCAACTACTTAGATATACAGTATGTGGGCTTCTGTGCTGGCCTTCCATCAAGGTGACAGTGTTCCTGAGACACACCGACCAGGAAGAGGAAAGACTTAGGTAGCTCACAGTCCCATGCTCATTAGTCGGTTGCAGCTCACCACAGCAAAAGCATGTGGTGGGGGAGGCCTGTTCATTTCACAGCACCCAGGGAGCCAAGAGAAAGACAGAAAGAGGCCAGCCCCCCCCCCATTCTCTTCAGAGGCATCAGTGAGTAACCTCATCTGCTAGGCTCCATTTCCTGAAGGTTCCATCACTTCCCAGTCACACCATAGGCTGGCCATAAAGTTTTAACATGAGGGCTGTAGAAGAGTCCGGATTCTACTATAGCAGGTTTATTATGTTAGGCAAAGTCTGATCCTTGTTCCAGGGCTGTTCCCATGGTTCAGGTTCCCATGACAATGAAGCCTTCCTTTCCAAACACATGTAAGAAACCCTTTCGGCACTGCCACTGGTTAAGAGTCCAGACCTAATCCAAGGATGTTTGAGCATAAGTGTGATACTCCATTCTCTGAAGTAATTCCATCCCTGATGCATCTGGTTGAACCTACTGATAAAAATTTATTACCCACAGAAAAAACTTACAAATCCATCTTTGTGTGTGTGTGTGTGTGTGTGTGTGTGTGTGTGTGTGTGTGTGTGTTAAAATGTAAATGGTTTCCCCTTCACTACCATTTCATTTCAAAGGGAGTATCTAGTCACAGCAGAAAAAAAAGGGGGAAATGTAAGTAAGTAGAAAGAATGGCACAAATGCCCTCTTCTACGCCAGGTCACAAGATAAGCCCTGCTGGAGTTTAATGCATATACTTTGGAACTTTATTCAATGTCTTGTGCACTTGTAAAAATCCATAGGTATAAGTGGTTAATTTTCTAAGAACCCTGTTGTGTCAAGACTATGGGCACTCATTCTTTGCTACCCACGTGTGAAGGGCCAGGAAGTCCAATGTTAATCGACAGGGTTTATTTTGTACTAGAAAATTTACTGCACCTGGAGGTACCAACATACTCACCAGTGATTACATGATAATACAAAAAGGTGATTTATCAGGAAGCTAGAGAAACGACTCTAAAGGGCTCTCTAGACAGAAAGATGTTCGTGAATACACAGAGAAAACAACAGCTTGACTCTAAGCATGGTGGCGAAGGCCTGGCCTCCCTGCACTTGGGAGGTTGGTGTAGGATAATGGTGAGTCTGAGGCCAGCCTGGATCACATAGGAGACCCTGTCTCGGCATGCACAAGGCCCTGGGCTCTATCGCAGCACCACGTGCAAATGAGCAAACAGTCAATGACAACATCAAAGACCATCCGCATGCTTATGCCTCCGTGAATGTGGGGAATGAGCAAAGGAAAGAACAGAAGCACAAGATCAGCATGCCTCTTTGGACTTTCACTGAAGAGTGTGTCCTTGAAGGTACCATTCCAAGACAGTGGTGGTGTTTCAAGGCACAACCGGGCATGTCTGCCCTCTTTCACTTAAAAATATGAATCCAATAGGCTTAATCCCCAATCTCCAGCTCAGAATTGGGTTACCATGTGTTGTGTTTGATTTGTATTTCCATCAGTATCAACCCCAGCATCCTTCTATAGACACCGGCAATGGACATGATTTACAGCGAGTCAGCCAAGGTAAAGCCTATGGCTTCCCTTCACATTTTGACGTTATCGGATTATTTCAGAAGCTGGCAGCAGCTACCATAAGTAACAAGCTGTCAGTGTAAATAAATCACTCTCTTTAAAAAAAAACTGCTAAAAAGTATAGATTAGTATGAACAAAGATGGGATTGGCCTTTTTTATCCCTGCCTCTGACCAACACATTTCCTATATATTTAAATGTCTATAGGACAAAGGAAAACAGATCATTTTCTTTCTTAAAATAAAAGATCTACAGAGGAAACTCAAGTCTCAAAAGTAAATTTGTGGCTATTGTATATAAATCATAAGACAATCAATTTGCAATCCCCCCAGAAAAGCCCAGGGTGTGGAGAACAGCCAGTGTGGTCCTTTCCTTCTGTGATAGAGTGACAGGCTGTGGTGATAACAGAGAAGCCACAGATGCCACCAACTGGATTGTAGCAGATCTTTGACTCTTATCTCACATAATACACCCATCAGTGGACTGCAAGCCTCACCCAAGTCATCCCCAGAGAGCTAGAACACCCGACCCAGATACCCAGATGGGAGCTCCAGGCGCTCTGCACCAGTGGGAGCAGGAAGAGACAGCCCAGCCACCATCCTGGAGGGATGGAGCCTGACCACAGTGCATCTGCGGCCAGTTTCAGAGGTGCAAGGCATGGAACACTTTTGTGCTTGAAGAGACAACTAGGATAGGCATGTTTTAACTGAGAAGTAGAAAGAGAACCTTAAAAGTTCATGAGATATAGGGCTGAGGAGAAGCTTGGTGTTAAATGTCTTGCTGAACAAGCACGAGGACTTTAGTTTACATCATTAACACTCACATAAAAAGCCAGACATAGTGGCATGCACCTGTAACCCCACTTCTGGGAAGCAGAAACTGTTGGATCCTGGGGGATTACTGGCCAACCAACCTACCCACAATGGCAAGCTCAACATTCAATAAAAATTAAGAATAAAATTTTTTTTAAAAAAATCTGTCTCAAAAAAAGATTTATTGAGAAAGACACTCCACTCAACATCAGCCTCCAGCCTCCACATACATATACATGCATATAAAACACCCCTACCCCATACACACACAAAGTCCATGAGACAATGTCCACAAAGGTTCTAGCATAAGAAAACTCTTAACATGAATACAATAAAGTTCTGTGGGATGATCTTTCTGAATGCTATGAATATGTGTTGCTACCATTGGTTAATAAAGAAGCTGCTTTGGCCTATGGCAAGACAAGTTATAGCCAGGTGGAAAATCCAAGCAAAGATACAGGGAGAAGAAAGATGGAGTCAGATGCTGAGAGTCACTGTGAGAGCAAGATGTAATGGAACACAGATAAAGCCACAAGACACGTGGTTATACACAGATGAACAGAAATGGGTTAATTTAAGATAAAAGAGCTAGTTAGCAGTAAGCCTGAGCCATAGACCAAACAATCTGTAATTAATATTAAGCCTCTGACTGGTTATTTGGGTACTAGCAGGTGGGGAGAAAAACAATAAAGGCAGTGTTCTACAGAACAATTTGAACCACACCCCCCAAAAAATGAAAGAGCATGTTATCAAAATCAAATATGACCAAGGATGGTGTGGCCCTCAAGGGCTTTCTAGCACCTTGATATTAACATATATGTGTACATGCCCCACTGCATAAAGCAGAGAACTGAGCATATTATAAACTTACAAGGGCAGACTACGTATGTGTGTGTGCATATATGCTGATGCAGATATGCACATGAGTTTGTGCATGTGAGTGTGGAGGCCAGAGGTCAACATCATCAGATATCTTCCTCAATTGCTTCGCCACCAGATGTTTCATGGAACAGTTGGTCAGCAAGCCTCCTGGATCCTCCTATCTCTATGTCCTCCAGGCTCAGATTACAAGCTCACAGTGCCACATGGGCACTAGGGGATTGAACTCCAGTCTTTGTGCTTGTGCAAGCAGCTCGTTACCAACTGTGCTGTTTCCCCAGCCCCACACAGAATCGTTTTAAGTAACCCTTATCATTTGTGTAAAGGACTCCTCACTGCCGACCTGGGCTGTATGTAACACGGGACTCTCTCCTCTAAGGTAGCAAGACATGTCGCGTGTTCAAGAGGCCATCTGCAAGAAGTTTGCTATTGTGGAAAAATTTAGAGCAGGCTTTGTAGTTGGATCAACATTTCCATCCCAGTGCTACTGATTGCTTGTCTGAGTGTCTTCTGGCGAGTTACTTAACCTCTTTACCCCTCAGTTTCCTCATCTGTGAAATTGGGATCATATCCTCGGAGGGTCATTATGAAATCATGCATAATTCAGCGTTCAGCTTATAGCAGGTACTCAAGGAAAGTCTGCTTTCTTTCCCTTTTCTCCCTTATTAGGAAAGGGGGAGAAATAAATATGGAATAAATGCAAATTTCAGTCACATGATATTCTCCCCCCAAAAAAAACCAGATAACTCCCGGAAACAAAACCATCTCTGAAGCCAACCAAAATGTACACCATTGCATCTATCAGGCCACATTAGCATTTTTAGTAGGGACAGGTAGACAACAGTAAAATGAAATTAGAAATGCTTCAAACCATCACTTCAAAAAGTGTCCTTTTTCAACTCTGCAAAATGAAAACAGAAAAGGAATTCACGAAAGGAAACAAAAATACTCACAGATTATCAACTCCCTTTGTTATGGAAAACAACTTGCTAACATCATATCTGAAGGTATCTTTTTTTCACACTGTCACATTAAAGTACGTGTGCCTTGGTTAAAGTAAGCGATCACAAAATAGACACCGCGTAGGTATATAATACACATTTTCCAAGGTAGAGAAAACAAAAGTACGTGATAACCACATGTGTGTCTTACTGAAATAAAGTCCATGGCCTTTCCAAATGAGGACAAGAATAGCATTCTTAGGCGCGCTTGACATTATGCTCTGACCCCCTCTTCTCCACAGCAGGTACTGTGGTTTCCCCATTAAGGCTGATGGGTCGCAGTGCGCCTGTTCTGTTTGTCCACCACAGTCAGCTGAGCTCAGCTGCCCACACACACACACCCACAAGCTCAGAGGACTGATTGGTCGCAGTGACCTTTCACAGCTCCTGTGCTTTTGAGTGGATGGAGATTCCGCCCCGTGGAAATGTGCACATGGCATCACCACAGAAAAGGGAACTCAGGGAAATGATGGCGAAGATAAATGGCGGAAGATGAAGCTAGAACCTGGTCGTGGGGCCGCATCCTTCACAGGATTATTCAAGGGAGGAAAACGAGTAGAAAGCCAGTGGAGCAGGCAGTACAGGATGCAAAATGAAGCAGTGGCCTTTACCAGACCGTCAAAGGTCAGGGCTATCTGTAAAGAGAGGACTTAGCAGGTACTGGGTACCGGTCTCTGTTGGGACTAGAACCCTGCAGAAGCAAACGGTGGGAAAACCAACAAGAGGAAAAGCTCGTGAATACTTGGAAATAACTTAAGCCCCACCTGAAAAATGGCCCAGAGCATATCATCACACCTCACCAAGGCATCCAGTACAGGGGGAGAGTGAGCTCTGGAGACCCTAGCCTACAGTGGGCAGCACGCCTCCCAGCCAGCAGCCGGCCTCTCTTGCTAGTTAGCTTCACGGGCTTTCTTTCCATGAAATTAGTCCTCCAAAAGTCTCAGCAGGCCTGGTGGTCATATTTCACATGCTCTGGAAACCTCTATCAGAGGTTTTACCCACTGCATTTTCCCTCCAGATGAGAGGAGAGCTTCCCTCCCAGTAGGAGTCATGGTCATGAGAAATGAGTGTGTTTCCCTTTTGCCAGTAAGAAATCTTAAGACCTGGTATAAAAGCCACTCAGGCATAACAAGTTATAGCCCAGCAGGTCCACTGATTAGCTAGGTTCCATAACCATAAAGTCAACAATAATCTACCTACGTGCCCTTTCTGCAGGTGGCTCACCTACAGATGCTAAGTAAGTCAGCAACAGTTCGGGAGACATTATGTGGGAGAGCATTATGCGTAAACATGAATGCTCCAGCTTGTCCTTAACTACACCGCAGGGACTCCAGACCTGCAGAACAATCGATTACCCCCGTTCGCCATCAAATGCAACTTTTTCCTTCTCCCTATGAGTTCTCCCCACCGTAACTGCATTTGTTCTTCCTGTGTCTTCTGCTTTCTGGCCTCTTCCTGCCTTCATCTCTGCCTTCCACACAAAGGCTGCCCTGTCCCGAAGAGGAGGTGGCCAACTCCCTTTCTGCAGGAGAGAATTGCCAACTTGCTTTTCCAGCAGGGCTGAGTGACTGCACGAGACTGTGTGGCCTCTTCAGCCCTCCCAGAACTGTTAGCCGCACCTCGAAATCCACCTCACTGGGGAATGGAATCTCTGGCCACAGCGTAAGAGGTCAATAGACACATGCACATGTAAGCATACATACACATATACATAGGCAAATGCAAACATGCCTACTACATGTACACCTACATGAATGCACACACGTGTATATACGTATGTATATGTATATATGTATATGTTTGTGTGTGTGTATATATATATATATGTGTGTGCTTTTAAACTTATGACAGAAAAACTATTCATTGAATGATTATTGATTCGACAGCTCTATTCTATGGTTTTAAAAATGGCCCCTACATTTCATTAGAATAAAGAAGGGCTTTGTAATCAAGGAAAACATCCATCTAGCCAAACATGAAAGGCAGATTTGGTGCGTGAAGATGGTTATTAAGGTTATTATTCTACTTCTTTGGGGCCAAACAGATGCAACATCTCTTAGTGCTAACAGGACAGACTGACTCCAAGTCTGTCTCTGCTGAGAGCAGCAGGTGTGAGCCTAATGGGTTGCAGTAATGAAGGGCCAGCATCTGACACTGGGCAGAACATCACCGCATGGGACAGTGATTTACACGACCCTACTCAGAAATGGTGCGGGAAGTTTGACAACTCATAAAAATCATAAATTATAAATCAATTACTGGATATAAAGCACACAATTCACCCTGGTCCCATTCCTTCACAGGGTGTGAGACCCTTCGGTAAGACTCCCAAGGCAGGGAGACAAAGAAGAGGCAGCCCCACGGGTCATTCCTGCTGCTGCCCAGCCTTTCTTGGCAAACCTCTGACCCTTGTCAAGTTCATCTTAATCCAGAAGGGCCTGCCTCAGGACACAAGCAGGGGATTGTGGGAATAAGTTGCAAATACCAAGGTGAAGTGGCAGTGACCATGAAGAGAAATAATAGATTCTCCCCCTTCCCAAAATTCCAGACGAAATGAAAAAAATCCTATTAAATATTTAGAACATTTAGCCACAGAAGTCTACACATCCCACAAGCATCCATATTCAGGATTTATCCGATATCATTTACGATCAATGATTTTTTAAAATTTGTCATTGCACATATTGTGTATGCTGAGTTTCTAATGCATAGAAGGAGATTTTTCCACTCTTTCAAGAAAGGCCAGTGTGCTTATTCACAAGGCGAGACCCTCACAACCTGTCCACTCCCTGAAGCCAGCAGAGCAAAGCAGCCCATGCTACTTTATTCCTCAAAGTCTGCAGAGCAATGGCCGCTACAGTAGCCAGGAAAGAGGGCAAGAACCCTACCAGAACCCTTCTGCGCATTGGCTGAGGGGACAGCTCAGTCCGTAAAGTACCTTCCGTGCAAGAATGACGTCCTGAGTTTGGTCTCTAGGACCCCCAAACACAGGCAAGTGTGGGGGCACATACCTGTAGAGACAGTGCTGGGGTGCGAGAGACAAGCAGACACCTGGTCTTCATTGCCCATCCAACCTAACCTAATTGGCCAGCCTCGGGCCAGTGACAGACACTGTCTCAAAATAACAAGACAGATGGTGCTTGAAAATCAACACTCAAGGTTGACCTCTGACCTCCACATGCACACACAAACCTGCACATACACCCACATGAACATACCCAACTGTACACACATGTACATGCACACACATCTACATACACACACACACACACACACACACACACACACACACACACACACACAATGTAACTCTGAACGGACACATACAAACATGTACACACATGAAGGAATCCTGCAGAGGTTCTTCAGAGCATGAGAGACTGGACACTGAGGTTCAAAGTGAATAGGTCACGAAAGCTGACAGGTCTGGGGTGGCTACTGCCTGTCGCTAAGTTCTCCTGCCTCCAAACATGGTGCTACACACACACACACACACAACACAGCTGCCTTAGTCAAAGAAAACACCAACCTGCCTCAGGCTGCATAGCTTAAGAGATGGTCGTCTCCTCCCATCCCTCAGACAAATTTTAAAACCAAGCAAGTAAATGGCAGTGCTAATACTCCTATTAGATATTTATTTTGTTGCAAAGCTTTGAAAACAGTCAGGAAAATGGAAAAGTTACTTTTTTTCCCCTACACAAATTTGTTAATGGGTGGCATAATGGGGGGCCTGTTTGCTGGAACTATGTGAAACGTCTACAAATTGCCTCTGCCGAGCATTATAGGTTGTCAGACTAATGTAGTCGAAGATAATTTGGCCTTTCAGTGAATTGAACCTCACAGCACGATTATACTCCACAACCAAGTAGAGTGTCACAATTATTCTTTCATGCTGAATTACCATATAATGTCATGAGTCTACCTGTCATAAGTCCTGTAGCCTAAGCTGAATTTTTTTCCCCTAAATCTATGGTTCCTGGAAAAATAATAATAATAATAATATTTTTTTGCTTCTAATGGAAAGTTGATTGTTTTTATCAACAATAAATTTCATAGCAAATCAAAGGATATGCTTGGACAAACAATCCGATACTCAAGGTTAAAAAACACACAAATAATAAATTGCTGGTGTGTCATGTTCAATTTTTACTACAGCATTACACTGCAATAACCATAACAGGATCTAAATTGTTGTCAGAACATTAAACAAACCCCCATACTTCACAAAGGCATCCTGTCTGAGTAATTCACACAGCGGAAGCAACTATCAAATTTTCCACTGTCCCACCACTACACCACATATCAGTACAATTTATGTATTTGGACAATTCGTTGAATAAATTACTTCCATCCTGCCGGCTCTCGCCACTTCTGTTAAGAGTCATATCAGTTTTAATTGTCTTTCTGTCTATATGGAACCACTGTTTTTCTGGCTTTTTCCTGTGTTATTTCCTAAGCACCAAAATAGATTATGAACGCCATCAAAGTCAGGCGCCGGCTCACAGGAATGCAAGAGAGGGGCTTCCTGTCGGAGGCCAACAGTGTCCTCCTCCTCCTCCTCCTCCTCCTCCTCCTCCTCCTCCTCCTTCTCCTCTTTCTACATGCCAGCTATGGGACACGTACTTGGGAGGGTGACAGATCATGGTATTTGGGAGCACACAACACAATGTTGTCTTTCCAACATTGAAAGTAACTAAATGTATCTGAGACCCCACATCTGTTCATGACAGCATGCAGCCTGGTGTGGGACATAGCTCAGCCTAAGTACGGCAGCCCTGATTCCACTGATGGTCAGACTCCAGCTCACTGGCCCATTCGTGGCAGGCCCCACAAACCATTTCTCTTGTTGATCCTCCAGCAAATGACAAACCCAACCTCCTGAATGACTATCTAGCCTTATTTGCATGGGGGTGGGGTAGTTGGAGACGTGTCAGAAGTACAGCTGTAGAACAAAGGATGCCCTATGGGCACAAATAAACTTAGTCTATACCAGGAGAAGAGAATGACTGCCCATCATGATCTCCACCACGCCTTCAACAGCAGACTAAATTGACATAGACCAAAGGGAATCAGATCAATTGAATGCAACTGTTTCCTAAATGAGCTCTTCTTAGGTCTGCCTCTAGTTTAACATGTTGCTTTTGTATGGCCAAAGCAACCTGCCAGATTGGATGACTTCATGGAAATAAGTATGCCCAGAGGTTCTCAGGTACCCCAAACCAGCTGAGGTGCTATTTCAATATGTTCGCCTCACCCTGTCCTTATAGCCACATAAAGGCTCACACACCAAATGCTATTATCCTAGCTATTCAAAACCCCTTAACTGATGTTTGCTATTTCCGACAAGAAACTCCTTCAGTAGACAGGCTCACAAACAGGCGCACCACATAGCAAACGCTACCCTAAATCAGACAGCTGGATTGTGACGCCAGGTAACTCAGTTTTGCTTCAAGAAGTAAAGGAAGGAACCCCCCATTCAGCTGGGTAAGCCTTGGGGCCCTTGCTCTCAAGCTAACTTGGTATCCTTTCTGGGTAGCAGAAAGTAACTCTTTCTTTATAACCCCAAAAACAATAATAAACACAGAACTATGATTTACTCCAAACCTTCCTATTATTAAAACGCTTTGTCTTACAGTTTTATTGATTTACAATCTGTCCTGCTTACTTTTTTAGCATCTGAAAACAATCAAGGCACAAAGCTGCAAAATGTTTGGACATTAATTGTTAGGAGACAGTATTTTATTCTAGGCAAGGGGTTTGAGGCCTCGACAGCGATGCATTCTGGTACCGGAATGATTTATGGTCTTCTAGCAATAACGATGCACCAGGGCCATTAACATATTGGCAGGCCCTAGGATGGATTAGTGGCATTGATTATTTCATGGGCCACTGATACCCATTTGTTACGAAGAGCTCAAAGATGGCCTCTCCCTGACTAAAATCTTTTTATGAGCAGACAGCATTTTAAGTATTAGGAACCTGGGATTTGGGCCATTTTTTATCATCTTGCTGTCGCCTCACCTTGGTATGCAAGCGCAAAGAAAGAAGTGTCAAGAAATTAAAGTTCATTCTTCACCAGCAGCTTTAATTCCTCAAGTCGTCATAACCATGTCTTCTTTAAAAATTAATGATTGCCAGCATTTAGCCACCGGTTGTTGCTATGAAGATCTATGCAAAAAGCAGGGATCCCTATAGAGTGGGTGATATATGGAATACTCTTTATTACCACAATAAAACTTACTGACATTTCAATACTTCTGCAAATAGCATTATAGTATCAATCTTCTGAATTAGGTTGAAAATTAAGTTGTAAATTAAAAGAAAGTGTACTTTGGAATGCAACATGATACGTCACCTAAAAAGGACCTTTGTGCATAACTGAGTTGAGCTGGGGAAGAGAGAGATGAGCCCAGGGCCTCAGTAGTATTGCTTGCATTCTAAAGGTCTGGGTTTCTTCCCAAGAATCCATCCAGAAACACAAATAACACATCACAGAACACCTTTTCCACCAACTGTAAAAGCCAAGGGATCTGACAACAACCTTTTGTGAACACAGTGAAACTCCAGGTCTTAATGAATTTTCCCCTTTTCTATACTGTTACCATAAATTTCAAATTGGGCTATGTTTGGAATAATAAACCCCTTACACATAAAGAAGTTGCCCATATACTGTGCTTACATATACACACTTTGAAAAGTGATTTGCTTCTCCAAGTCATTAGACACAAAAACCACTCTGCAGCCTCACACTGCTCCAACTTCAAAGGTTCTCAGAGCAGAGAGCTAGCCAGGGCACAGGGGGGCAATTCTCAGGTCTCCACTGGCTTTAAAGCCACCCGGTTTGGAAGTTAATGTCACCTATCTTGAACGACAAACGCTGTCAGATCGCAGTCAACACAAAACGGTTATTTGAAAGATGACTGCCTTTCACATCTGTATTTTGCATAGAGTCAAATGCCCTGAATCACTTCCACGGTGTTCTCTATATTCACCTCCTGAGACTGCAGTTACATCACTTTAGTGACTAAAAGCATATGGAAGAGATCCAAGATGAGGCCCTCCTCCATAGTTTCTCAGGCCCATGTGCCCGTGCTGCAACCTAGCTACTCTTCCGGGCAGGTATCCCGCCCATATCCCCGCCCGCCCCCCCTGCATCATCAGAGGCCCATGGGCCCTAGGTCGAGGAGAGGAAAGGGTGTGCACAGCCATCTCTGACCTCTGGCTGTAATGAGAGATATTCTGTGCCATGGTTCCAGATCAATAGGAAGAGATGGCCGAGTTACCGAACAAAGCCAGGCTGAAAAGGAAAGAGTGGGAGCGTGGTCCTGGTGCTGACATTCCCAACTCTGAATGCAGAGGTCAACACGTGTTTAGTAACTCACCTGCAGACCATCTGCTGAAGCTTGACCAGAGGTACAGTCGGAGAGAATTTTCACTCACAGAGGCAGGGAGAACAAAGCGCTTCCCCACAGAGTCTCAATACAAACAGACCAGAGGGCTTTAGGATAGAAGAGGGATTCTTAGATGCCTGATCTAAGCCTTTTACCCTGAATGGAAACATGAAGGTGTTCCGCAGAGTGACTCCTGTAAGGTCATGCAGCGAGGGGCAGGGACACAGGATCCCAGGTCTCTCCTCGCCACTCTCCCAACCCTGCAAGGCCCCCCTCGCCTGCCGCATTACATGTGCCTTGTTTCCCTTTCTTTCCCACGTGGGTAATTTTCTCATTTTCCTGTGGTTTGTAGTATTGCAGACTTTTTAAATTTTGGATTATATGATAAGTCATACACTCAATAATCTATATTACCGCAAATTTAGAGAAACAATCTTAGAGCGTGATGTATGGTAATTCAGGGTTAAGTAGAAAACAAGAGGAGGCATTTGTCATTTTGGTTGTTAAGTCTTGAATTTTAAGTATGGAAAGGAGATGCTGCTGGCGGTGTCTGTTTGGGGTACACTGTGTACTTTGGGCCTTTAATACAGGAGCTCTTGGCTTAAAACACCCACCGCTAGAACCTGCAAGTAAAAGAACCTCTCCCAGTGCTTTCCATCATCTTCTACTATAGCTAGCTTATAAATTCACTGGAGAAAGGGGCTCTTCCATTTCCCAGGGAAGCCAACATTCCAGAAGATTCTTCCCAGTGCTCCGACAGAACCTGCGGCTGTCAGTTTGTATGACTATGGCCATCCCAGAATCAGCATGGAGAGGCACACTCATTTCTCCAGCTGGTAATCCCACCATGCTACATGCAGCCTGACTTTTGCCCTTAAACATCTAGAAACAGATTTTTCATCAAGGTTTCATCTCCCTGTCCCCAAGGAGAGCAATGCATGACCACTTCAAAAGGGCCCTTTTCCTGTTTCCCAAGTTAAAAATTAAGTGCACCCTGGAGCAGTGGTCTACAGTCTGGCAGTGAACCATGGATCACCACAGCAGGCGAGAGCAAGGAAGGGCCTCCTCTCGTGGGACTGACTCCATTTAGACACACTTAGAAACCCAAGGCCTTCTCCTCTCACTGTGGCTAAAAAGGAGGAGCAGGCAGTTGCCTCCTCATGCTGGACCACCCCAGAACACCTCAGCTGTAGTCGTCTACCTTCCCTTCTGTGGGCAGATAGTGCTGACTACACACAGCTTTCCAGACATCTTATTCCTCATATTGTTGTGCCTTCCATTTTCCTGGACTCTTGCCAGCTTCCCCACATCCTTCGTCGACTCGGGGGTCCAGATGGCATTACAGGGCTGGGTGTTAATTGAAGAACAGCTTAAGTGTTCGGACATGTTCTGCATCTATTACCCAACTGTCAATCTTGGAATGTCTGCTCTAGGCCTAGCTCTTTGGGGAAATGAACGCCAAATGAAAATGTACCTGAACTCACTTTTCTGTTTGCTCTCCTAGGGCGCTCCGTGATGATGACTTGTTAACCTGCTCCGCTTCGTTCTACAAGTTCCAGTCAGCTGCGTAACCAAAATTAACAACTAAGACCTGGAATGGGAGGAAATGGCTGACTATGACATGAATCCTCCCCATTCATAAACACAACAGAAGCTATTACTACAATGATAAAGAATACATCAAGGTACGGAATCCTCAGCAACTCGCATATATTCTATTGCCAATTTCTACTTTTGATTTTTTTTCTTACAGTTTTACTGATGACCTAATCTAGTCAGACCTTACTAATTCATCCGTGCCATTCTACATTCTGAAAGGGCTGAACAGTCCGATTGCCACTGGGAATCAAAACCGAACAGGTGCTTAACCAATGATGTGATAACTACACACACAGGTCCTGTGAGGTTGTGGTCTTACAGTTCCTACTACTTGAGTAGCTATCTATCTTTGTCTCAAGCAAGAAATTGCAGCAGGCTGGTGATATATGGTCTAAGGGTGGTGACAATGTCCCTATTCTGAACATAGGTCTCACAGAAGCCACTATTTCCGGTGGCTTCTGAATCTCAGACATGGAAAGTAGGAGAAACTTATCTAGGAAGACCACTAGTCCCAGACCAAACACCAGCATATGAAAGGGAGCAACCGACCACATCACCAAGACATAGTGGAGAGCGGAGGCTACCCAGCATAGCCACACGCCCGCATGCATAATAAGCAATGTTTTCACTGAGTGCCCTGAGGTGCTGGGGTGTTCTGTCAAGCAGTAGCACCATGACAACTGACATACAATCCAGGGGCGAAAGTATGTTTACCAGGTCACACTTCATCATCTTAAAATAAATGTGTCCATGTATGCGGAAAATAGGAAACGTTCATTATAAGTACTTCTGTAAACCTACTTATCTCTCCTCTAAGAAACTCCACCCTCCACCAGTGGGGACATTTTAAATCACCTTACAAACCTAAAAGTGGCCATCATTCACTGTATGTCCAGTAGGTTAGGATGACCTTTGGCCTCAAATGACGGAAGCATTCAGTGGTCAGAGATCACACGCTGAGGAGCCTAAACAAGGAATGATGCACGCTCCCATAAGCCCAGTCAGAGGACTTGTTAGCAGACACAGATTTCTATGAACTCTCTACCTCTTGAGGGTTCCTAAGATGAGCCCATGTTGTGAGATGTTCAGGGCAAGACAGTTCTGTGACGACATGCAGGAAGGAGCCGATGTCTCCTGGTGGGGTTGAGCAGGTGAGACCTCTCCAACCACTCGTCACTCTCCTTGCCTCCTGGGTCACCCATGCCACCCAAGGAGAACAAAGCAGCCAGGACAGACCAACCTGCAGCAGGACTTCTCTTCCAGAAGCAATTCTACGTGCCAGCGAGGTGGCCTCCACCGCCTAGCAGTGGCAACCATGCCCGAGTGGGCAAGTGTCCATTTAATGTGCCCCAGCCTTCTGCAGCAAGATCCCATGATCCCTTGGGAAGCTTGATTTACCGTTCTATTGCCCTGTTTTTATAGGGCTTGACTTTGCAAATGGAGCTGATGGAGACCTCAACCACGAGTCACTGAGTTCGCAGGTATAACTGCAGATTTACAATGCCAACTGAAGTCACTCGGTCACACTCATGCCTTCCTGACATGCCCCTGGATGGGACTCTCTGAGGCTCCAGCTGAGCTCAGTCAGAGCGCCTCCATTTTGCCTCCCAGAAAAGGATGTCCTCCTTACAGCCCCAACTTCTCTCAGCTGACCTCACCATCCAAACAGCCCTTTGAGGATGTGAGGACCAGGGGTGGCGCCCCAGTAGTCACCTTGGGCAGGGTTCTCTTGTGGGGTAGTGACTGAGGAGGAGGATGAGACAAGGGAGAAAAGAAAGAGCGACTCCGAAGGATGTCGCTGAAATTGTCCACAGCCAATCACACACAAGACTGATTCACCGCTCCCTCGGCTCTGCTCACTCATTTTTCATATCGTACTTCTCACTGCCCCATCAGCCTGTTCCACCAAGGTCAAATGAAGGGAACGATGGCACGCGCACCACACTCAGATTTATTAGACGCTCACTCACTCACCTTTTATGGGGGGTAAATGGGCTCCTGAAATTACCATTTATGAAGATGGGCCATGACTGAAGATAGTCATGTACAGAGGAAGCCGGGGAAGAGCGGCTCAGACGGGCTCAGACCAGTGGTACTGTGGGACTCTCGGTCTCCTTTCCCGTAAACAGAATTGAGGCTGATGCCATTCACTAGCATAAATGGAAACGCATGTGGGACTCTGACTCAGTGGCAGCGTTGTAGCCCTAACATTGTGCATTTATCTCCAAGAGTTGGAGAGGGTCTTGGGACCAGAATAACAGCTGAGCAGATCCTAACTCACATGCAATGGACAAAGAACAAGGATCTGAAATTTTTCACACCTTTCAGAGAGCTCAAAGTGGCAAGTCCCAGATTACCCACCTCAAATGGCTTAACAGATAAGGGTTTGTTAAAGAAAAACACAAGAAACTCAAAGGGAAGAGGTTTCCAGGGTTCCTTCACCAGCTTGAGACATCACCAAGAGCCCACCTTTGCTCTCTGCCCCCTTCAATTCAACACATTCTCTCAGATGTGGAGAACCATGGAAGGTGACGGTCCCTTCCCACTTCCTCCTCTGGAGGAGGAAGGCAGTTAGACTCCATCAAGTGGGGGGCCACAGAGCTTCCTTTAAAACAACAACAACAAAATCACAATTTTGTTTAATATTTCTTTTAGGGTTCTGGAAGACTAACCGTGCGCCACTCTGGCCATGGCTGACACAGAGAACTCTGCACCCCACCCCTCAGCCTTCTGCTTATCCTAGCCAGGGTCCCTGTGGACGCGACATCACTGGGTAACTTCAGCTTCCGGAAACACTCCTCCCGCACTAATAAAGTCTAACACGGCTGATTTTATAGGAGACAGGCATGACACTTAGAAGATTCTAAATACTGAGAGAGTCCTGTGGCTTAATGAACAGCATACGTTTGGGTCTTAGGGAGATGTAAACTCTTCCAGAGCAGACAGAGGGCCTGAGAAGCCATGATACCAAGCGTGTGTGAACCAGGAAGGAGAGAGAAAGAAGGAAGGAAACAGAAACAATACAACTCTCATTAACTAAAATGTAATGTTTCAAGTGGGGCTAGAGAGAGGGCTCAGTAGCTAAAGAACATGTTCTGCTCTTGCAGAGGACTCTGGTTCAGACCCAAGGGATCCAACACCCCGACTCTGGCCTCCACAAACACCATATATGCATGTGATGCACATAAATACATGCAGGAAAAACATTCACACACACACACAGAATAAAAATCAAACCTTGAAAATTCTAACACCAAAAACTTTCAAATATTAACAACTGCCTACTAGATCACAGCTATCACAGTTATGTAAGAAAAGAATTTAAGTAGCCTAGGGCTGGCAAGGTGGCTCATGTGGTAAAGACACTTGCCAGCAAGCCTGATGATCTGAGTTCAGTCCCATGGGTTCACATGGTAAAAGGAAAGGACCCATTTCTACAAGTTCTCTTCTTACCTCCACATACGTGCTACAGGACATACACTCACACACATATATACACGCGTAAATAAATCATTTCAAAAAAGGAATTTAGGACGTCTGAAAGACCATCAAAATATAATTGGCAAAGAAAACTTAACCAAATACCTTGTGCTTCCATTAGATGTCGTGTCTCAGAAGAATTATTAATGACATGGAAATATGCTCAAAATACACACTGAAGTGTACAAATGAATACTAAAAAGTAAAGTTATGGAATTTGAAAAGTCGATATAGATATGGGATGTTATCAGTAGTACCTCCCTGTAACACCAGGGCGCCTCCTGGATGGGCTTCCAGATGCTTCCTCTGCTTTGATGCTTCCAAGATTTTCAAACTTTCTTCCATGAGAATAAGTTCTGTTTATAATAAGAAGCCCAATGAAGTCACTGTGTCACACTCTAGGTAAAAAAAACAAATATTCTGCCACACTTGAGAGGTACAAAACAAAATGGAAGTGGCCCCTCTTTAAGTCCACTGAACTAGAAGGCTCTAAAGTCCAGCAGAATCAGAATCAGCACCAGAAAACCCCAGTGAAGTCCCAGGGCATCTGGAAAGAGAACCACCCATGAGAATCCTTTCTGAGCGCCTAAAAATGATGTGTGTTGGGGCCAAAGAGATGGCTCAGTGGGTAGAGTGCTCTCAGCACAGATGTGACGACCTGAGTTCGGATCTCCGTCCCCTAAGGAAAAGCCATGGATGGGGACACACATCTGTAACCCTAATTCTGGGAGGGCCCAGAGACAGGCGGCTCCCAGCACTTGCTGGCCAGCCTGCAGGCCGCTTCAGGTACGGTGAAGAAATTCACCATCAAAAAGCAAGGTGGAAGGCCAGAGAAATAGCTCGGTAGGGTAGTGCACTTCCCAAACCTGACGACGTGGTAAATGTGTACCATGGTGCGCACACATAAGCATACACACACACACACACACACACACACACACACACACACACACACACACACGCATACATGACATACACACAAAAGTATGTGTTATACATGTCAGACTAGACCAAATATATACACAGACACGTGTTATAGAGCTCCTACTATATCCAAATGCCTGATGATTTTGGGTTCTCGCACCTAAAACCTGCCTCTAGGAAGCACACATACAATGAGGCTTCTGAGAAAAGCTGGTAAATTGAATGTAAAGAGTGTGGAAACCTCAAGCATAAAGAAGCCAACTGCTCTTAACCTGCCTCTGTCAATCAGGGTTCCACACGTGAGAAGAGCTGCTACCCTTGCCTGCAAAGTTTCCCAGAGGCCCCTGGAGTATCCAGCTTTCTGTATTACAAAGGCGAGCAGAATCCTGTGTGACCTCTCACAAAGTTCTGTGTCCCCACACCATCTGTGAGCCAGCTTTTAGTAAACTTAATTTTATCACTTGTCAGGTTTTTCAACCTTTGAAAAATTACTCAATACTGGGATTAATATACAATATAATATCCAAGCTCTGAGCTCTCATCATCCTGGAATGATGCTTGGGGGGGGGCAGGGGGGGCGGGGGGGGGGCGGGGATAGCAAGCCCTCCAGGCTGCCTCAGCCTTGACTCTGCACAAAAAGCCATGGGTGTGAGCAGAAGCGTGGATCCACTTTTGAACACCATCGGAATGATAGATAATCTATGCCACTCTTGAAAATGTGTCTCATGGATCTCCATGCAATGGATAACTTATTAATTTCTCTTTTTTTTAAACTCCCATTCATCATTTTAGCAAGTCCACGGCCCCTCTCCCAAGACCTTGGCTCCCATCTCGAAGGCAGCTGTTCCTTTATCCAGGGGACCTGAAAAAGCTAAAGGAGTGTTGCTCTCCCAGACATGCAGTCTCTGTGGAACCCCAGGAGAGAAAGAAATCCACAGGAAAAATACCTGCCATGGAGTGAGGGGTGTAACCATTCAGTCGGCACCTATTTAAAAGGAGAATCTTCTGGAACACAGCATAAAACACTTCAGACACTCTTGATTTTTCCAGGATATTTTTTGAGGGGTGGGAGGGAGACAGAAACGGCATTCGATGGTGAGAGCAGATTAAAGAAGTTTTGGACCTGTCAGCACTGATTCTCAAATACATGGCTCCTTTTAATGTATTCGAAAATGAGAAGAGCTGCTCCAAGCTCCCTAAGGGTCCAGGCCTCTTGAACATACAAAAAAGACTACAGCCTTTCTGGAACACAGAAGCCTACGTGGCACAGGTTAAGGATGAACTCACACTGTAAACAACTCATGTATTTGGAAGTTGTATTATTACTGCTGTTATTGACGTGACTGCTGTTTTGGCTTCTCTGCTGGAATTAAAACAACGCTGATACTTATCCCAAACCTCCGAATGCTGGACTTGCTTCAGAAATTCGCTCTTTTTAATTTTAGTACATTTACTTATTTTGTGTGTTGGGGGAACACACATATGTGCCTGTTATGGCACATCTAGAGGTCAAAGGACAACTTCTGGAAGTCAGTTTTCTCCTTCTACCACATGGATCTTGGGGATCAAACTCAGGCCCTCAGGCTTAGCAGTAAGCCCTTATCCACACAGCCATCTCCCTGGCCCTGAGATGCATTCATACAGGGAAATGAAATCATAAGAATAAACTACACATATGACTATCACATCCAGTTATAATAGATTGGGTTGCCTTCTATTATTTTGTGTAATTCCAAGTCGTATTGTTTATAAAACACATACAAAAAAACCCAAAAAACTAAACAAACAAACAAAAAAACCAGCAGTCTTTTGACCAGACCCTTGTTTTCAGAAATGCTTATTCTATATTTATAGCAAAGGGGTCAAAACAGACTCGCCTTTTCTTTTTCTCCCGATTCATCTCTTCTTTACCCAGTAGAAGAGAATAGGGTTTAGGATACCACATACTTCCTGCCTCAAAGAAAAAGTTCTGTCATTAATCTTGAGGGACTTGGCAGCATGCACGGCCTGGATAAAGGTAAGCACACAAAAGCAGCTTGTGTTTCCTCCAGGACTGCATGCCTTCCTATAGCAGTAACAGAATTCTTTCAGGAATATCTTCAGAAGAATCGGGGGAATATTAACATTTATTATACTGAAGCAACTGATAAAAGGGAATTGAGTAGAAATATTAATAGAATGTGGCAGAAGAAAACTGATTCTGCAGAAATGCTGTGAACTTACTGTAAATCCATCAGCTGCTCCATTTGAAGGACGTGAACGAGAGTGGGTAGAGTTGGGGGACAGGGAGAGATGGAAAAAAAAAGTCTGGCTCCTACTGGCTGGAACCCACAAGCCTCCCTCTGCCAAAGCTGGCAGGGAAATCTGCAAAGATGCAAACCATCTTTGGGTGTTCGCTTAGCAGTAAGCAAATTGCTCTGGGAGCTAAGGGCGGGCATACTTGAGCAGGCAATTCCTCTCTGTCTTTCATTCTGTTTGTCTGTGTTAAATTCCCCCTCTGCCCTCATCCATTCTCACATCCAGTTCCCTGCTTTGTCCATCCATCAATCCCCTCACTTTGTCAGCGCTGACTTCATCCAGGCTCACAATCACATTGTAGCTATGGCCAGGCCACGGGGGACCGCACCCCCCCCCCCCTGCCCACAGCCACCTCCCGCTTCCAGACTGCGATCTGCTGACGGAGGGCCCAGCCGGCTGCCTGTCGTTTTCTATTGCACAGGCCAGCAAAAAAACTAATACTCAACCTGATTCCTATTGGCCTGCTTTTCACCTTTCCTACTGAGGAGAATGGAAGGGAGAAAGACACAAGGAGAGAAAACCAGGGGGGAGGTGGAGGGTGGGGGTGGGGGGGATAATGGAGAGAGATGTTTGGTGAATTTTCTAAAACAATTTGCACACCAGTCAGGTGGAGGCTCAATCCTGCTTCCAGAACCACACATCAATAGAAATCACAGAGAGAAAATGTAGCACTAATTAAGGGTTGATAAGCTGTAGTCAAGAGCAGTTTAGGGGGAAAAGCCAGCGGACGACCCAAGCCTGTGTACGCTCAGTTCTACACGGCATTCCCATTGCTGGCCTGGGAGTAAGAGTTTTCAATGGTTTTTCTTTTTTCAAGTTTGAGGGGGTTCTGGTTTTGTTTTTATTCAATTTTATCTTTAAAGCCAAATGGGCCACAAGAAAAAAATTTGATGGTCATTTTTATTCAAAAGATCATTTGCGAAACCTTGCACAGGGTGGGTGGGGGGGATTGCTAAAGAGGAAAAAAAAATAGTTACCTAGCAACAAAACTATTTTAAAACATTTTTCAGTATACTGCTTGAATGTGGCTGCTCTTGATTCAAAGGTGTGAGATTCTGAACACCCACCAAATTGATACATATTCCTTCCCTGAATTTTGAACACCTTTCAAAGAAACAAAGTAAATATCTCCAGGAGCCACAATCAGGGTGGCACAACTTGTCAATGTCTCACTTGTGGAGTGCAGAAAAATTGTACTCAAGATATGAGCAACAAAATTTGTTAGCAAACTATTCATGCCATTGTGGTCAAAATTATTTTCAAAGTCTGATGGGGTAGGGTTTTCCATGCAAGGGATTACAAAGAACTGTGAATTGTAACTACTAGAGTTACAATCCTAACTCACATCTGGGAGGCACCTACAGAGGGGTTTCAGGTATGTGAGGAATTGGCACTTGCTGGTTTTGGAAATGAGAAAGCTGGACCTTGCCTCAAATCTCGACACTGATAGGGAAAGGAACAAGAATTTCTAAGTAACTGTCGGAATGTCAAGTCCTGGTCCAACAGATGGACATGCCCATCATGTCACTCAAATGCTTCTCTCTGATAAAAGGTAAAAGCCTGCAGACCCCACTGAGGTATAATCAAGCAAGCCGAACGGGTCATTATCCAAAGTGAGACTACAAAACTCTGAGATTGATGACTTTATATGTCATTCCAAATTCTTATTTGGGGAGACACTTTTTAAAACTGAATGAACTGTCTCCATCAACAATCCAAGAGATGTTCTGGGAAGGCTTTGAGCCACAGTGCAATGGCTTTGATGAGTTTGGCACTTGCAGGGATGTTTAAGTTGTGATTCCTTTGTGAAGAATTCAGGCCACAGTGGCACATGGCCACATCTTGGCTCAATATGCATCTGGAGGCCAAGTGCAAGGGACTAACCTCGCCAGGCCAAACTCAGGAGAAAGAGGAAACTGCTGCATGTATATACCATGTCTCATCCAGAACCTTCTTCCACAGCTTGCCCCTCACTCCTTTTGTTTCCAGAACTTAAGTGTCCAGATGGGCTGTGGATATGATAGCAGAGACCAAGAGAAGGAAGAAAAGAAAAAAAACCCACAACAGCCAAAGTCTCCTCTGCTCGCTACTATACACATCAGACATTGCTAATTAGACAGCAACAAAATTTTATTAATAGGACGGACATTATAGAATGAGCTTGTTATAAATGGGCCCTGTCAGGCCCTTATTCAGCTACCAAATGAGTATTCGCAGTTCAGTGCGCTCATCTGAGGCATCAGGCCTCGTGCTGGATAACAAATGATTGCTATTAACCGTATTGTTAGTAATGATGGCTGAAAACAAACAAAAACCCATAAATAACAGTCTACAGAAAAATTAACCCATAAACTTGATAGATACCCAGCTGAGAAGTAATAAATGACACTCTGGGGCCTGCTGGGAGAAGCTAGTGGTTTTTGTTTTCGTCTCTGTCATTAACACATTTTCTGTGCTAAAAATTAGATTCTGATATATAATTATCAACGCTCCCAGATATTAATTCTGCTACTGCTCCCTCGGTTTCTCTTCTGCCAGGCTGCAATGTTATTCACAGATTAGTCACACATCAGACACTTAACAGAGCAGGTCAGAGCGACAGGCAGCCTGGGCTGACACCACCAACCTGCACCCATCTTCTTCTCTTTTCTTGTTTTTCCCCCCAAACCGGGGACACAAAACAAATTTCTCCTTTTAATTAACTAGGGTTCCCTTCCAGCCACAACAAGCCTGTGCGGTGTGACGTGAGCTGCGTCGGTCTGCTCCTCTCTAATGAAGGCTGCCAAGGGAGGCAGGAGTGGTAAAACGATCTTGCATTTATGACATCTGAACCCACATTCATTAACAGCCTTCAGCAGGGAGGTGGGTGAAAAGGACTCTCCAGTTGTAGATCCCTCCCACCCAGAGTCCCTCCTCTCAGAGGACTGGGTGAAGGGGAAAGGAACACACACCATTAAGCATAGAAGCCAGAGATCCCTACACACACACACACACACACACACACACACACACACACACACACACACACAGAATTTCAGCACCCACACTATCAAGGGGAAGGACCTTGAGTTCCCAAATGTCATAACTGACATTGACTGAGATATTTGTCAGGAGCCATCCAAAGTGAAATGCACCAGGCTCCTCCACAGGCAGATGCCGGGAGCAGAGAGGGGCGCAGGCATATAGGAAGGGACACACATGCACACACACACACACACACACACACACACACACACACACACACACTACTCATACACAAACACCATACCCTCCTCAGCAAGGTCACTGTCATCTTTGCACACCGTGCATTTCTTCTCCTGGGGCTTTTCAGAAATAACTCAGGGAAATACTTTGAAAAAGGCAAAACACTAAACAGGTTCAGTTTAGAGGTGACGTCATTCACAAAAGTCAGACTGAGTTTAAAATAAGAAGGTGGCATTGAGGGTAAAAGATGAATTATGGGCGAGGAGGGCTAAAAGTCTTGACCACAGGACAACTCAAGTGAACAGGAAGTGGGCACAGGAAGCGGGTGCCGGAAGTGGTCCTCAAGCCTGTTCTGTGGAAACAGGAGCAGCAACTTCTAGTTCCTATGCAAATGCCTTCAAGCGTCGGATCATTTGCCACTTTGGAGAACTAAGAACAAAAACAGGAGAATTTTTTTTGTTTAAATTGGACCATGTGGCCAAGCCGCTGAAACACAAGAGCAGATGAATGTCAAGGATGCTGAGAGCTGCTGCTCCTAGGGAAAGGAGGGAAAAAAATTAAGTGGAGTGCTTGGCCACTTATTCAGAAGACCTCGCTAATGTCGCTCAGTCGTGGGATGGCCCTTCTTTGCTTCCAAGCCCTGTCAGGGCCCTGGGCTGCCTGATCATCTAATAATTTTGAGCTGGGGTTTTGTTTTGTTTTGTTTTTTCTAAAATGCGAGCCAATCCTGAATTCTAATCCCCATGTCCATCCCTGAGATCATGTCGCCCTCATGACAGGTACCTAAACTGTGAACCTCGTGCCTCCCATGCACTCCATTTTTTCTGTATCCAGCATTGTGATATTAAATAACTATAAAACTAGAAAGCCAAAATAACTAAATCACCTGGCGGCCAATTTCTGAGAGTTAAACCACAAACCCGGAAAATGGTAGAGTGTGTTGAAATAATGTAAAGGAAACCCATAAATTCAAACTTTATGTTCTGTAAAGAACAAATACGAAAAAGGCATCAAAATAATGAAAGATTGTTTATGTATTCTGGCATGAAATGGGAATGTGTTATGAGAGAGAGCAGTGGCGGAGACAGATCGACGGAGCTGACAGTGTGGTATTCATCCTGCGTGGTGGAGCAGACGTCCCGCTAGTGGCAGTAGACAGCGCAATAAATCAAGGGCTCTCGAAGCTGTACCTACAGCTTATTACATCCAAGATGACAAATAAATAATAATCCCTGTCAGAGCGGTCCTTTGCTCAAGGATTGAGCCTGAAACCTTTGGCTCATCACTCCTCATCTTAAGTGAAAACACGAGAACCAGGGAATTGGAGGCCACGCTTTACTAAGCTCATGAAACACAAAACAAGCTGGACCTGAGAACTAGGACTGAGCAACACAGGTCAGGAAGGAAGGAAGGGTAAACATTTAAATCATCCTTACTGAGAGGCGGCTGCACTGCAGAATGTGGGGTAACACGTCCTAGTCTTGGGGGGCAGAATACCTACTACCTGATCCCACCTTTAATGAGAAAGACCAGGCTGAGGTCCAAAGACAGTCCTACCAAGCAAAGGAGCAAGGTCAAAGAGACATTCAGCCCCCAGCTGCCTGTGGCCCAGCCCTCCAAACCCCTCACAACCCAGTCCTTCTTCCCACTTTATTTACTACCCATGATAAAAGGCACCCTCCACTCAGGCATGCCAGCTCCTCTCTGTCTGGAAAGGAGCTGACTTCAGTGGATGCTATGACCTTGAACGTGTGTTATAACCTTGAATCTCATGCTTTCCATTGTTCCTGACTAGTTGTGGGAAGGTTTCTCCAAGGACTCTGGATAATTCTTGCACACCATCTCTCTATCTGGGAGGGCTCTATATTCACTGTGGCTCCCAAACTCTCTTTCCAAAAGCAAGCTCATTTTTTGTCCCTTGAGTGACAGATGCATCTCTAGCTCCTTCCCTGCCTTCCAGAAGTCACAGAGGAGAGAATAAATTCTGATAAGGCCAAATGAGCTTGGACCCTGGCTTCCCCAGAAGAACAGCAGGGACCACACACACACACACACACACACACACACACACACACACACACACACACACACAGCATATACCAACAACCCTTGAATATCTTATCAACTGTCAGCCTACTTTTAATTCCTGAAGAGGGCAAATCTGTATCTTGTGCTTTGCAATGACTGCATAAAGAGGGATCTGTGAAAGGGAATAGGAATCACCACAGAGACCTAAATCCCAGTGGCCACCATTCTGTCTATCCAATAACATAGCAAGAACCCCACCATTGCTTAATCTACCCACACTTCCTTATACCAAGGGAACCTGGCAGAGTGGGCTTGAGTTCAAATTCTGACTCCATATAAGCTGATGATGTCAGGTGGTCCCCTTAACATCACTGTTTCTCTTTCCTCAGACGTGTTTAAAATGTAGTGTTGACAAACGCCCACCCATAAGATGGCGTTGGGCTAAAAAAAGGTCCCTAACATAATCTGGGTCTTAACCAATAGTCCCCATTCCATTCACTGCTCACCACATCCAATCTTCATCTTCTAGAGCAGTGGTTCTCAACCTTCCTAATGCTGCCATCCTTTAATATAGTTCCTCATGTTGTGGTGACCTCCAACTATAATATTATTTTCATTGCTACTTCATAACTGTAATTTTGCTCCTGTTATTAATCATAATGTAAAATCTGTGTTTTCCGATGGTTTTAGGCAACCTCTGTGACAGGGTCATTTGACCCCTAGAGGTCATGACCCACAGGTTGAGAACTACTGTTTTAGTATCTAAAAGGCTTTTTTTTTTTTCATCAATTCGACTACACACTTGATTTAGAGTCTTCTGAAGACTCAAAGTCCTCTACAGGAACACAAGCTGCCTGGGAAAACCACTTGAGCCTGGGACAACCACACAGACCAGAAATTGAAAGCAGGTCAATAAAGTCACTGATAGCTTCCCTGGGCTGGCAAGACGGGTCAGCGGGGAAAGGCACTTGCTGCCAAGTCCAGTGGCCTGAGCTTGAGTTCAAGGACCCCAGGTGGAAGAAGAAAAGTGACTGCCGTACGCTGTCCTCTGATCTCCACATGTGTGCCAGGGCATGTGCATGCCCATACACATACACACAAAACAAATGAAATGGCAACAACTTAAAAGAAAAATCTTGCAAGCGATGTATGAGCAAGTACTACAACACAACAGAGGCTCCCGCGCCTGGTGATTTCATGCCTTTAACTCTTTGCCTACCGAAATAATCCAAATGTTTAAATCTACACTCATCACACTGTCGATACACCAAAGACATGAGAGCACTCAAGTGCTCCTAGGGGCGTTTAAAAATATTTGTAATTGTATTCGAATAATGGAATTCTTCTTTGATGGAACAGAACTCAGTCTTCAAAAATGTTTTAAATTGCATGCCTATAATCCCAGTATTCAAGAGGCCAAAGCATGAAGATTGCCCATAAATTCAAGGCTACCCTGGGATACATTGTGAATTCCAGGCCAACCGAAGCTACAGAGTGAGACCCTGCTTCAAACAAAGATGGCAAACAATGAGTCAACATGGCAAAATGGATGTGACCTCGTGTTACAACACAAGACAGGACACAACTGGAGTGTTGGTTCCCATTTCAGCCACAGACATTATGACCCTGGGAAAAGATGAACTTGTACAGATAACGATATTCACGCGGCAGAAATGGAAGACAGTTCCTCACATTCTTCTGGTCGATATACTTCCTCTGATTGTATTTCAGGGTTCCATTTCTATCCAAACAATATTTTAAAGGGCTGGAGCTGGGGGTCAGGTAAACTTTGTCATGTGAGGACAAGTAGATAATGGAATGAGCCCCGGCTGTAAAAAGAAACAAGGAATGTTCCATAGTAAGAGAATAATGAAGGTGGGCACAAGGTCTGTAGCTGCTTAATATAGAGAATGCCAGACTCTCTGAAGACCCACAACTAACTGGGTCCTGCTCAGGATTCTCCCATGGGCCTTAGCGCAGCTGTTGAACACACAATGGTTTGCTAAATTAAAAAGGGAATATCCAGCTTAGGTATTTTTGTTTGGTTTGTTGTTTTAGCTCCTCTTGTTTAAAGGAGTCTAATACTCCTTAGGACTAGGTGGTGGGCATTTTTATCAGTCATTAAGAAAAAAAAATAGATGATCATAGACACTGCCGAGCTCACGAGGTCTCAGTTCTTTTTCAAAACAAGCCTCAGAAATAACAACCAAATATGTCAGTGATATACAACTCATTCAAAAGCAAATCCACAAGGCTGGTGTGTGTGTGTGTGTGTGTGTGTGTGTGGTCCCTGTAGCTAAGCATCAAATTGGGTTCTTCTGAAAACCTAATTATCTGTTTCTTTTAGATAATCTTCTCCTAGATTTTGTTTTTATCAACAAATAAGAAAAAGTTGTTTTTCAGGATTGCTTATGGTTCAATGGTTAAGAGCAATTACTGCTCTTGCAGAGGACCCAGGTTCAGTTTCCAGCACCAATATGCAAGGTGACAATTGTCTGTAACTCCAGTTCCAGGCCTTTTGGGGCACTGCATTCACACATACACACACACACACACACACACACACACACACACACACACACACACACACACAGAATACACATACATACATACATACAAATAGGCAAACACTAGGGATCATAAAAACAAATTATTTTTAATTCAAAAATATGTAGCTACTAAATGAGTTGAAAATTAGAAAACTGCCAAGCGATGGTGGTGTACACCTTTAATCCCAGCACTCGGGATGCAGAGCCAGGCAGATCTCTGTGAGTTCAAGGTCAGCCTGGTCTACAAAGCGAGTTCCAGGACAGGCTCCAAAGCTACACAGAGAAACCCTGTCTCTTAAAAAACCAAAATAAAATAAAATAAAGAAAAGGAAATTGGAAAACTGGGAGAATTGGCAGCAAAATATGTAGCCAATGGAGTTTTTCAAGTGGTCCATGCTGTTTCTAGTTTGCAGACTTCAGGAGAGATGGTACCACAGGAAGAGATAAAAACGGTGTTTCTAAGTGTTCTCTTTCCCACTCCATCCTACCTCACTAGTCATCTCCCACATGCAGCCTCCCTTGAGAGTAGCTGCTGGAGCATCACCACGTCACCTCAGCCTGGACTCTCAGGTGACTTAGCTCTTCCTTCAGTATTTTTGTGTTCTATGACTTTCCTGATTGAAAATAAATTCTACTTTCCCATTTCTGTAGTCTGGGGGTTTGGTGGCCCTCACGTAGCTCTCAATAAAGAGCTATGTGCTTCCTTGTCCAGTTCCAAGGACCATTTTGAAAGCAACACATTGAAAACATCTGGACACTGGGCAAAAAGATGAGGTTTAAAAACCATATCCAGGGTTATCTTGTAATTATCCAGCTCTGGGTCTCCCTCTTCTGTCTTCTTCCCTGAACATAGCTGAAGAAACCTTCAAACTGGAAACACCCCAGTCCTCTCAGCAAGCACCCCAAGTCCAGGAACTGTGTCTGACACTTTGGGGGTCGGAGTGACATTATCAGAGGACACTTGGGAGTGCCATCTTGTTTTGAAAACAAGACAAAGAGAAAATGCTGTGGTCCGTCCCGTTCTTTGCTAAGTGTATCAATGTGTACTTCAACTCTTAAGCAATTGGTTCATAAGAGAATCAGACTCCCGTCGGCCCCTGCAGCTGGCCTCCCATCATCTAGGAGAAGACATTCCATTCAAGACAAAACTATGTCATAGAATCCCTCATTTGTGGCACTTTCAACTTAATCCTTGTGTTCTAGGTTCCCTCTCCTCCCTCCCTCCCTTTCCCTGTGAAGACCATCTAGTCCAGTAGAGCCGAGCAGTGTGCCAATAGGAAAAGGGATACCCATAATAGTAAAGCGAGACTTGTGCATGGCATCCCAGATGGAGCTGGGGCCAGTAGCCTTTAGTTCCTGGTCTTTTGGCTTCATCATGTTAGTTCCAATTACTATTTTCTGCTGAGCAGAAAACATACATTACTACTGCCCTTGGACCTTACAAAACCATGTGCGAGGTGCTCCTATGTGGCCAAGACCACCACTACCCCTGCCTCAGAAGACCCTAGGGTCAATACATGTTCAACAGGACCCTTTGGAGTAAGAAAGTGTGATTGAGGCTGCCTGGTGCCAAACCCTTCTGGCACACACAGTCCAGATGAATTTTAAGAAGCACATTCTTTGAGGTATGTTTGGGTTTGCTGACTTAAATTGGATTAACCTAACAAAAGCCATGAGTATAAACTAATAATCTGATCATCTAATATAATAAAATGATCACAGTTCAAAGGCATCTTAAAAATATACACAATAGCAATCCTGTTGATATGTATCATGATATGATTTGTAACAATCCAAGAAAGTTGAAAGGTAGTTATTATTAAACTGAAAATGTCTCAGAATCCCACTAAGAAAATAATGCCAGATGATAACGCATGGTTCAGGTACACACTACAACTGACTTAAATTATTATGGATGTACTTCATACTTAATTACCTTTCTAAAATATGCCGGGGTATTTTGTCATAAACTGTAGAGTTCTCTGCATCTCTACTAAACACTGCTCTGAAATGCAAAGCCTTTGCTAATGTTTTTATTTGAATAACTTATGGCCCAATATAGCAAGCATCAACACGTTTTATAGAACTAGAGCCCAGCTCTCTGAAATTCCTCCTACCCTCACGCCAGTCACTGTTGGGAGCATTTAGTTATAAATTGTCTTTCAATAAAAGTAAACGCTCCCAAAACAACAAAATGAAAAGGCACAGCAGCTTAAATCAAGGGAAGTCAATTTCCACATGCCGATCCTAAATATTTCATGGCCCTATTTTATTCTGACATTTGTAGATGACTAAAGTGTTACAAAGGAAATAAAATGCTGATTAAAGAGTTCACTGTCATAAAGGTTACTGAATTGTAAATGGCCCTCTCCATCTTCCTGTTAATAGGTACCCAGCTGTAAACATCATGAAGGATGTGGCGGGAGGGCAGCTTCCCTCCTTCAGGAGCTGTATATACATTAATCACCGAATCACCAAGCCATGCTTAATTGCAAGCTGTATATCACACAAATCCATGGTAAGTAGAAGGAAACTCATTATTGCTGCTTCATAACTACTGGGTACTTCTCATGTTAACCTCCTCACACCTGGAACATGCTAGTGCTATCTAACAGGAATGTAGGAAAGGTAGCATGCCGCTAATTACAGCCCACACTGGCACCTCCATCCACGATGCCTGGGAGACAGAACACAGCACTCACAGGGCTGTAGATCTGTGGCTGCTAAGCACATTTTTCTATGAGGAGCCTCCTTTACCGCCTCGCACCCATCTCCCATCTTCTCTTCCTGGGAAACGCATGTTGAATTCATTACTCCTTGAGAGTTTACAGAACTGTTCAAATGATAAAGAAAAAAAACCTCACAGTATATTCTCCTTTGACAAAATTATTGATTTAAATCCCATACAATAGCACAATACTATTTAAAGGTCAACCCAAGAAAAATGAGTTTACACCCGAACAGAGCCAAGCTTATCTGTCAGGGAAGTGTAATGATGTGTTTATTCCCTCACTGGGGTGTGTATATTTTTCAGAAAGATACGACAGTCTACTTGCAGGTGAAATCTGCTCTTAAATGGGAATTTCAGGAGATATTTACATTTCAGATGGTAGGGCTGATACTGTGGGGCCCTGAGACCCATTTTTGTACTTAATAGTCAGGCGAGTATTTATTTTCATCACCTCAAAATTATTCTTCTCACACTCAGGTCAAAATGAGACATGCACATGAAAACCATAACCACAACTCATAGAGGAATCTCTGAGAAAGCCAAATGCTGCTGATGGAATGTGAAGCTTCCACCGGGCTGCTGCTTCTGCATTTTCAATCCCATTTACATTTCAAAATACGGCCCGGAAGTTGGTTCCATCTAGAAATGTTTGCCATTGGCACGTATACATTTGTGCTTTTTTGAGCATTTTCCTTTCCTTTTTGTAACGTGTCTGTGGTGGATGCATGTGTGCACACGTGTGTGCACATGTGTGCAGATGCACGCACACATTTGGGAACGTTTGTGTGAAAGTAAGAGAGCAACACTGGGTGAAATCTATCACCCTCCACTTCATTTTGGTTTTTGTTTTAAGACAAGTCCTTTCACGGATTCTGGAGCTCGCAGATTCAGCTAGACTGGCAGCCCAGGGAGCTTCCAACTCTGCCTGTCTCTGTCCCCTCACACTAGTGCTAAGATTACAGGGGTGTGTGTGTGTGTGTGTGTGTGTGTGCACATGCGCGCGCATGCAAGCGAGTGCATTCACACACGCACACATGTGCTTCCATGCCTGGCTTTTAAATGGGTGTTGTGGATCTGAACTCAGATTCTCATGCTTGAGCAGCAAGCACCTTACCCATAGAGCCAGCTCCCTAACCCCCTTTTTTTGACTTTTCTAAAGGTCAGTTGGGGTATAGGGCTCCCATTGGTTCTACCACCTTCCCAGGTCGGCTTCTTCATGGACTCAGACCTAGGCCTCACTGGGAGAGAGCAAAGGTCCTAAGGGGACAAGACCTAATGGTCTGCATCTAGGCCACACCCCACAAAGCCCTGGCCCACTGCTGGTCCACTGAGCTCAGATCATCAGGCATTTACTAAGAGCCAGGTGCTATTAAGTTGTGAAGTACAGAGTGACAACACTCTCTCTTGTAAAAAGTCATTAGCATTCATTTGGTAAACACCGGCTGAGACTTCACCTTGTACTTGATACTCTCTGCAGTGGCCACTCAGAGATGATTGTCTGGAGGGCCGAGAGATACTGAATGAGTAAGTTTAAGAGAAGTGGGTGTCACCCAAAGGATGCTGAAGATGCTCTGTGAGCATATAGCAGGGAAAGCCACAGCCCAGCCAGCCACAGCTCCCTCTAAGCCCCCTTCAGAACATCCCTTCCAGCATGACCTCTGACAAGTCCACAAAGCCACAGCTGATGCAGGAGTCTCAATTATACCTCCTCCTCCTCCTCCTCCTCCTCCTCCTCCTCCTCCTCCTCCTCCTCCTCCTCCTCCTCCTCACCCATTCCAATGCTGAAGAAGTGAGACACCCCACCTGTTCCCCACCAACACTCACTCGCTAGTCTTCAGAGGACTGTGAGACAGACAGTTTTTATAAGTAGCATTCTCCATATCATGATGGTACAGCCAAAAGACCTCAGCCTTCATGGTCAAGCACACCTAATCAATCCCATGACTAAGTTCTACCTACAGTCAGGTTTCCTTGGTCTCTGGCTTTACCAAGGATCCTCCATCACTTTATATCCAACCACCTGTCCATCCATCCTTCCTTCCTTCTGTTCATTCATCCATTCTTTTGTCTATTCATCCACTCATCCATCCACCTTTCCTTCTAAATAGGAGCCAATCTATCACTGAAGAGGACATCCATCCATCCATCCATCCATCTACCCATGCATCCTTCCTTCCATGCATTAATCGATACACTCATCCTTCTAACCATCCATCCTTCCTTCCATCCATCCATCCACCCTTTCACCAATCCATTCTTCCTTTCTTCCATCTACCCATCTATCCTTCTATTGAACAGGTACATATTGGATGCCCACTAATTTCCAGGAATTTTCATATTTATTTTATTTCATCTTAATGATAATCTTCTATAGCAAGATTTCCAAATCTGTTTGCTCAGACACATCACCATATGTTAACTTATATAGTACATACTCTTACCATCATACTTAATGTATTCATACAATATATGCAGTTCCTTTAAACAGAAGATCATTAAGGAGATGTCATATGATGTCTCATTGTTTTTCATAAAGTGTGCCTTTACATTGCATTGAAAAAGCAATTTAAAGATCTGGTTCCAATTTCAGTGCAACACTTGACTTTAATAAATTAATAACATACACTTTTACTCAGGTAGATGTATTAATTACTTATAGCTACAGTAACAATTTTCCACAAAGTTGATAGCATTAAAAAATAATCATTCTCTCATGGTTCTGGAAGTCATAAGGCTAAAATTGGTATCACGGAAGTGAACAGGAGGTGTTGACAGGGTCTTACTCCCTGCCAAGGTTCCATGGAAAAATCTTCCGGCTCCTACTGCTGCCACCAGCATTGGCTTCGAGCCACCTTGCTCTCCTCTCTGCTTCTGTTGCCTATTCCATCTCTTTCTTTGTCATAAACATACTTGTGATCACATCTAGGCTCTGCCAGGATATTCTCCCTACCACAAGCATCCTTAATCTCCTACCTGTAGAAAGCATTCCCCATATGAGGAGACATCCAAAAGTTGCCTTTGAACAAACATTACCAGGTAGCACAGAATGCATGAGAGATGGATGGTTACATTATTGTTTGTACTTTCTTAATCATGATGGTCTTTTTTTAAGCACATTGGCCAACCATATTTATGTGATGTTTTAACACAGTGGGTGAACGTCCACCTTCCTTGGTGTCAACTAACCAAACCGTGTGGCATTTTTTTGATTTTGAAGAATTCTGAATATTCTGGGATACAAGTAAGCTCTGAAGATGACCAGACAAGGCAAAGTAACATCGGTCATCCCTACCAACAGCTACCCAGCTCTGGGGAAATCTGAAATAAAATACTAAGTGCATCGTGTAGATCCAGCCTGGTGTTCAACACCACAGTGGCACCAACAGCAAACAGTGCAGAATACATAGAAAATGCTAGAGTAACTGCACTGACTATCATCCTCACATTGGTAAAAAGCAACAAAACATGCTAGAGCAACTGGAAGGGGAAGGGAAGGAAGGAGGGAGGAAAGAAGGAAGGGCAGATTTGTAAAAAAGAAAAATGGGTAATTTACATTAAACACACGCACACACCTCAATCAAATAACCTCGGGTTGAAAAAAACAAAGGTTTTGTAGTCAATCCCCAACTTACAAACAAGATTACAAAGCCTCTGTCATTTAAGGGTTTAATAAAAATAAATCTTAGACCTGACACCCTGCAGCTAGAAGCTACAATAAAAGTTGTAAATGCTAAAGAGAACAAAAGAAGTAAAACTGTTGCCAGCACCTACTGCTTCAGGAGACTCTAGGGTGGGCCCAGAACAGCACCCACATCTGTTGCCCGTGCTCCTGACATGGGCATCTGAGCCAAGGTGGGGACACTGGCTCAAGCTAAACTTGAAACACTGCTATATCTGTGCCCGTCCATGTGGCCTTATGCAAACTGGACTCTATAGCTTAGCTTTCTCCTTTTCAAATGCAATTAATGAAAGTATCTACTCCAGATGGTGATGTTACCATGAAGCGAGTTAACTGATGTAAAGTTCTTGGGAGGTCAACCAACACGTAGTTAGCAAGAACAAGTTATACTTGGGTGTTAGTTATACCAGAGGGTCTCCTCCAAAAGACCCTCGGGTACAAAGAAGAAATATACACATGTTTACACATTATCAAATGTATAACTGTATTTATAGAAATACACCAGATGTATGTATAGCATACAGAGAGTTGCATGTGTGTGCCTGGTATATAAAAGGTACCCACTGAAGCTAGGCTTTCTTTCTAATTTCATTCGGCATATGAGGGTCACACAAAAGTCATGGAGCTAACAAGGGTAAGGAGAGAAGATATCCCTCCTCCCCCACTCTGATGCCATGAAGACATGCTACCATCTTCTGTAGACACAAGTCACTTGTTCAAATGTCAAAATCTGAGGCTTTGGGTTTCAACACATGCCCTTCTGACAAATGCTTCTACCCATGATCACAAACATCAAAAGCATCTGATGCTCTTCTAGCAGGAAGGTCCACCTTGGAACACAGGGAGAATCATTTGGAAAGCATCACTCAGTATCTGTCAACCTTAAGTGTTGTAAAGTTTTTATGTTCCCATTATATATGGAGTTTATGTACCAACTCCCAACATCATGCACAGATTTTTTTTTTTTTTTTGGTTTTTCGAGACAGGGTTTCTCTGTGTAGCTTTGCGCCTTTCCTGGATCTCGCGCTGTAGACCAGGCTGGCCTCGAACTCACAGAGATCCGCCTGGCTCTGCCTCCCGAGTGCTGGGATTAAAGGCATGCGCCACCACCGCCCGGCCATGCACAGATTTTTAACTAATTTTACAAAAGAAAAGAAAAGAAAAATAATCTAGTAGAAATTTCAACCCAAACAGTGATGGGATCCTACTAAAACAAAAAAAAAAAAAAAATACAGAACATCTGGTCATTCTCCAGTACAAATTGTTAGATCCCTCAGTCTCTCCAGGTGAGGTGGATGTGTGCTATAAACAAGGGAATCAATAATCTTCTCAGTAGACATCATTTCTACTGATCTCAGTTCTGTGGATCGACTCTGCTGGACATCTCCCATGGGCATCTCTCATCATCACCTCATACACCCCATGTTAAACTCACAACATACAATACAGTGTTCAAATTCTAGTACTCAAAATAAAGATTGATCAATCTGCAGTGGGAGAGGGGATGATATGATAGCAGTCAAGAAGTCGGGAAAGGGGAGATGAGATGCTCAATAGACCCTGAGTAGGTAGACAAAGTGTGATATGTCAGTGAAGGGCTGATCACAGGGCAACTCTAGACCACAGGGAGAGGAGCAGCAAGAGTCACTCTGGATTCAAGGCAAGAAAGCTGGTTCATCCCACGTGACTCTGCTCCAGGAACACGCTGGGAGAGGTTCTTCTCTGGATGGATTTCCATCTTCCAATCTATAAAACCAGTTTACTATTCCAAAGCTTAGCCACTTAATCATTCAAGGTCACTTGAGTCCAGGCACCATGACATTAATTCCACTGTTTTTATTTTCTGAGGTTTTCTTAAATACTTAACTCTTGTGAGAAATTAAGTGCTAGGCATGAAAGATGTTTAGCAAACATTTCTAGGTCTCCACTGAGTCACAGGGTAAGAATAATGCCTAGTGGTTAGTTCTGCCCATGAGCTGCTCCACAGAGGAGAGCTGACTGCCAATACATGAGCCTCCAGAACACCCATGCCCATTTATTCCCCTTTGGTCTTGGTGTAGTAACACCCATAATGCTAAAACCTCCTCCATCTTGAGTCCCCGTGTGACCTGAAATGATTAAGATTTCTCTGCCAGTCTATGTACATATGGCTCAAACAAGAAATACATCTAGCTGTTTTGCTCCTTTGAAATACTGGGGGTTATTTGTTACTCCAGCATAACTTAGAGGAGCCTAACTAATATATCCAATTAAAAGCCTGAAATTAAAATTGTTGCTACAATTATTTACCCTAGTATTACAACTAAAACTGCCGCCCTCAACACCCTTCTTTTTCATATGTAACTCTTGGTGTTTCTCAAGATACAGCAGGTGCCAGATAGCTGGAGTTCATCTATTTACATTCATGACTCCACCAGCTTCCCAAATACTTTCTTCTTAGAAAGCAGCAGCCACGTCTATAAGAATGGAGAAGAGAAAGGAGGGCCTACAGCTTACCTACATCCAGTTTAAAGAAGAGTTTCCTAATGCAGAGACTCTTCAGCAAAAAAGATCAGGCCATAAAAGTGCATGACATGGTTTAAACAACCAACTACCGCTTACGGTGATGGGACGTTACAGGAGAGAACTGGGAGGTTTTACCCACAGAAGACAAGCGACGTGGAGACGCACCTGCTTGGACCCTGAATGGAAATAACTAAAGACTTTTCGGGTCAGTTAGCAGGGATTACTACAGAGAAAGAGAGAGAGAGAGGGGGTGAGGCTGTGAAGGATGAGTTTGTGAGGACCTGTCAAGAGGAAAGAGGAGACCGGAGAACAAAGGGACACGGGATTAAAGACTCAGTTTCCTAAGGGGCTCCCACCGTCTGGGGCAGCAGGAATACAGAAACATAAAGAGCTGTGTGAGAGTTGATAGAACAAACACCACAGCTTTCACTTAGGATCACTCGAAAGCAATAAGAGAAAGATGGGGTAAAATAAAGCCGTTATGTTTTAATCAACTGTTGCAATAATTTGCTATTGGGGGCTTTTAAGCAAATACTGTTAAGGAAATAAATGTAATAAGTACAACACTTAATAATACTTGTGGTAATTTTTTTTTGAAATCTGTAAGGCATTTGGGGCTTAAAATAAATAAATAAAAGCAAAGCCCACCCCCTGTCTTGTTGGTTAATCACGGAACCATTGTTTGACAGACATGGTCAATGTGACCTCCATTCTCACCTGTTCAATAACAGCTCCTGAGGCACCAGATGTAGGGGCCTGACTTACAGGAGGCAAATGGTATGGCATACTGGCCCCCAGGACACAGCCAGTGAGACTCACACAAATAGAGGGTGCGCTGATGAATTAGCAGTCAGACAGTGAGTGTCACTGGTAATAACTTCTTATTATGTCGAGGAATTTACATGCAGATCAATGTCAGCCATGCGCACTTGTGTATCCCCACCATAAATCACTATCGATTGGCACACCAATTCCTCGCCATAATTAGGAGCTATAGACAGGGTTGCAATATTATCTTAAATACTGTGTCACTATCCTCCATATACAGCTGGCGTTACAGAAAATCCACACACTGCTGCCCCTGACATTCATGACATTGCCTCTGTGGTTATTTGGGGTGGGGAGGCAATGGAGGTAAGTGAAAAAAGGTTTCTGTGTGCAAAATCTACCTGAGAGATTCCCCACACCCTATTAGAGATTAAAAAATGGGAATTCCTCCATATCCATATTGAATTCCTGTGTGCAAATGCGAAAGTTGGCAACATGCTGCTCTTAATCTGATTTATGCACCAATTTATTTTATACATTAGGCACACTGTATGCAGGCTGACTGATGCATAAAAATTTCATGCAAAAAAAAGGACTCACTCCCATGCAACTGCCTGTCAGTTATTATTACCTCTTGTGGTTCGCATCCTACAGTGCGTAGGACAAATGACTCCATATACCAAATGCATTTTGCCCACTATACAAACATTTTGATCTGTTTCCATTTCCCCTCGGCTCTAACTCCAGAGCGCTAAGAACACTAGATCTTAACTTTCCAAAATCTTTTAATGGTACAAAATGCCCACTTATGCAGATGCCTCTCTCTATGTTCATTGTTTAACTGTACACACACACACACACACACACACACACACACACACACACACACACGCACACACACGGCAAAGCAAACAGAGATGGGTATTCGCAACCACTACCTGCCTGGGTATTTTTGATTAATTTTGTTGTGGTGTTGAAATATTTCTTCTCTACATATCAAGACCACCATGTGGTTTGTGTTGCTTTTCTAATTACCTTCCCAGGGCTACGTTCCCGCAGATATCACTAACGGCAAAAATTCACATAAACAAGAAACCCTCTTTTTAGGGGTGGGGTAGGATTTTTCGTTAGGGAAAAAACCAACTAGAAAAGGCCTCTTTCTGTATTTTCCTTTTATTAGAGGTCTCCTTTCATCCAAGAAATATGGGGCCTGAAATAAATTGTACTATCCTGCTTTTTTTTTATTCAAATCCTTACCAGAGCCAGGCAGTATGCTAATGAAAACAGGTTGATAAATGAGTCCCTGATATTTTCCAGACATTTTTCTCTCAGAACTGCTCTAAACTGATGTAGCTCAAAGAGAATAAGGCGCATTAAGTCATTATATCAATTTTTGTTACCCAGATACTTCAGTCCCAGTTAAGCGCTGACAGCCAATATAAAACAAGGCAAGGGCATCATAGGAATCCATCGATCAAATCTTGTCGTAGATAGATTGCCTATTACACAAATAGAACTCGTGGACTCAGTTTGTAGTTTTATGCTCTCCAATTAAAGGATAACAGGGTACTTTCCCATAAATCTACTAATTGCAACAGAATTAATTTAACAAATTTCTCCGTGCACAGAGGAGCAAGTGATGGGTTTAGCTAATGTAAACTAGCACAGATTGTCACAAAGAGGTTCCCGTAACATCCTTCCCCTCTACCTTGGTTGGGCAAGGCGTCACAAGTATTTAGCTCCAGTGTGGCTCTCTGGCAACAGACAGCTGACAAGCACGACACATTACCCAAATAGGACATAATTTATGGGTGGTTCTCCTCTCCTGCTCTCCCCACTGCCCCCACATGAAGGAAGAAATAACGCCCTCTCTGCATCTAATTAATGTTTCTCTCCAAGAGAAGCTGTTTTTTCCAAATCAGAAATATTACAGCTAGGAGTCCCTCCATACCACTCAGCTGACAGGAGCGGTAGGGCAAAGCACAGAGCGGCCTGTGGTGGTTCAAAGGCAGATGAGGCTCCAGGCTCCTGCTTTGGGCAGGGTGAACGCAGCGCAGGGCTCCCACTGACACACAATTCAGTGCACAGATGACCACAGTCCGGGTGTCAGAATCAAAGCGGATGATCCCAAGACACAAAGCAATTACCATGATTGATTTCATCAGCGCGTGCTATGGCTCACCAAATTTTATATTCAACTATTCCATGTTAATTTAATTTTTTAAATAATGATTGTTGTAGTGTGTGTGTGTGTGTGTGTGTGTGTGTGTGTGTGTGTGTGTGTGTGCACGCACAAGTGCTTGGAGGGTACATGTTCACATGTGCATACAGAGTATAACAGTCAACCTCAAGTGTCATTACACAAGATCTGTACATCCTGGTTTTTGAGCCAGGGTCTCTCATTGGCCTGGAACTCACTAACAGGGCCAGGCTGACTAGCCACCCAGCAAGCCCGAGAACTTCCCGTCTCCACCTCCCCAGAACAGGGATTACAAGTTCATGCTACCACATGCCATTTCTACAGGGTTTCTGGGGATTTCAGATCCTAGTGCTTGTGTGGCAAGCCTCTTGCTGACTGACCCTTCTGACTGACAATACTAAGTTACAATTGAAAAAAAGAAATGTCATAGGAGGGTTCTCTGACTGTTGGGTTCAGTGTCCCCAGGGCAAAGCTATGATGAGGACACAGCAGACGTCACAATCACGTATGGGGGCCTATCACCACACTCACAGCAGGGCCAGACAGCTCAGTACAAGGTAAGAGGAAACTCTCTGTCCAAGGGAAGGCCATTCTTCACATTTGGAAAAACAGCCCAGACTTCTTTTTTCTTATTTTTCCTTCAGTGTGTTTCAGATTTCGCTTTCATTTTAAGTATCTCAACCCATTGTGTCTGCACTTTTTGGCTAGACATTTTGAAAGGGAATTTACAAAGCACAGATGCTGTGTGCAGACAGCGCACCCTGGTTCTTGCTGAAAGGGGACACATTTAATCTCTAGAAGGGACAAGTGAGTCTGTGAGCCAGGGAAAAGAGCTTCGAATATGGGAGGAGACGGCAGCCAGCCACAACGCCGGGACCGCAAGTCCCAGCATACCCAACGTACACCTGCCATCTTTAAGTGCAGCCCAAAGCTTCCTGCATGGATAAGGAGAAAAGGCTCTGGTTGGACCTCTTTCCTAAAACACATTGCTAATGTCGCCATTTAGTCGCACATACTTCCGGTGAAAGAATGAAGCCCTTGCCACATCACCACAAGTCCGTGGGTAATGACAGGAGGACAAGGGCCACAAGTCTTCTGTGATGTGGGCCTGGAACATGGGAAAGAAGCCTCTGTGGATGCAACCTTAACCTTGACAGAGTTCTGCCAAGTGGAGCCAAGATGCACGCTGAGTCTAAGAAGAGATGGTGGTCCTTGGACAATCACTCTCTACCCAGAAAGAAGACTGAAACACACACAGTACCACTGGACACATAAAAATGTACTTCTGGGTAAAAGATATTTAGGCACAAACACTGAACCCGAGTTCACGAGCCCTGCATAACATCCCAGCTTTGATTCTAATGTATTACATAACACTGAGGTGATACCTAAGGCTTCCTCCATCATCCTTACAGGGAGGAGACAGAAGCCGATCTCAGAATTCGACGTAAGGAAGGGACCACATCCCAGAACACTGCAGGTAGTAAGGGTAAACACTATTTAGTGACACTTCTTATGTGGGGATGTAAACATTCATACACACATAGATGGGAATTTAAAACATATTCCTTAATGCCAGACCCAATAAAACACACCTTTGAAAATCAATTGAAAGCCACCAAACCAGCCCAGCTCTGGGATGGCATGTGAATGCTCTCTGTAACATGACCACAGGTCTCCACAGAGAGCTGTCTGCAGTGCTTGGAAAACAGCAGTCGAAGCTCCAGAAGGACCAGCACCGAGGCCTTTCCTCTGACAGGAGCTCATCTGTCATTTCTAGTGACAAAGACAGAATGAGGAACGTGTCTTCTTGGGACAGACACCTGTCTGTGTGCAGATAACAAACTGGCTTATTCGAGAAAGGGCCCTATGGGTGCTCCCTACACTGAACCTGAGTGTCAGGCATGAGGGAAAGGTGGTGATTCCATCCTAGGGGAGACTAGTCACATCCACTGACCATTACAGAAGGCAAAGGCTGGCCCTCTACCAATGGAGATAAAGACTTACATAAGTACCCAAGACAAGCACTAGAACCAGAAGCCTAAGAAAGGGCTGAGAGATGGGTCAGACCAATCAGGAGCCTGCCGGTCTTCTCTCAAGAATCCATTAAAGTAGTAACCCTGACACTTGAGAAGTGGAGGCCTCACGATCATCCTTGACTACATAGTAGTTTATGGTTAGCCTGAGCTACTTAGGACCATGTCTCAAAAAGAACCCATTAAGATAATGCCACTTGCTTCTCCCCTTATGCTTATGCAACACATTTCTTCAACAGTTTTTTTTTTTTTTTCACTAAACTCGTTCCAAGTTCGGATCCAACATCCTAGCTGGAAAGAATACTTAAAACAAGAAGTGGCTTTGAATTATCAAACACACATCCTGAACTGAACTTTCTAGAAAGACAGTATTTCTTAGGCTCACAGATCCTCTCTCATTCAAATACCTAGTTTGTGGAACTCGGTTGATGAAAGCTGTGGAGACTACAAAACATGAAAACAAATAAGAAAAGCACCATCAACAGTGGAAGTGAAGGAACTCAGACCTCTCAGGCTAGCCAGACTGCAAACATCTTGAGACTCCGCCATGTGTCAGATGCCAGATGTTAGAATGTAGAGAAGATGCAGAGATCCCAAGTCTAGCTCAGGAGCTTATGGTCTGACTGAGAACACAGCTGACCAGTGTCCACTCGATACATAAGCATCAAGGGCAGGGGTGAGAGTGGTAAGGGGCTCTCGGGTAGCTTGGGGTCTAGAGAATGGGCCTCTCCAAGAGAGTCACATTTAAGCTGGGCCTCAAGATACATAGAAGGCCAGAATCGCAACAAGTATAAGAAGCAGATATCTCAGCCCCCGACTGCAGCCCCAACATCCTCAAAGACAGAGGCCACATCTCATCTATCTTGCTACCCAAGTGTCTGGAAATCAGCAAGCTTTCAATGGACACACTGAAGAAGGGTGGATGAATGATGACAGGTGTGCAGCTGGCTATAATCACCTGGGAAACTCCTCTTGGTCTGTCTTTCTCCTGGGAGGTGGTCCTCCACCTACTGGGATAACATCTGACCACATTTACATAGCAATGAGGAAATGGAGGAAGGTGGGAAATGCCTCCTCTTTCATAGGATCAGAAACAGCATCATGTTGAGCTCTTCAGCTGCATCCATTAGCCTTGCTGAACCAGAAGGCCTGAAGCTGCTGAGTCCACACCCTGATCTGAGCACTACGGCAAAGTGTAGTGGTTTGTGATTTCCAACTTAATTTTTCTATGGCTCCATCTCAACAAAGTAACTTTTAAAATAATTTTAAAAAGTCCTACCTGTCTCAAATGAAAGGACTTTGTGATGTCACAAGAGAGTTGAGGTGATGGCAATCAGAAAGGAATCATCAGTGAGATGCTGGCTGTAGCTTTGTTACCTTGTGGGTATGAGGTTGATCAGATGGCCACAGAAGATCTTGCACCTCCCCTCTCCTCATTTGTGAAAGACAGGACTATTGCGGCTATTCAAGCCCCATAGTGAAATCTAAAGTTCAAGCCAGGGCCTCTTCACAATGGCCACAAGATGAAAATTCATTTTGGTGACTGTCACAAAGGGCAGAGGTAGAAGATAAAGTAACTCATGTTTAGAATCCAAAACATGAGAGATCTTTTGATCTGACCCAGCCCATAGATTCCAGAGGCCCTCGTATAAATCTATTTGGCCATTTCTCTCACTGACTGACAAATTTTTGAGAAGGAAGGAGACACTAGTGTTCCCTCACACTGACCTCTAATTTATTTCCCAATTCATCTTTACCCAACAAGACACTTGAGATAGAAATTCTAATGTCTAGGTTACCAGCATCCCAGGGCTGATTTCCAAAGTCCTTGTAATGAGGGTGGAATTATGACTATGAGGGTATGTGCTCGCCACACAGGCATGAGGAGTGGAGTTTCAATCCCAGAACCCACATAAAAGCTAGGTAGGCATGCTGTCCTGCCTATAATCCCAGTGTGCCAGAGACAGAGATGGTAATCCTCAGAGCAAGCCAGCTAGCCAGATTAGCCAAAACGGCAAGTTTTGAGTTTAGTGAGAAATCCTGTCTCAATCTTGGGTCTTGCATGCACATATATACCCACACATAAGTATGTCCATGTGTATGCTAACATACATGCATACACACACGTACACACACGTGTTGTGGAATATTATTTTAAAATGTGTTACATTTGTTTATGCTGTGGAACATTTTTTTAATAATGCTAAAATGTGTTGCATTCTTTTATGTTGCATTTGTTCAACTCTGTGAAACTGTGTTACTTTGCCTGTCTAAAATACCTGCTTGGTCTAATAAAGAGCTGAACTGTCAGTAGTTAGGCAGGGCTGGTAGACAGAGAGAATAAATTGGAGGAGAAATCTAGGAAGAGAAGATCAAGGAGCAAGAGAAGGAAAAGGAGAGGAGGACATCAGGGGCCAGCCACCCAGCTACACAGCAAGCCACAGAGTAAGAAGGAAAGAAAGGTAATAGAATAAAGATAAAAGCCCAGAGGTAAAAGGTAGACAGGATAATTTAAGTTAAGAAAAACTGGCTAGAAATAAGACAAGCTGAGGCTGGGCATTCATAAGAAAGAATAAGTCTCCATGTGATTATTGGGAGCTGGGTGGTGGGCCTCCTAAGAGCCAAACAGTAAAAAAAAAAAAAAAAAAAAAAAAAATTACATACATGCACACTATATATACACATACATACTCGACAATACCAGGCCAGGAATGATGGTGTTTCAATGACACCTTTAAGTCCAGCACTCAGGAGGCAGAGACAGGCAGATCTTTGTGAGTTCTAGGCCAGCCTGGTCTACATAGTATGTTCTAGCCCAGCCAGGGCTACATAGAGAGACTCTGTCTCAGAACAAAAGATCTTGCATTAGTTCTCTCAGAAATACATCCATATGTTGCCCAGGTCAGACTCAGATCCATCAAAATACATAAGTGCTGACTGGTGGAGCAACAGACGGACAAGGAGAACACCCCACAAGAGCAGTAGTGTGCTCTAGACTCAGCGACAGGGCTCTAGAACACGGGCAGGCACTTTTTAGCCTCCACACTCAGCTTGGCATCCAGCAGACGCCTTCCACAGCCACAGGTCCACAGTAATAATGAAAAAGACATAAGGCTTCCTCAGTCAGCCCTTGTGTAGGATAAAAGAGATCAAACAAACACCATTCAAGTACCTTGCCAGACATGGAAAAACAAGAGCACGGCACATTTCCTTCCCCATTAATTTGGATATGCAGTAGTTCTCTAGGATTACAGTAGCACACAATGTTCATATAAGGTTATAAACTGGTTTTGCATGGTTTTGTTGCTATAATTTAATACCATCCTAAGTGTGATGTATCCCAGCCATGATTAATCCTGCCCAGGCTACAGCCAGCTTCTATAAAAAACCAACATGAAATACAGGACTCTTAAAGCCTTGGTCAAATCTGCAAGATGTGATATTAACACAGCTCCCATATAGGCAAGCTACACCAAGACCATCTCCATGTTTCCTTTTGTGCTCTGCAAGCAGCTACTTGGCCCACCTCTTAGTGGAGCCTAGAAAATTCTGTGAGGACTGCTTTGGCCTGCTTTACAACAACATTATTAATACTGCTCAACCACAAAGTCAAATGACAGATAAAATCTGAATAGGCCCATTATTGTTTTTAAAAGGAACTAAACAAGCTATATAATTTGTTTGGGCCTGTAGCAAGCACAGCCCAACACGACAGAGGTACACACCACAGCCAGCCAGCCGCTGGAGCTCAGCAATGTGTAAATCCCCTCCTGGAACACCATGAATTCGAGCAGATGAAAGTTTTAAAATGTCAGGCAAGTCTCTGGGGACCGAGATACTTTATGTTTTTTATACAGTGGGCATTAATTTCAGATGGGAAGGGAAAGCCGCCCGCTTGCTCCATTTTTTCTTAAGTTTCGTGTGTCCACTTTTAACAGGCTCCTCAGCAGGATTGATGCTGCGCTGAGTCCATTGGTTGGGCTCAAGGTGAGCAGAAGGTCCTTGTGGAAAAGGACCAAATATTCACCATGTGGCCTGACATAGGACATTCAAAGTAGAGTTGAACAATAGAGGAGCAAATCCTACCTCCAACTCCTGCTAAGTGGGTAGATTCCCTGGCTGACAATGTTCTTCCTCACAGGGTTAACAGGAAAATTCACAGTGTATGTAGATGCTATACAATATTAAATACACATATATAGCTGTGTATATATATACATATTATATAGCATAGCTATATCTATATAAATATTTGTAAACATGTATATACTTAATAACATAGCATGTGAATTCATATATATGAATACACATACGTATAGAGTATATATCACACAGACACACACACACACACACAAGTATACATGCTTTGTGCTGTTGCTTTAATTCATAAACAGCTCTTCTCTTGTTTAACATTCATGGGTTTTTTCAACTGTCCCACAAAGGAAACTGATAATTCATGCATCCATTCATTTAGTCAGAATAGACGGATTCTGTGGTTCTTTGGGATCCAAGAGAAAAAGGACACCATCTCTACTTCAAGGAGTTTCAAAGTCTAATCCTATGTGAAGTCTGGAAGTCTTTATTGCCAGTGTAGGTCAAGGAACCTCCTTGATCCCACGATGACAAAATAGCTAACCTAAGCACTCTGACCTTGGAGGCAGGAGGCCAGAAAGCTCATGACTGTGGGACAGTTGCTCAGTATCATGGGCAGAGGCTACTTGTTTGGCCTGCTCATCCTAGTCTTGGGCCTGAAACTTGCCCAGGCCAATGAAGTGCTGTCTTGTCACATGAGATAAGTGTCCCTGTGCTGCCGCACATTCCTGATACAGCATGAGAAGGGCCTGCCTCTTCACTCTGGGCTTCCAGGGCAAACACATGGGAAGCAAATCTGAAACCAACATGGCTACCTGCTACCCTGCCACATCTGCCTAACCAGTCAACCTACAGAGAAATAAGAAAATGGCTCCTTACATAAACCATGTACAAATACATAGAATATGTCGAAATAGCTGACCACTATAAGACCTGCCCAGCACCCAGTCCAGAAAATGACTCCTTCATCAAAAGCAATTTGGCACAGCCCAGCTACTAAAGCATTAAAATGAGATTATGATACAAAACACGCTTTTCATAGCCAAATCAATCATTCTGTCGCAACTCCTCTGTGCTTGGTCTCAGCTCCCTCTGTGTTGAAAGAAATTAACACAAAATAAGTTGATCTTGATGAGTGTGATTCAAATCAATAATGTTAATTGGACTCCTGAGCGTCAGGTGAAATGACTTCGGATCAACAAAAGGTTAATACAGCTCCCCTTGCTGCAGTACTGCCTATGATAAATCTATAGCGGGCTGAAAGTTCCCATGTCATTAACAGCCCGTTTATCATGCTAAAAAGACAGGGACCTTCTCTCTACAACATGTTCTGTCAGTGCCCCTGAGCAGGTTAACTAAAGGCCACACCTGAGAAAGGGCCGATGCATTCAAGGAAAAGATGTGAACTTTGGAGGATCATCTTCTTCTGGTCTAATCTAATCCACTCCTCTTTCCTTCTTTGTGGGAGAACACAGGACACCTGAATATTTTGCTTTATGAGATATTTCATTCTCGATTATGTAATCTACTAAAAGAGAAAATATACAGTATTCTTATTAAGCAGATGCAGTATGTAAAGGGGGGGAGGTGAGGCCTGCTAGAGCACATGAGAAGAGAAACAGGAAAACAGAAGTGATGTTATGAGGCCCCGTCCTTAAAGAGTCACAGTCCGCTGTGAGGTAGAAATGGATAGGTAATATCCATATGCAATAAGCAAGTCTTTAAAAAAAACTGGAAAAGGGTTGGCAACTTTCCTTATTAAAATCCTTCTTCCTCCTTTTGACATTGTTTAAGATCTGGTTCATGAGAGATCAAATTTACTCTCCTGTCTCAAGATAGGGCCCAACTTAGTAACCCTATCAGCAGTCCAAGGGTGGGATATAAGCCTAGTTAAGTTTACCAAGCTGATGGGACCCTATCTGGAAGATTTTATTTGAGGAACTAAACTTCTTCTCTCTTGCAGTACTTGAAGCAAGAGACACAGTTTTAAGGAGTGTCATGAACAAAAACCACCTCTCAGGGGCTCCCGGATAAGCCAATGCTGATCTGTTTTCCTTGGAGATGGCTTGACTATTTCACTGGTTGGTTGCTGTTGACTTACAATGAAGAACATCTGTACTATACAATGTACATATGAGTACTGAAGAAAGAGACGGTATGATAAGATGGGCAAATCTACATAGACCACATCAGAAGTAGAATTCATTCTAGGCCTTGAAAAAAGAAAAACAGATAAACTTCAGTGGGCGAGAGGAGTGAAAAATTGATAAACTTCAGCGGGTGAGAGATGTAATGTAATAAAGAAATAAAGAAGAATTACTGATCTAGACACATCACCAGACTGGCAGTGTGGGCCTTATGGTGTTTATGATAACAGCACCAACACAATGCCATGTGTAAGCAACTATTTCTCAGACTATTTAACCACCTCATTTAATCCTCACATCCCCTAAGAAAGATGTGTGACAATCCCCAAAACACACCTGCCAAGCAACCCAGACAGCCTTTGTGACGTGCACAATGTCAACAAGCATTGCCCTGGCCTCACTTGTATCTAAAAGAGAAATGTGGATCAGCCGGTTATTGGCTGTGTGAATCATTTTTTTTTTTTTTTACAGATTACTCAATTTCTCTGAGGTTGTATGGGACTAACACGAAATGATACATAAAATGTGCTTGCTGCACACCTAGTACTATATATGTGATCCATAAATAGGAATTATTATCTGTACTATTTTAGGAAAAGCAAACCAGGCCTGAGTCTTGCAGTCACCCTCGTAGGGAATCAGAGGCTGGGGCAGAAATCACAAGGTAGAAACTCTACACTGTACCGTTCAGTGCTTTCTAGATACAGAAAAGACTGCTTCTGTAGAACTAAACCTTTTGCCCTGAAGGTGTCGGCCCCAAATCAGAGAGCTGTCTCTTAGGGGTAGTGATGCATGGCAAGGCTTGAGTATAAAGAGTGTGACACCTGGGCCCAAGAGGCACAGCAGCCTTCTGAGACATCACTGTCCTATTTGCTGTACGCCAAGCAAACCCAAACCTAACGGTTACCAGACCCTTCTCCCACGTTCCTCCATTCCCCTAGCTTTAACAAAGCTAGAGATCACATGTACATTAAGGAAATATGAGACAAATCTGACTGGACTCACTACACCCGTGCTCTCCTCCAACACTGTGAGCAGCTCATTTCAGCTGTCACTTACTGGAAGTAAAATGACAAATATCTGTAATATCTGTCAGGTTATGAATGCTTTAAAAAGAGTTATGCAGCTGTCAACATTTTGATGACTTTAACAAGAGGAAAGTAAACGAAGGAGAGGAAACGCCATGTCTGTGGAGTTCCCAGTTGAGAAACTTATCTAGTACTTCTATTAATAAAAATCAAATTACCTCATATGAAATGCAAGCAACCAAGACTTCCAGAGAAAACCAACAGAGGTGAATCTGTTAATAATCCTGCCAGTCCTACAGCTGATATCATCAGAGCTGACTCCAGCATCTCAGTAGAAAGTGATGAGTTCTACTAAAGGAATGTGATGTCTTTGCTCAACCTCTGCCCACTCTGCTCCTCTAAGAACAAAATCCTCAGCACAGAACTACTCTTTTCAACTTTCTTGTCTCATCCTAAAAGTTAATAAATTCTAGATACAGCGGCACATTGCCATAATCCCAGCACTCATGAGGCTGAGGCAGGAAGATCATGAATTCAATGGGGCCAGCCTGGGCTACACAATGAGACCCTGTCTCAAAAAGCCAAAAGCAATGACATCAATAACAAATACTAAAAATAAATGGCAACATGCTGTAGGTGACTGTGTATCCCAGTTCACCAGGGAGAGTCATAGTGCATAACATTGACCTCTGCATAATTTATAAATAAAGTATTCTAGGTCATTAGAATTTTAGATAAATAAAATAGATAATTATTTTAGACATACATATATGCATATAGATTTGTTCAGGCATGTGTGTGCAAATACATGTAAATGTATGTGCATATGTGTGTGTGTGTGTGTGTGCGCGTGTGCTGTCAGTACTTATATGTAGGTCTATGCACACGCATACACACATATACACACCACACACATGCATACGCATACACTCATACAAATACACATACTAATTAAATTGTGTGTGATATTGCTCTGTAAAAGGTTTACTTCTACGAAGACCATAGTTTGTTTTTAAAGGTTAACAACAGGTCCCAGGTGCAGCACTCTCATTTTATAAAAGGGTTCCCTGCAACCCAGGAAGAAGAGATTACTTGAGTGGGGATTCAGGAAGGGGATGGCATGTCTAGCTAAATTCCAGAAGAGACCCAGTCTCTTCCCACCAGCCCCTGCTACCTCTGTGAAGTTAACGCTATACCAATCTTGTGAGCTGCCATGGCTGGAGATGAATCTTAAACCAAAGACCTCATCCCACAGTTTGTTGTCCTTTCCAAGTTCTGTTTGAGGTGTGAAGTCACTGGATCATCCTTGCCTCTTCCACATGGGGATTCCCACCAGCACAGACTCCAGCTGAACCGCAATCCTAGCACTCAGGGGACAGAGGCTGGGAGACTTCTGGGAGTTCTGGGTCGGAACACAATAAGACTCCAAGTCCAACTCATACCTATAATCTCAACATTTGGAAGGCAGAGACAGAATTGCTGTGGGTTTGAGCTCACACTGGGCTACACAGTCTATGCTAGTACAGGTTACAGTGTGATACTATATCTCAAAACACAAGAAACAAACAAAAACTTGACTTAGATCTTGACCTCTTTAAGGGATGACTTTTGGCTCTGCCGTTTTGCCACAAAGAGGAGGAAATAGTAAATGAGGCACTGAGGTCATGCTCACACACTGAGGTCATGCTCCCACAGGTCATGCCCAGCATCCCAGATGAAGCATCTCTCATTTTGCTTTCATCTGCATCTGTCATGTCCATAAGTGATAGACTACATGGAGATTCCATGAGTCCATCAGAGTTCCACGCTGCAGAATTTAACAGGAAAAACATAGGACTTCCACCGGCATTTTCAAGGACTTAAAATGTGATGAATAGGCATACAAACAAGTCAATACCAACTTATTTTTCACAATTATGTAGACAGAAAAAGGCCATCAAAAAACTACTTTGTCTTCCCCTTAGGAAAAATATCATTAGTGTAGCCACATGTGATGGTGTTTATCAGTAATCCCAGCATTGGGAAGACTGAGGCAAGAGAATCACAAGTTCAAAGCCAACCTGGGCTATACAACAAGTTTGAGGTCACTGGGCTACTTAGTGAAACTCTGTCTCAAGAATGTAAAGAAAATAATGTCACCAGCATCATTACCTCCATGGTAGATACCTGTGAAACTGAGGTGTGGTCCATGTCACTCTCGGCTCCTCTGGACCATTTGCTGTCCACCCAGTTGGCATCACACAGAGAAACTGAACATCTTCATTCATAGATCTGGGACCCCAGATCCCAGAACCAAAGAGCTCCTCTGCAGAGCTAATCCAAGCAAAAGCAGGAAGGCAGGCGAACCCTGCCTGCCCACAAGACTTCCCTCACTTAGCATGGAGTACCCTCATTTGGGCAGTAACCTCAACACCGCAAGTGCCTCTGAGTGAACAGAGAGGAACAATTATCTAAAGCAGAGGGCCTCTCTAAGGATAGCTTTATTCAAGATGGGGGCCTCCAAATGCACCGTTCAGTCACTGGGTAATGACACTTGTTTACACTGAGATAATATTCTCCAAGGGGGAAAGAGAAGAAAAATGAAACTCAAGGTTTCCATATATTTACCCACTGAAAGGAAGCCACAAGGAGCAACTTGCATGAGATATAAGGAACGGGTGGAGGTTTCAAACATGCTGTTTCCAGGTTATCACTCTTATCTGTTATAAAAAAAATTACAAACAGCTGCATTGAGAGATAAGGGAGCGGGAAGGTGTTGGATATGCTGCCCAGATGTTACTAAAATCCTCCCCCTGTTAAACTTATCTCCCCAGAACTAAAGACACCTCTAATCTTTTCTAATGGCTTAATCAAATGAAATAAATGGTTTGGTAAAATATCTTCTTTAAAACTCACATTACAGGCCACACACACACACACACACACACACACACACACACACACACACAGTACTCACACAGAGGCAAAATTCAAGGTAGTCCTCAATATTTATATAAGGAAAAACTAACCCCCACACTAAAACATGCTTATATAGTTTCTCAAACATGGTAAACTGGAAAATATACCAGTGATGATCTCAGAAGAGAGCTGGAGAGCTGGCTCAGTGAATAAATACAAGCACAAGGACCTGAGTTCAGATCCCTAGCCCCCACACGGAAATTGAGCACAGCAGTATGTGTCTGTCTTCCCTACATGGGGAAGATACGCAGATCTCAGGGCTCACTGACCAGCCAGTCTAGGCAAAACGGGGAGCGTCTGGCTCACCCTTGTACCTGCTTCTGGGACAAGCACACCTGCACATATGATCATATATGTGCATACACCACACACACATGCATACACACACACACACGCATACACACACGCACATGCATACACACACACACATGCATACACACACACACTCACACACACGCATACACACACACACACACACACACACACACATACACGGAAAAAAGGTTTTAAATAAAATTTTAAAGGACTCTGATCGCTTCTGTTACCTAATTTCCTTAATCACTAGTATTTCCTTTGCCTTTGGCATAGGTAGAAGCCCCCTTCCTTCCTTCCTTCTTTCCTTCCTTCCTTCCTTCCTTCCTTCCTTCCTTATTCCAAGTACCTATTGCTTTCCTACCGTATGCCCTATGTTAGAAGAAGGGGAGGAGCAAACGACGACACAGATTGGAGAAAAGTAGAAGAGATAAAAGATGGAAAGTGGCAAAGAAGGGTTGTGTAAAGGGTGAAAAACGAGAATAAAGAAAGAATATTGACTATGTGTCCAGTCAAGGTGCCAGCCTCTAGTCACATAGCGAGGCATGAAGGTCATGGTGCACAGAGCAAGCCTTCTACACCCAATCCATTAGCCTCTTGTGGGCGGATCTCACATTGGTGCTGAGCAATTCATCACTCTGGAATGCAGGACTGAGAGTCAAAGGTTCTTTAGAGAATATATAGGTTTACATCCATGTTTTATCTCAAGACAAGGGGCTACCGGAGGACAGGATCTGAGTCTCAATGAGTCTCAGTGCACACCCAGTCCCACATGAGCACCAAGAAAAAGTATCACCATTCAGCACACTGAACAATACAGTCAGGATGTACAGTACATAAACAAACAGATAGATAGATAGATAGATAGATAGATAGATAGATAGATAGATAGATAGATAGATAGATAAAGTGTGTTTTCTGTTTTGAAAAATGAAGGTTTCCTCCAGGTAACTACAACCTTTTCTGGTGTCCACGTTCCTTCAGCTGCCATCAAGCTAGGCCTAAGTGGGTTTTGGATTTCCATTTTTATCTGCATTTTGAACATCAAGGAAGCATGGGAGACGCTTCACACCTCCAGCTGACTTCATCCTCAACTCCACTGTCCACTGTATAGGTGCAGAAGAGCACTCTCTCATAGGAAACTGATGATTCAAAAAACACCCTTTGCTTTTAAAGAACACTTCAAGGAAGCGCATGGCTTGTATTAGCTCTCTCTTTGGACACCATACCAAAGAGGAAAGGATGGGTTGGGCTACGCTGTCTTTCTGCATCACTCTTACAACTACACCACTTACTATCCTAAGAGCAGTAATACTCGTTAATAGGCAAAAAGAAGTCTAATGTCTGGGGTGTCAAGCAGGCCCTGAGGGAAACTCAGAAGAAGCCAGTGGGGAAAAGTCAAATCTTCACAGGGAAAAGGGAAGAGCCGGCCCCAGTGGGGAGCTAAAGTTTCCTCAGAAAGGGAACATGTCTGGAAGGCTAGAGAAAAATTCAAGACTTCCAAGCAACCTCATAAACTACCGTCAAGAGAAAATAATCCTTAAATCATTATTCTCACTGCCTCACAAACTCTCAAAGGGACTCATCTGATATTTGCCAAGATGAGCCCTTTCCTAGGTTCCCACAATTCTCAGAACAAAACCTTGGCCCCTGACTGCCACACTGTCTGAGACATTATGCTAACGACATAAGAACCTGCTTACTTGAAATCTGTTTTGTAGACAGGTGACAACTTTCAAGGCTCTTCTGTGTGTGTGTCACAGAGTAGCCTCGGGGAAACTGGAGCCACCACACATGAAACAGGGCTCTGACTCCCAAGGGTTTAAAAGAATGCAACAGGTGATGTGATGGTTCTTGTGGTGGAAAAGTAATTAAGCAGAAAGGTTACTACAGAGCGTAAGACCTTTTATAAAGATGGCCTGCTTCTTAGGCTTTTTCTGGCTCTTTCTTGCAGCTGTATCATATCTAAATATGTGTTCTCTGGAATGGAGTAAGATGAGTAAATTCCTTTGATGAGGGATGAGGCAGGAAGGGGCTGACGCTGTCTTACATGTGGTGTTTCTCACAGAAGGCTTGAAAGACCTACAGTAACAAAAACCTGAAACAGAAACTTTGAGGTAAGACCCATGTGGAGTGACAGCCACAGACCTCAAGATTCTGCATGCCCTCTTCTTGGGCATCAGGCAGTGGTAAGGTCATTATGCTAGGTGGTTTCTATACCAACCTGACATAAGCTATGGCCATTAGCGGGAAAGGTATCTTAATCAAGAAAATGCCTCCACAGAATTGGCCTGTATACAAGTCTGTGAGGCATTGTCTTGATTGATAATTGATGTGGGAGGACCCAGGCAATTGTGGGATGATGCCACCCCTGGGCGGGTGGTCCTGAGGCACTTTTGAAAATAAACTGAGCAAGACAAGAAGAATAAGCCAGTAAACAGCATTCTTCTTCAGTCTCTGTTTGAGTTCCTGCCTCCAGGTTCCTGCCCTGCTTGATGCCCTGACTTCCCTCAGTGATGGACTATTACCTGGAAGTGTAAGCAAAATAAACCCTTTCCTCCCCATGGTACTTTTGGTCACGGTATTTTATCACAGCAACAGAAATCCTAACTAAGGCATTCATGAAAGTTTAGAGCCAAAAGATTAACAAGCATTGGAGCTAGGTAGTGGGGACATGGGGTTTTCCATCTTTCTTTTTTTTTTAAATTTTTTCTTTTGTGTGTATGAGTGTTTACATATGTGTGTGTGTGTGTGTGTGTGTGTGTGTGTGTGTGTGTGTGTGTGCACCATGTTCTTGCTTGGTGCCTGCGGAGGCCAGAGGTAGTCATTAAAACTCTTGGAACTAGAGTTACAGATGGTTGTGAATTGCCTGACCTGGGTGCTGGGAACTAAACCCAGGTCCTCTTCAAGAGCAGCAAATGCTCTTAACTGTTGAGCCATCTCTATGACCCTATATGGACTTTTATTACGTAGTTCTCTCTGCCTTGACAAAGATAAAGGGGGTGCTGGGAAGATGACATAATCCGTTAAGTATCTGCCATAAGTTCTAGCCACAGCCCTTACATAAAAAGCCAGACAGGGTAACACACACTTACATCCCAATTCTGGGAGGCAGAGACAAGAGGATCCTGGGGCTCTCTGGCCGGTCACTCTAGCCAAATCAATAAACCTTGGTGCTGTGGGATGTCTTTCTGTATGCTGTGAATATGTGTTGCTCTGATTGGTTGATAAATAAAGCTGCATTGACCTACGCCAAGGCAGCTTGGAGGCAGGCGGGAAATCCAAGCAGATAGGAAGAGAAAGGAGAGGAGGGGGAGACACCAGGTGAAAAGGAGCAGCAAGATACCAGCAGACCAGTAGAGCCACAGAACATGTGGCAAAACATAGATTAACAGATTAACCAGTTATTAGAGCTAGCTAACAAGAAGCTTGATCCATAGGTCATAAAATTTGCAATTAATATTAAGCCTCTGAGTGATTATTTTATAAGTGACTGCAGGACCATGGGGCTGGGTGGGACTGGAGAAACCTTCTGACTACATCTTGGGTCCTAGTGAGAGACCCTGTCTAAAATCAACATGGGTAGCTCCTGAGGAACATCACTCAAAGTTGACCTCTGGCCTTTCCATACATGTACATACATGTGCACCCACACATGTGTACATACAGGAACACACACAAATCACAAAAGCTCACCAAGCTGGAGAAATAAGCATCTGAAAGACAAGATCCCCCCCAATGCTCTACCTTGACCCCCAGATGCCTTTTAAGAAGAAGGATGAGAAGACAGACTGGAAAGAGGTTTAACTGGACCCTTCATTGTTTTTCATAAGCTCTTGAGTTTCTCTGCAGAGTCTAAAAGACTTACACAGCATTTTTTGTTTAAGCCAGTCATGTTTCCCTATTTACTCATCAATCTGGGGACTTGGGTTGCTGTTGTCATGGTGGTTGTAGCTATTGTCATTGTTGTTGTAGCTGTTGTCCTGATTGTTGTGTCTGTTGTCCTGATTGTTGTGTCTGTTGTCCTGGTTGTTGTGTCTGTTGTCATGGTTGTTGTGCCTGTTGTCATGGTTGTTGTGCCTGTTGTCATGGTTGTTGTGTCTGTTGTCATGGTTGTTGTGTCTGTTGTCATGGTTGTTGTAGCTGTTGTCATGGTTGTTGTAGCTGTTGTCATGATTGTTGTGTCTGTTGTCATGGTTGTGGTGTCTGTTGTCATGGTTGTTGTGTCTATTGTCATGGTTGTTGTATCTGTTGTCATGGTTGTGGTGTCTGTTGTCATTGTTGTTGTGTCTATTGTCATGGTTGTTGTGTCTATTGTCATGATTGTTGTGTCTGTTGTCATGTTGTTGTGTCTGTTGTCATGGTTGTTGTGCCTGTTGTCATGGTTGTTGTGTCTGTTGTCATGGTTGTTGTGCCTATTGTCATGGTTGTTGTGTCTGTTGTTATGGTTGTTGTGTCTGTTGTCATGGTTGTTGTGTCTGTTGTCATGGTTGTTGTGTCTGTTGTCATGGTTGTTGTGTCTGTTGTCATCATTGTTGTACCTGTTGTCATCGGTGTTGTTGCTGTCTAGGAACGCTGTATTTGAGGGACACAGGCGTGAGGAGGCAAGGATGGAAACCCTGCATGACGTCTCCCCTCTGGCATGCCTTGGGCCCTCTGGCTTCTACAGGAAGCCATCCTGCACATTTCAAAGTGACTTTGGAGCTTACAAAGTAAACACATTCTTCAAGTTATTCATCTTGGCTCATGAAGAAGATTGTTTTTTCCATACTAAAGGTCATTTATATTAATATTCTGAGAACAAGTAGCTAGTGACCAAGGAGGGGCATTACTGACAAGCCTTTAAAGGGGAGGCAAATGTTGCTTATGCCATCAGAGTAGATCTACTTAGTATCCAGTAATGTTTCATTAGCTAACAAGGCATTTGCTTCCAACGAGTAAAAACTGTAATAAAGAGATGTAATATTTTAAAAAGTAATGAACGTCATTTTTTCCTCTATTTTATGTTGCTATTAAAACTGGCCTTAACTGTGTTTCTCATCTGCTCCTTTTCTTTAACTACCATAATTTATGCAGATAGATGTTGGGGGGATCACATCGGGAACACTGTTCAGATTGTTACCCATAAATGTACTTAGCCATCATTTTCTTCTTCTCCTACTTATATGTCTTCATATTACAAAAATCAAGTTACCAACATTTAAAATGATATATTGTCACCAAAAAGCACTGAGGCATAACACCAAATAATAAATTATTTGTGGTTGAAGGTTAAAGCCAAGTTGAAGAGATAACAATGCTTTTGTTACTTGGGACTCCTTTCAAACTGCAGTGGATGGAGGGAAGCTTCCAGGTGACAGAACTGACATCCTGTGATCACCGTCAGGCTGCAGATTTACTGCAAAACCCTAAAGTACTGTCAAGGGCAGATCAATGTATCCGATAATTCACAAAATAATTTGGCTTTACATAATAGGTATAATGTTGTATGACTTCGAAAGCCACCCTTGCTGTCTAAACACAGATATAAGAAGCTCCTCTGTGCCTTTTTCTGTCCTCGGGAACACAGCTTCCAGGAGGATCAGGCTACAGGGTCAGACCAGATTTCATCATGGGGGAATCTTGTGATCCCATTCCTTCACTCATTTCCTCCGGAAAATAAAAACAAACAAACAAACAACAAAACAGTGTAAACCTCTACAAAATGAAAGTCCTTCAAAGCCAACACCCTATGAAGGGAGGATGCGCCTCAGGATCCTCAGGATCTGAACTACAGCTTCGTCCCAGCACAACAAAATGAATAAGAGAGATCCACCAGAGTCTAACTACTCCAGGAGAGCACAGGACAGAGTGTTTCACACAGTCTATGGTTTCTATGGATTTATTAATAAATTAGCAAAGCTCAAGTCTGATGAGTCTGGTGCCTGGAGCACCTGTGTGCTTTCACTGTTTCATGCAGGTTAGGGAGGCTTAGTAACTGGCTTGATTAACTACACCACCAGGCAAAAGCCATTGGTCAGCTTAAGTAAGTTTACTATGAAAATGGTTTTGGTTTTGTCCTTTCATTGAATAGCTGCTCTGATACGGGGATGAAAACCGGGGTGGGGGGAGTGTTATCTTCATGGTTTTATTGTGCTTGAGAATCCAAAAATGGTCAAAACTGAGCTTCCTAACCCAAAATTCCCAAATCAAAAACTTTGGGAGCACAAATAGCTAGAGTCTGGAGTTGTGAATTGGGAGGGTCTCAACTGTTGGGTAGTGCAGTATGGGTAGGCACTGAGCACAGGTCCACACTCCCCACACCTACCTAGACTTATGGCAGGCTCTGAGAAACAGGAAAATGAATGTTTGCTTTCACAGAAGCAGACCTGAAAATCCTCAACAGAGCCCCAGGTATGTGCACTCAGTGGGTCACAATGACAGACCCAGAAGGACTTGGTGATTGGAAGCCATGTAAGTGGCCCAGGTAGGAAGGGTCAGACCACAGGAGGACAGGAAGTAGTAGATCTGAAGGAAGCGACTGGCACTTTTTGGCTTCTGGGTACCTCATTTGTACCAGCTGCTTATAAACTCCCTGGAAGAGGACTCCCAGATTGGGAATATCTGATTCTCACTGTGGAAAATCTGGGCAATGGGCAATGGTGGTTAAGAGTGCTGGAAATAGTAGTGTGTTTGGGGGCATGTGTACATGTACTTATGCACATTGGTGGGAAGTACACACATTTGTGTATGTGTGCACACAAGGCCAGAAGTTGAGTTAGATGTTATCCTGGCGAGTTCTATGTCAACTTGACATAAGCTAGAGTCATCAGAGAGGAGGGAGCCTAGATTGGGCTGTAGACAAGGCTGTAAGGCACTATCTTAATTATTGATTAATAGAGAGGGCCCAGCCCATTGTGGGTGGTACCATCCCTAGGCTGGTGGTCCTAGGTTCTCTAAGAAAGCAGGCTAAGCAAGCCATAGAGAGCAAGTCAGTAAGCAGCACTCCTCCATGGCCTCTGCATCAGCTCCTGCCTCCAGGTTCCTGTCCTGTCTGAGTTCCTTCCCTCACTGCTTTTGATGATGGACTGTTATGTGGAACTATGAGCGAAAGAGGCCCCTTTTCACTCATGGCTTTGGTCATGGTGTTCATCACAACACAATAGTAACTCTAAGACAGATGACTTCCTCAACTACTCTCCATCTTATTTTTGAGACAGGATCGCTCACTGAACCTGAAGCTGTGGATTAGACTAGACTTCTCAAGCTAGCAAGCACTAGCTTCTCCTTGGTCTGCCTCCGCAGCACTGATATTGCAGATGCATGCTGCCACACAAAGGTACTGGCAGTCCAAATTTAGGTTCTCAGGGTTCTATAGCAAGCATTTCACTGACAGAGCCAGCTCCCTGGTCCCCAAATAGTAGTGTGGTTTTGAAGGAGAAAGAATGGGTTTTGATTTACAAGGATCCAACACCTAGTGGGGTGGTTTGAATAAGAATGGTCCCCATAGGCTCATATATTTGAATGCGTGGTCATTAGACAGTGGCACTACTTGAGCGAGATTAGGTGTGACCTTGTTGGAGGAAGTGTGTCATTTCCTTTGATGGTGGCCTCTGGGTTTCAAATGTTCAAGCCAGGCCCAGTATTCTCTGTTTCTACTGTCTGCCAATCCAAATACAGCACTCTCAGCTACCTCTCCAGCACCATGTCTGCCTGCATGCCACCATGCTTCTAGCCATGATGACAATGGACTAAACCTCTGAACTGTAAGCTAGTCCCAACTAAATGTTTTCCATTATAAGAGTTGCTTATGGTCATGGAGTCTCTTCATAGCAATAGAAACCCTAGCCAAGACACCTAGCTAACAGTAAAGGCAGAAGTTGAAGAAAATCCTTCTTTAAAGAACACACATGTATGTTCACATGCCTGCATTCACATACCGCAAATACATACATACATACATACAGAGAGAGAGAGAGAGAGAGAGAGAGAAAGAAAGAATCATACAATACACAATAAAAACCAATGAAATAAAGATTTATAAAAAATAACGAACAAGAAGGCATGCAGACATGCTTTTAAGAAGAAGAACATGTTTCATCATCTATAAAACAAGGTTTTAGAATTTTTAGTCACTCCCCCATCTACATGACCACACATGTGCTGTCCAATAGCCAGGCAAGATGCTTAGTCATCCCAGGGCCTTACATCCTATGCAATCCATGCGCTGTGTGATCATGAAATCTAAGCCCATATGTGCAGGTGTGGGGGGGGGGGCTATAAAACCTATAAAAGCGGGTTCCACCTATTCCATCCCTCTCTTCCTGCACACTCATTCCCCTGGCCTATGCACATCCCTTCTATTCCCTTCCTTTAATAAACTTTTTCATTGTGCCTCGTGGCTTCTCTCACATGGTAAACAGCGCCACTTAATAAATAACATTGTGCTACTTAATAACACAAGGACTCACACCAGATCACTCACACACCTATGGTTTCTCCCAGCTCTCCAGTCTTACATAAGACAGGAAAAGAGTCTGCATCACAACACAGACAGCCTGACAACATCACTCACCCTTGAAATAAAGCTGAATCTCTCACCCAGCGAAAGGACACATCCACTTGAACCAACATCCTTAAAAGTCTATTCTTAGTGAGGTTATAAAGTCATTAGAAAATGCCAAATACTTCCAATAATCACGGCAGGGGGGGGGGGGCAGGGAGCAGGGGTGGGGAGCGGGGCACGTACTATACATCATATAAACTGAATTATGTTTATTTTGTATGAAAGTTGAACTTTGGTGCTTTGGCCTCAGGACGGAAACATTCACCCTAGTTCTTGCCTCCTGGGGAAATACAGCACTGCAGATCCCCACATCTCTGCATGCAACTATTCTTCCTCTTCATCCACCTGCCTTTCCAGCCAAGAGATGTTTAACTGCAATTCAGATGTGTTGATAAAGCCTGGACTTACTTGGACTGATCAAGCCAATGCTTGTGTCTCCAGCCTGGGTCTGTGGGAACATCCTTGGGAATCCAGAGAGGAAAAAATTATAATTTTATGTTTGAGGCCTAATGATAGGCTTAAAAACTAAACGGTTCGGGGTTCGACTGCCTTTTAAAAGTGCCTTATCTCAGAGCACTGCCTTGAAGTTCTGAAGCCTGGTTCCATACTGCCTTAATCTTTAATATGCTGGTCAAAATGCCATACCTGTTCATCACCAAAGAGCTAACACCACCACCACCCCAAACGTGAAACTCTTACCAAACTGGTCCTTTACAGTTTCCCTCTTGGCCTGAACAAATTCAACATTAAATGGTATTTTCATCTGAATTAGGCTTCCCTTTTCTCAAACTATGTCACAGACTGTGACTGAACTGAATCCAAGGTAACAGATACCCCATTAACCTAATAGTGTTTTCTTCTAACGAGCTGTGCTGTCGTCCAAAACCCTCATGGTCACTTACCCAGAATGCAATCTTGATTTTCTTTTCAGATTTTGCTAACCACTAGCAAGTTTCCACACTTCCACAGGAAAGATAGGAATATCTTTCATGAAAAGATGTGCTTTTGCCTCAAATAAGGTAAAATGGTGACTCTGACAAACACAGACATCTGCAATGGATATCCCTGAGTCCTCTCATTAGTAAGAGAACTTGCAAGAGGTATTGAAGAATTCTAAGTACCACCCCTAGCCTGGCTGCCTGGAATCTGAAATGAACTTACAGATGGATGCAAAACTGAGAGCCACAGGGCAAGAAACAATGATACAAGATACGATTCATTTGCATTTCTATGGACAAGAACTGCCCGCATTTGTTTCACTTGCCAACAACATACACATTTGTAAACCTAGTCCAAGATAATGTGAGGTACAAACCACTAAGGGGGGTGGGCTACACAGGACCCCCAGGGAGCCCCCAGCACAGTCAAACTCTTTCACAAAGCCAAATGAAAACAAATTATAGTTTCCTAAATGCATTTTTCTCTTGTTTTGTCTCACTTTGGTTTTGAAAAAAAAGGTCCCATTTTTCCAGGCTGGCCTTGAACTTGAGATACAACCAAAGACGGCCTTGAATCTCTCATCTTTCTGCCTCTACCCACCAAGTCCTGGGAGTGACAAGCGTGTACAACTATGCCCAGTTTCACCACAAACGGGTGTTCTGTAACCTGTTTCCAGAACCCTGTGCCATCCCAGAATGAGATTTGAAGGACACACAAAGCAGGGATACCAAACCAAGCAACATCCAAGAAAGCCAAAGACACACCAAGGAGCTCTGGCCAAGTCAAGCCGGGCAGCGAGGTGGGGTGACTGCATGGGCTTGCCCACCGACTATGGACATCTCGGGGGCAGATGCCCTGAGATCATCGCTGTAGCTCCAGGGTTAGAACCCAACAGTCTGAAGTGATCAGGCCCAGACCTCTTCAGTGCCTACAGAGGAAATGACCTGCAACATTAGGTTGGGGCTCTCAACTCTGGCCAACACAGCTAAAGCTACAGGTACCCCGAGTTCCCACCTCAGATAAACTAAACTAGGTACTGGTACCCAGGTATTCTCTTTGCTGTACAGGAGATGTGGTAGCTCAAATGAGATGTCTGCTGAAGTCTCAGACATTTGATACTCGATCTCTAATTGGTGGCACTGTTTGCAAGGTTTGAGAAGTGTGGCCTTACTGGAGGAACTATTTCACTGGAGGAAAGCTTTGAGTTTAAAAACTCATGCCGTGTCCAGCCCATTCTCTCTTTTTTTATACTTGCAGTTTACCATGGGAGCCCTCAGCTTCCAGCCCCTGCTGCCATGCCTGTGTTCTACCATTGCGGACTCTAACCCTCTGAAACCATAAACTCTCATAAACTCTTTGCTCTATAAGTTGCCTTGATTGTGGTCTTTTATTGCAGCAACAGAAAAGTAATTCATACAGAGGGGTGTTTACATACCCTCTATTGGAGACAAAGAGGTCTACTCCCCATCACCATAACCCTGGGACTCAACAGTGGAAAGAAAGCTTGGGACAACAGGTTCAGAGAAGGAGAAGCAATCCCAGGACACCGAGTCTTAGGAAAGATGAAGCCCCCTCCATCTCAGCCTTGAATTCTCTACACAAACACCAGAGTACCTCCCAGAAAATGGCACTCTTAGATTTTCCTAAAAACAGCTTGTCTAGCTCAACACCACACAAAAGCAAAAGAAGAAGGGTAGCCAAGCCAGGCTGCCCATGCTTCGGTCAGCCTGAACCAAGATCCACGCACAGTTCTAAGAACACAGTCTTCTAGAGAAATTTCAAGCAGACCCGGGTTCTGCGAAGGCGCCAGCTCTGACCCTCACAGACTTCAGGAGTGCATGTCCCCATGAGTTATTGCGTTAGCAAATGAAAAGTGAGTTATGTCCCTTGGTCATTTCACCCGGGAACTCTCCCAGGCTGCCAAAAAAACCAAACTATGCAGGAAAGCTACAGGACGTCCCCACCAGAGACAAGACACAAGTTTCACTTCATAAATCAACAACAAACCAAAAAGGCAACCAGCTGAAAAAAGGCCAGCTACACCAATAAAACATTTTCTTAATTCATCTCATTCTGGGTAATTGATTTTTTTTTATTTCACGAACAAGTAATTTTTAATGTAAATAATAAACCCAGTTAACCGTGTATTCTCGTTGCATGTGGGATGACGAAGTTTTTATCTGAATTAATTAGGTGATTTTTCACTAATACAGATTTGTTGCTTTTACTTAAGACTCTGTTTTTAATAAAATTCCTCCTCGCCCTTACCCTTATCCCACTCTTTAAATGAAATGGAAAGCAGTGGAAGGTGCTGTGGTATGTCTCCACTTTTGTTTCTTTAGAAAGAATGACTAATGAGAGAGTACACAGCATCTGTGTATGATATACCCAGCTTCCCCTGGGTAGGACAGGGGTTCGCAGCCTTATTTAGAACATGCTTCTTATTTTATTCCCACACCATCCCTGCTACAGTCAACCAACATTCTGTGTGTCTTATCGCTATATAATTTTAACACATTGTAATCTGAACTCTAAGATGTAAACATCATGGCAGTGGGTAGAAAACTCCAGCTCTTTTTCCAGGGGCACCACACATCTGCCGTCTAAAGGTAGAATGGTCAGCCTGGCCACAAGAAGAGGCCCTGACCCACCTTCCCCTCTGCCTTGACATCTCCAGGTTTCCCAGCTCCCGGCAAGGTTGGGAGAACAGGGGAGGGGAACTAAATTACTTCCACATCCTGCAATCTGTCTGCTATATTGGAACTGAGAAGCCGTCTCACGAAACCTGAGCCTCAGTCTTCTTTTTTATTATGATTTTAGTTTGGGGCATTTCATTTTATTTTTTCTGGAGTAGATTTTTTTCAGCTGTTTTAAGCAATTTTTACAAATTTCAATGAAAAGGTTAAAAACAAAGACTCAGTTTCACTATGCCCTCCATAGCAAAGGCCAATAGGCCAATACCAAGTATGTTACCTTTTGCCTGGATCCAGGAACCACACTTAGCACATGTGCATCACACACACACACACACACACACACACACACACACACACACACACACTATAGATAGATAGATAGATAGATAGATAGATAGATAGATATAATAATTATATATATGTATAATGTTATATGTATGTATAGGATATTTCTAGAGGCCATAGTCTCTCATCATTATCTCCAGATCTGAAGGGAAGACCTTGGCTGTTTGTTATCTCTCATTTCTTGATATTCCAACTGTGGTCCTTAGAGCAGCAGCATGGCCATCACCTGGGCAGTGTGAGATACAGACTCCCAGACCCCAATCAGCCATCCTCAACCAGAAATCTACAGTGTTTTTTACAGGCTGTCTCACAAATTCGCATGGGCAAGTGTGCGAGACATTGGTCTCGTGCAGATTTGAGTGTCCTCTCTCAGAAGGTCACTCAAACTCTTTCAAGACCTCTCTAGAATCTGATGCACAGTCTAGTCTCCTGCAAGACCCTAGCAGAAGCCTTTGGGATTTCCAGCGGCGGCTACTCAAGCTGGGCAGCCTTCCTTTCTAGGGGAAGTCACTGGGGACATGCCAGGGGGGGTGATGGGAGTGGCCTCCCCTAGCCTGAGTGTTTCCACACAACAAAGCCATTAATTAAGATCAGCCTGGCTGCTGGTGAAGCAGCCACTCTGGCGTTCCCTGTCTGCCTGGGACTGGTGTGAGGTGTGAGAATCTGGGTAGCCTACGCTGGGACTCTGCTCTGCTGGTGTTGATTGTGTATGATTAATGATTTAAAGGAATAAAAAGAGAAAGGTCAACTTCTGAGTTCAAGACAGAGCAGCTACACAGGGAGTAATTAAGATACTTGTGTAAGCATGATTAATAAGCACATGCGGACACTCTCAGCGGTAAACAAGATGCAAGCAGATGGTTAGCATGGAAAAGGCTTTTCTCTTTTTTTCTCTCCTGAAAGCAATTTTTCAGTCGCTTGAAATTTGGCTTGTGAATCCTTTTCCTGCCCCCAAGTCTCAAAAAACTCATTATCTCCACAATCTTGGGATAAGGAAAAAAAAAAGTAGCAGACCCCTTCCATGCCCCTTCATTCTCTGGTAAAAACACAAAACAAAAACTTATAATTTTATTTTATTTTTATAGCTAACTAGAGTATGCTTGTAAAAGGGATGCAAGCCATCTTTGTTCCCCACCACCTTTTATGTCAGACGTCCCATGAATTGAGAGGCTGACAAGGTGGTTCAGGAGGAGTCTTTTAACTCCCACCCACCACCTCTCCCTGCTGTCCGTGATGGGCACAACAGAGGCATCAGCTGCGGCATTTCTGCAGCGTGCTGGCAGGTAGGCGTCAGAGCCGGCCGGTGGGCGCCCCGCTCCAGCACTAATCAGCCCCGGTGTTCTTTTACAATCCATATCTAATTCGCAAGTTTCATTCTTTCTGAAAAACAATTACTAGGTTTTGAAGTTCATTGTGCATTTACTCAACTGTCTCTTCGCATTAATGTAAAGTGGGAACAAGAAAACAGAGTCAGCAGGGAAGGGAACATCAAAAGATGCTAAGAGAAGATGAAGGTTTTATTTTAAGACTAATATAATTACAGATGTGTGCAATATTTTACAATAAGTGGGACACAAAAAGGTGTATCCTGGACCTTCAAGAGAGAGGCTATGTGTGCAGAGAGAAAGAAAAGCAGAAGTGAAGACATTCTGCACACACACACACACACACACACACACACACACACACACACACTCCTAAAAGGAGGGAGAAGAAAAGAGAAGGTCATTTATGACTTCAGAAAACAAAAAGATTTTCCAAGATCAACCAATGAAGAATCTGTCTTGCTTGGCAAGACGATAATAAGGCAATGACAGCGTGGGCTGTCGTAGTTTTCTCCCTCAGTAATGAAAGGGAGAAGGGAGAGGGGAGAGGAAAGAGTACAGAGAAAAGAGTGAGAGCCACAGGGAAGGGGAGGGAGCCGGAGCTTTAAATGGGAACAAAACTGCCAACCTTAATGAAGAGGATACTGTCAACATTGTGCTTCTGAATTCTCTTCTCGAACGTCCTGAGGGGCAAAGCTGACAGCCCTGATTGTTCTTGTTCCACAGGGGCCACATGTGCACACCCCTTACTCCCCACAAAGTGCCATGCACCTCCCAGGGCCACCTCAGCAGAGCAGCCAGTCCCAGAGTTCATCCATCCTCAGCTAGCCTCGGGCCAGCCATTCCCCTTCCTGCCCTTAGGTCCTGCCTCTGGAGAGCTTCTTCAAGCCTTGCAGACAATCTGGGCTCCCAGCCGGAGTCCATGTCATTCAAGTCCACATGCTTCCAAGACCACAAAGGTCTCAAAGCGGTGGCCCTTGGGGGCAAGCATGGGGCTTTGAGAACAGGTGTGTGCCTGCCTCTCCCTCACACAATCACCACAAAGAAGAAGACCCTAAGAACTCCCCCACCCCGAGAAAATTCTAGCATGATCACATATTATGGCCTACCATCTCAAACATCTTTATTTAAGTAGTCCACTTTATTCTGAACACTGTCTTAGTAGTTCTGAAGCCACTCATGTCCCAAAGGTGTTGGGAAAATAAGTTTCTAAAGATGGGGAGAGAGGATGCTTAAAATTAATAGGTCACTCAAAGTACAATGAGGTGCTTTCCTTCAGAAAGTCTCATGCGACTGTGTTCCACGAGTCATCCGTGGACATGTCCCAAACTCACTTTGACTTCAGGAACCCGGCCTCCCTAGAACTTGGGTTCCACAGAACATTCTTTGAGAAGCCCGCTGCCCATTTGGAAACATTCTATTCTTTGAAGGCAGGGACAGTGCTCCCTCACCTTTCCCCTTCCTTGGCCCGAGCACAGCGGGCTCACAAGATTATCTCTCTGAGGTCTAGTTGCTTCCCTTTGATTCACGGTTTCCACCAGCCTGACCCGCCTTCCATAGTTTCCCATTCTCTTTGAACTCTGGGAAGCCACTGCTGGGCTCAGGGGAGACCTTTTCCACCACACAAAGGGAAGCAAGCCGGCTTTGCAGGCCCTTTCTAATTCCTCTCCAACAACACTGGGCTTTTTCCCATTCACCCCACAGTAGCAGGAAGGATGAAGTGCAGTCTTTTTGTCCAGAGACTGTGTAACTAACTGTTTTCAATCACTTCAGGTTAAATAGGAGTTTGGGGAAATGGTAGCATAAAAAAAAAAAAAAAGTCTAAGCACAGTGGAACAGAGAAGAGGAAAAAAGTCCCCAGCCCTGGAGTAGCCACACTCCTCACTCACACGTCCCTCTCTCGGAAGAACTGAAGCAAAGGCAGAGAACACACATTAATGGACTCCACGAGTCGTGCAGTTCAGAGGAAACACTAGATGCGTCTTTTCTTTCTACTTTTTGTGTGTTTTTCTTTTTCCGTGCTGGGCTCTGCTTTGTTTTAGTGTGTGGCAGGGTCTCTTGTGCCACAGTCAGACTTGGAACTCACTAAGCATCGAAGGCTAGCCTTAAACTTCTAACCCAATGGAACAGCAGGATGGCAGGTATGAGCCGCCACGCCTTTGTTGACTGGGATCTTTGTCTTAGGACTCAGGACACAGCACTTACATGGTTTACCTGACCCCCCCCCCCCCATGGCTCCTGCCTCACCCCTCACTCAGCTACAATTCCATGCCATCACTAGAGGAATGCCACTTGTGTTCCTTTCCTGCTCTGGTCAACATTTAAAGCTACACGCAACCCCGAGAAGTAGATATGTATCTACTCCCATTTTACAGACGAGAAAAGTGAGAAAAACAAAGACTAAAGGAACCTCCCCAAGGTCACATGGCTAGGGCATGAAGAGCTAGGCTTATAACCCAGGCATCCTGACTCTCCGTTCTAGAGTGGACTTTGCCAGGTACTGTCACTCTCTAGTGCCTGTCTCAGGGCACCACAACCCAGGCGCCCACCAAGCTTCCTCCCAACCTTGTCTTCCGGGGTACTCCCTAACCTCCCTCTCACTATCAGCTTAAGTATCCCAGCCCTAAAACCTTTCTGACCAATCCAAGGCCACTGTCCCCGCTGCGCGCTCCTGCCTCTTCCAGCGGACTGCTACAGACACGGTCTCTTGATTGGCGGCATGGCTTTCAATGTGTGGGCGACATTGCCTCCTTAACCGGACTGTCAACTCCATGAACCTTTAACCTTTAACCTGCTAACGATACCCTGCACTGAGCATATGCTAATCAAAAAAATAAAATAGCGTATAGAAATAAACAAATCATTAACAAATGGACAGAAGGTGCTAATAGGCTGAATAAATGAATGGCATCTTCCTGACGCTACCCAGGGCTTGATTGAGACCGGCTTTCTGAGGTGTCAGGGACACCTCGAAGTCTCTCCTACATTCCCTTCCTCTGGAAGCCAAACTTCCACACTATTGTCTCTCAGGCCAGGCCACAAATGAGATAACAAGATGCTTAATTTTACATCAGCCCGTTAAGCTGCTTTAAACACTTCAATATTCCCCAAATGTAGTTAAATATATGAACTTGCACTTAGAGTTGTCAACAACGCATTGACGATTTGTTTTATAGTTGCATGTTAATCTACAATCTGTTTAATGCAATTCAATACATTATTCGGGATGGTGATGTATAAATTTAAGTCTTAGATCATGAAATATCATTTAGGATTAAAATTCTAATCTCTTAACAGGGGAGATGCCTGCTCACAAAAGCAGTGTCTGAGAGTCTCTAGGTAGAAAAGGTAGTGCCCCCACCACCGGTCACCTGTCACTAGGAAAGGTACTGAGGACAGGCTGGTATTGGAGTATGGGGGGAGGGGTGAGAACATTCTTGGGGTTGAGAAGATGACTCAGTGAGTAAAGGCTTGTTGTCCAAGTACGAGGACCTGACTTTAGAGCCCCAACACCCACATACAAAGCTAGGCATGCCAGCAAGCACCTTTAACTCCAGGGTTCAGAAGGCAAAAAGATACCTGGGTCCCTAGGGTTGCCGGCCGGCCAGTCTAGCTGGAGTGATCTCCAGGTTCAGTGAGAGAATTATGTCAGAAAATACAGTAGAGGGTGATGGAAGAAGACAGCTGATATAACCTCTGCTTCCACATGAACTCACACACACACACACACATACATGCACGCACGCGCACACACACACACACACACAAACACACACGCACGCACAATGCATTCATGAGCACATGCGCATGCGCGCGCACACACACACACACACACACACACACACACACACACACACACACACACTTCCTTGTCTCCAGCTAAGGATTCACTCGGAACCATGTCTTGCGGTCTCCTGCTCCTAGAGTCCTTAGAAGGAGAATGGGAACAGTGACAACAGCTTGCAGCATGCAACCAGAAGACGCTAATGTTTTTACTCTTCCCATTTCTGAGGTGAAGGGACTACAGTCCAGAGGAAAGCTGACTGGGGCAGGACCAGGCATTGTAGCATAAGCTGTCCACCTCTACCTACCCTGGGCTGTTAGCCTCACTCATCCTCGCTCAGGCAGATTAACATGCTGAAAACTAGAAGAGCATTACTAGATCTTTGTCATAAAATAACTGTTCAGTGAATTCTCTGGGAACAAGATAGGGTGTGAGCTATAATGAATAAATAAAATAAATGCTAAAACACAGAGTCCTTACTGTAGTGAGAAAAAACAGTTAATAGAATAAATGAGGCAAGAATGAAAGAGAGAAAAGGACAGGAGGAGGGCATTAAGATGTCAAAAGACGATGGCATGAGGGAGCTCCTAGGATGGACACTAATGACTTGCAGCATGGAGGGGAGGAGCTGGAAACTATAGAGGAAGGCAAGGTGAAGAACTCAGGAACATACCACGCCTGGACCAAAACACACAGAAGTGCTGGCTTCGCTGTCTAGTAGAATATGTCATCTGTCAGCACTAGCCTCCACCAACAGAGATGGCGCAAGGCCTACACCTTTGAGCCTAGAAGACCCAAGCCCTGCCTTCTCCCTGCCTACGGCAACAGTAGACACGCTGAAAAGGGGCATCTGCCACCCTTCTATGATCCCTGCTCCACAGAGTCCTGCCAAGAGCCCAGGTTCTGCTTTACTGTGGAAGACTCCCATACCAGGGCCATACCATCTTGGCTTACCTATGCCCTGAACACAATTAGCCTTGCCATGTCTTCATGGCAAAGCAGGAGTCCCTCAGAACACTGAAGTGAACAGGTGGGCCTCAAGGACATGGGCCATTTGTCCCATGGCCAAGTGCACAATGGGCAAGCTAGAAAGATATTAGCAAGAATAATTAAAACAGATACAAAAAACCAGAATATTCACTGTTCTAACACAATTTCATAGATAACAGAATAAATGGTCAAGGGGATGGTCAGCCTCGACAGATGTGGTCACTGAAGCCTTAACTACCTGTGTCTCACTGTCTGGAAATGATGTCTCCTTTAGAAGATCAAAGCCCTCAGAGGGCACACGGAGAGCACAGGTGTGCTGTTTGCTCTCCATATAGACATTCAGGTGACTGCAGACTACCAAAGTGCTTTTGGTTATAATAGGGAATGTAAAGAGTTAACATTGCTTGTCTTGATAGCCACTGAAAGAGATTCATCGGTTACACATACCTCTTAAAATGTCCAAATCTTCAATGGAGAAGTCGATTCTAGCCAAATCCCAATATTATTAATGTTTTTGTGAACACACACATGCATTCAGAGAGAGAGAGGGGGAGAGAGAGAGAGAGAGAGAGAGGAGAGAGAACTCTTAGAATATTTCTCCTCCCTGGCTCTGAGGGGAAAAGAGTTTGGGTCAAGTCAAGCACAGCTACCAGGAGGCTCCGTGACCAGCGTGAAATCATTTAGGAGAAATCCACCAACAATGAGAGCAAAGTTAATTTAACTGTTTAGCCCCCCAAACAAGGAAAGTGTCACTTGACTTAAAAGAGGGACATTGTGACTTCCAGCCACTGAGCAGTAAGGGTCTCTTTTTAGTTCCCACTTTCTTCTCCAGTACAGGCCTCTCCCATGCTTACTCGAACTGCTTCGGATATATGAAATGTCCTCTTTCTTCCCTGAGAGCTCTTTCGTGGCAGACGTCTCATTGTCAACCTTTCTTTCAAGCTGCACTGGAGATGGACAGTTCATGTCCAGGCATGACCTGAGGCTTGGCTTTACCTTTTGTGCTAAATACACCCAAGAGACACAAGCTGGCCGGTCTTTATGCTAGTAAGTCAAGAGGAGGAGACAGGGGAGGGCAGGGAGGAGAGACAAGACACAAACCATGGAACGACCTAAGTAGCGACAGAGTGGAAATGTTGTGACTTTCCCACTTACAGAGATGAAAGTCGTGACTCTTTATTCCCCCTCCGGATTGTGTCTTCAAGTTCCAAAACGAAACTTAGGTTAGCTATCGTCAATATACTGCCAGGTGGGAAATGGGGATGGTTTGGATTCAACCTACCTGACACTGGCGAGCTAACTTGTCCAAGAAACATTCTAAGAAGATACAACACCTCCAGCATAGAAATAGGGCTCAGAGACACTAAGACGTATGTCTACGTGTCTTACCCATCCAGGTAGTAGAGCCTCAGCCACATCTTCTTAAAACAGCCTAATCCCCAAAAACAATTACTGCAGAGCCAGGCAAGAACTCTTTCAGCCGGAGCCCTGCTTTCCCACTTCCTGACGGTCATATCTTTCAGTCAGAAAGAGACAACATGGTTAGGGACTCCCCTCTTCACAGAGGGGAACACACTGACTGCTGGTGTGAAAATGTCCTTGGGATGGTAAGCTGGGGCCTCAGACTCGGCAAGGCAGACATCAGACAACAATGCACTTCTTCAGGAACTTTAAGACACCTAAGCTGCAGAGTTCTGGAGAAAGTACTATCACCCCGCCAATATGAGGGGCGTGGAAAAAAACGCTAGGGTCTTTTCTTTTTTAAATGTGTTTATATTTCAAGCTTGAGATTCTGTGAAAGTGAAGCCCAAACACAAGTCCATGGATTTGAGATGCAAGGAGGTGTACTTTAATACTCAAAAAGTAAATGCTTGGTGCTAAAACTCCAAGACTACTAACGAAACACCCTCTAAAAGATGAGGGAGGGATGGGAAGATGACCCACTCAGTAAGTTGCTTGCCTTACAAACCCGAGGCCCTGTGTTTGACCTCCAGTACCCACTTAAAAATCCAAGTAGGGTGACACACACCTGTAGTCCCAGCACTGGGGAGGTGAAGCAGGGGAATTCCTGAGGCTCCCAGCCAATGCCCCTAGCCTAACATGTGAGCTCCAGGCCAGAAAGAGACCTTGTCTCATGGGAAGTGAACAGTTTTCCTACACTGTCTTCTGGCTTCCCATCTGGTGAGGTGACTATCCCCTGCACACCACCTAAGCTCTCCTAGGGAGGCAAAAGAACTCATATTCACTCACACCATGTCTCTGCAAGAATGAACATCTACCTGGCCAACCCCAATCTCCTCCACCTTCCTTTGCTTCTTTGGCTAAGGAGAAAATGTCAACAATTTTAACTCAGACTTATCCTGCTTTCCTCTTGTACTAGATGTGAACAGAACTCTACTTAAGCAAGAGACCTGGAACTGAAGTGTATGATTTGTCCTTCTGGAAACCACACTCTCATCATCTCAAGTGACAATTAGCAGTTTCTGTGGTACATCCTATGAGAACTAATAAGGCAATGGAGCAGGGGGCAGGCTTTTGCCTTCACACTCCTGTCTGAAGCCCAAAAGGTAGGCTGAAAACAAATGGATGCTGAATTCAAGACAGCTCAACGCAGACGCCATCTTTTCTCTTCGCCTGGAGTGGGAACAGAAGAGCCCAACAGTTCAGCCACATCCCCCAAATACACTTGGCTTCAGTCCTCTTCTTGGCTCAGACAGCTTAGAGTCCATTAAAGCAGGGATGGGATGGCCCCGAGCAACTGCCTAATGAGCCCACCTTATCTTAAAGGGAAATGCACCGAGTCCAGAGAATTAAACCACTGGAATGATAGAGACAGCCTTCAGAACTCCCGGGCCTGCTCCTGACTAACCACTCACCGACCGAAAAAGAGGGCAGGTACTAGAGATGCTGTCTTCACTCGAAGTGCCGAGAATGTTTCCCAAATATTTTCTTGAGGTGCATGAAAAATCTGAACCAACAAATGAGCCACACATGCTGACTAGTGGAGGTTGTTGCTATTCCTGGGGAAGAAGCGCTCCAAGTGAAACGTCCTCCCACCATGTTTCCGGGACCCCGGCTAAATAAAAGGAAGATGAGGGGGGTGGAGAAGTAAGAGTGAGAGGAAAAAGAGGAAGGAGGGAGGGGGAGGAGTTGTATAAGGCAACTCGCAAAGATTCTCTGTAAAAGAATTTACCACACACTGGAACGGAGGGTGACTGACTATACATTTTAGCAAAGTCCTACTCCAGAGATGAAAATGACATACAGGAGGCTCAACATCGTAAAGCTGAGGCTTGATGTTTCACAGAACTATCCACAAACAACTCTGAGGAGAAGCAGGTTGTCTGACGGAAGAGTTCTGGAAAGCACCGAGACATAGAAAGGACAAGAGCTAGTTCTCAGCTCGGTTTATCTGCCCTGACAGCTCTTGTCTTGACCTGGCAGAAGTCTAGTGTCCACACAGGGAGCATGAAGATAACCGCCATGGCTACACAATCCCATCCACTCACCAAAGGTCAGGAGGATTGAGCATTTTGCTTCAGCGCCTCCACTAATCCAGAGACGCGCCAATCTTCTTACTGCTCCGCCACATCAGGAGGTTCGGATTTTCCTTATCGAGGGATGTCGGGTTCGCTTTGTCAGAACTTGGTGATTATTAACACAAGGCTGACTGCCCATGCTGCAAGGTAGTTTTACAAATTATCTAGGCCTTGCATGCTGGGGGAAGGGGATGAGACTAACAAGATGGTGGTAACTATTGTTGGACAACATTCTACTATGAGAACATAAAAGCCACATGGTGGAGCACTGAGAAATTAAATTCATGGCCTGGAAAACAAGCCAAGATTAAAAAATGTCATGTTGATACAGTAGGTGCTCTTGAGAGTGGGGGGGCACTGTCAGCAAGTGGATTGATTGCATTTTCATAGCGTCACAGTGAGATGGAGGTAGGGAAGGGTCGAGTGTAACATGCCCTTTGGTGCTGGGAGGAGGGGGCACACACCATAGTTTCCATCAGAATTCTATGTAAGAGAAAAATACAACATCACACGGCACACAGACCTCCATCATAGAAGCCTACAAAGATTCTCCCCATGGAAGGCTGGGCAGAATAAGTTGGTCGTTAGCTTTGAGTGGGGCTGCAGAAAGTACTGTGTGCAGCGGCAAGGCTCCTTATTGACAAACAACTTGGAAGGATCCAGTCCCTGTGACCCCTTCTCCAGATCCACCGTAGTTCTCACAGAGACTCTGAGGAGTCAATGGTTCTCCAAGAGTTCAAAGAGTTGACACAAGAGATCATGAGACTTCCTAGCAGCTAACTTCGCAATAAGGTTGAAACTAGAAAAAATCCCTAAGTAAGAATCCCTAACGAGTTATCATGGTGTGTGGAGACATTGTAGGTGGTAATACCTTCACATAGAATCTATGCCCTGTCCCAGGCCTGCTCCATGGAAGCAGATTTGTCCATGAGCCCATATGTGAGGCTTATAGATTTACCCCCCAGCTTCCTAGTATGTGAGGTGTAGCACACACCTGGTACATATAAGCACACAGTTGGTACTGAGAGGTGTGTCCTGTCCTTCGTTTATACAGTAACATCTGGGGACACTGGTACATAGAACACAAAAGCCCACTGTTGATAAGGAAAAGCAGATGGGAGAGAAGACCCAGAACTCTCCACAGGTGAGACAAAAGAACATCAAGAGAGAAAAAATAGGATCTTGGAGGTGACTTTCAGGGTTGAGTCAATATTGGTTTTTTTCACTTCACAACATGTGAATGACACAAAAGGGTTGCCCTCCCCTGAGGACAGACAGGCTGCTCTTTGATGTGGAACAACCGTACATACTGCTGAGGATCATCCTCTCTGGCCTTGTTTGCCCACACAGGAGCTCATCCTTTGAACATAGCCTCACCTCTGATGACCTCCAGCCCACCATGGACTGACCAAAGAAGGGTCATGGGAGGGTCATGAAGGTGGTAGCCTCATCCCCACCAGGAATCTGAGCCCACTTGTCAGAAAAGGGCCTTCCTTCTAAAGGAAGTTTTCTCTGTTTTGTTTTGTTTTGTTTTGTTTTGTTTTCCAGAGCTGAAGTCCAAACCCAGGGCCTTGCGATTGTTAGGCAAGTGCTCTACCACTGAGCTAAATCCCCAACCCCTTGTTTTGTTTTTTAATTGTCAATATTATTGCCTTTTTTTTTCTTCCAATGTTGAGGAGGCAGGCAGAGAGAGGAATTGCAATTTGGTCTGGGATTTTAGCCAAGTCTAGAACCCATGAACCAAGTTCCTGCCCAGGAGACTACTTCTAACCTTTTAATGAAAAAAATACATTAATTTTATGTGGGAGATAAAAATTAATTGAGTTATCAGTGAGATAGAATAGAGAGCCCAGAAATGAACTCTTGGATATATGATCAAATGACTTCCACAAGAGGAAGACCCTTGACTAGAGACGAATTAATGGTGCTGAGAAAGCTAGACCCTTACCTGCTACCATATGCAAAAATCAGATCAAAATGGATCAAAAAATTTTAATATTGAGAAGAAAATACAGGAGAAAAAATTCCTAATATTGTATGTGGCAATGATTTCTTGGCTATTACATCCAAACTATAGGCAACAGGAAGAGGCAAATTGGGCTTTTTATCAAAATCAAAAGTTTTCATATCTAGGGTGGTAGACACTATCAACAGAGTAAAAAGCAATCCACAGAAAGGGAGAAAAGATCTGCAAAACCCATGGTTGATATGGGATTAATACTCAGAATATATAGAGAACTCTAAAGTCAGCAGCAGCAAAAACAGAATATAATTCAAAGACAGGGCAAATGACTCAACCAAAGACAATATACAGCCAATGAGCCCATGAAACCATGCTCAGGGCACTATTCATTACAGAAATGTAACTGAGAACCACTAAGACGGCCATTTAAGGTGGTGTTGTTGTTGTTGTTGCTGTTGAATTAATAAGGAGGCTGGAGTGATGATTCTACAGTTAAGCGTGATTCCAACTCTTCTGGAGGACTGAATTCTGTTCCTAGCACTGACTTTGGGTAGCTCTCAACAGCCTCTAACTCCAGTTCCAGGTGATTGTACACCCTCTTCTGGTCTCTGAGGGCAACCACACAGACCTGGCTTACACTCACACAAACACACACATCCACACACACAGAAATAGATCTTTATGAAAACAGTGAAAATGTTGAGTATATGAATAAATTGGAATTTTTAAACACTCTGAGAGGTGTATGAACATGAGCGGGTGCAACAAAAATAATATGATGAGGTATCAAAAAAATTAAAAATACAATCACAGTTTGATCCACAACTTTTTTCCTGTTGCTCAGTTTGCTTTTGCTTTCTGTAATATATTTATTTTAAAATTTTTTCACACAATAGATTTTGATTATCTTTTTACCCCTTCTTCCAACTCCTCCTGTGTCCTCCCAGCCCAACTTCATGTTCTTTGTTCTCTCAAGAAAACAACAAAATGGGAATATCAAAACAAGCAAACTAAAAAAAAAAAAAAAAAAAGAAAAGAAAGAAGTAAGACCAAAAAAAAAAAAAAAACAAAAACACACCCACACCCACACAAAACAAAACAAAACAACAACAAAAAAATCCATGGAGTCCATTTTGTGTTGGCCAACTACTCCTGGGCATGGGGCCTGCCCCAAACTGTGGTTGATATATCCCGGTACACTCCATTGGAGAAAACTGATTTTCCCTTTCCCAGCAGGTGTCAATTGCAAACAGCTTCTTGGTTAGGGGTGGGACTTTGTCTCCACACTGAGATTTGGTCTGTTTTGAATTTGTGTGGGTCTTGTGTGTGCTGTGGCAGTCTCTGTGAGTTCATATGTGATTCAGTCAGGTCGTATCTGGAAGATGCTGTTTCCATGGTATCATCCACCACCTCTGGCACTCACAATTTTTCCACCTCCTCTTCTGTGTCTTGAGTCTTGGGGAGAGGGGAGTGATAAAGACACCCCATTTAGGGCTGAGTGCTCCAAAGTCTTTTGTTCTCTGCACATCGTCCTGCAGCCCTGCTTCTGGATAAGTGCCACAAAGGAACCAAGAGCAGAGGTTTCTGTACCCAGGTATACAGCAGCATTAGTCACAGTAGCGCATAGCAGAACCAACCCAAATGTATACTGGCAGATGACAAGATAGGCAGAGTGGGGTTTCCACATTCAGACACATCACTGGCAATTGTCAAACACTACGTGTGGAGACCAGAAAGATGACTCAGTGGTTAACTGAGTTTGCTGTTCTTGCAATGGACTGGAGTCTAGATCCTAGCACACTTATTGGAGAGCTCACAACTACCTGGAACTCCAGTTCCAAGAGATACAACACCCTCTTCTGGCCTCCATGGGCACCCATACAGATAGACATAAAGATACCGACATGCATATGCACAAAAATAAAAATAATTCTAAAGAATTGTTTTAATGAACTATTGACAGCCAGATGCTCATTAACAGATAAACAATACTCACAAGCCACTTGCACACCCACATTAATAGCTCATTGCCACAACAGCCAACGGGTGGATGCAACCCTAGTGTCTAGTGACAGACATGTAAGGAGACTAAATGAGGTGTTCACATGTGACAGAGCATTATTTCATGTCAAAATGGAAAGAAATTCCAAAACAAGATGCTACATGACTGATGGTACTATGCTAAGAGAAAGAAGCCAGACAAAAAAGGACACAGGCTATATGATTCACCCATCCCAGGTACTCTGTGTTACATAATCAAGTTCAAAGATACAGAAAGTAACATGACGGTGGGCAGGGTTAAAAGGGAGGGAGACACAGTGAATTGATGATTAATGGTTGCTAAGTTTCAGTTTTATAAAGAAAACAACAACAACAACAAAAAAAACAATGTGGTCATAAATGGTGGTGATGCGGCACAATGCAGGAAGATCATACAGCCACCGAGCTGTATACTTTACAATGGCTAAATGTTATTTTTTGTAAAGGGTAGTTACTTAGGACCATAGCATTCTTATAAAGCAAAGAAAAGAGCAAGCATTTATGCTGTCCCAACTTCGGGAAGGTCCAGCCATTAACCACCAGTTTCTTCCTCTGTAAAATGAGCATGTGTCCACCACTCAAATGAGATGGAGTGCCAGGAAGTCCCAGCTATCACTGGGAACACACAGCAGGCATTCAACAAATCTTAGTTACCTGCTCCTTCCCTGGAGCAAATGCTTTCTGCTCCCAACTTGGAGAACTAAAACTTCTTTCTTTCGTAATTGTCAAGTTTGCGGTGAGATCATTGGCAGCTTCCTTTGATTTTAGGATTGCTCTGGATGTTTTGCACAGGGAGGCTCCAGAGCCTTTGTAGGCCTTGATGGCCAGATAATGAGACTGAATTTCTGCTCACATCCCCACACAGACCAGAACGGAGGCCCACGTGGCTGCATATTTGCATATGAGGAGCAGCAGAAACCTGAATGGGAATAACACATTTCTGTAAGAGTCCCCTGCACTGGCTCTTCTTATAGAGACAAATAGGATGGAGGCAAGAATATTTTTGCCTGGGAGTTCTTTGATTGGTTTTCTTTGATTTTCAAGCAGGTAACTCTGCTACCTGGACCAGCCTGAGCTGAGGAGAGTTCCTAAGCATTCTAAGTAGTGGCAGTACAGTCCAATGAGAAGTATCTACCTCAGAGACAGAGAACCTTGATGAGGCCCTGGCTCTACCACTTACTGGGATCCAGGGTGAGTTAATGCATAGCCTGATGGAATTGGGCCAGAAGAACCAGGTACCACAATCTGGACATCATCAGGGTCCTTATTCAACCTCAGGAGTGAGCTGGCCAAAGTTGAGTTTCCTTCCTAGGACTTTAACATTGAGAGCATCGGACAATGCTGTCATTTTAGCACCCCATCTTCAGGCAAACGCCATCTGTGAGCCCCAGGACTTGCACGCATTTCCCTGGTTCTCAGGAGATGGTAGAGAAGAAGAAAATGAGAAAAGAAGGGATGAGGAACAGAGAGAGGGAGACCAATAGAGATGAGGAGACCATCGAGCTTGATCTCTCTCCTCATCTGATACCCAGCCACTAGGAGAGCCAGTTACACATCTGATCTTGGTTTCATGAGCCATCCATTTGGGCTCATGCTGTTTTAAACTGGCTACCATCAGTAAAAATACTACCAAGACACAAAGTCCAAGCACGGCTGTGTCAGAGGTATGCTGTATCCTTCTTGTCCACCTTGCTACCCGTCTATCTTCTCTGTCTATACAGCCAAGCCCAGTGGCAAAAATATGCATGGTTCCCACTCATTTGACTCACCCCTGGGAACAGGGCTCCCTTCTCCTCACACTTCCCATGGTCCTCTCAGACCGTTCCTTCAGAAGGGCCCCATCCCCTACACAAACCCAAACACACATATGCACCACCATACCACATCTGTCTTGGCCAGTTACGCAAACAGCCCTCAGCCAAATCCTGGCATTGCAAACAGAGTTGGCACATCATTCCTGCAGGATCCCCAGCTTGTGAGTCTTCATGGTCTCCTTCATGGAGCTGGAAATGGTCCATAATGACTTCCACAACGGCCAAAGATGTTTGCAACAATAGTGCATTATAGTCTTTAGGGTCTTAAAAAAAAAAAAATGGACGTGGCTGCAAGGAACCCAGCTTAAAGTCATCGTCTTCACAGACCGCCTTGGGACGTATTTACTATGACTTGCTGCCGCTGGTGAAGAGAAGGAGTAAGAAGAGGAGATGAGTGAGGCCTCGGCAAAGTCTGGCAGCCAGCCCCAGGGAGGTCCTGGGGAGAAAGAGACGCCAGGCAAACTCCATCTCCCTAGTCTGCATGGTGACTACCGGCCAAGTTTGCTCTCTGAGCTGTGAGAAGGACCAATTAATTTATCAATCTGCACCTCTTTCTGCCACAACATATTTCTCTCTTGCCAACAAAAAAATGTGTCCATTATCAGGCAGGTCCCTGTCCTCCTAAGCAGCCTGTGCGGCTGTATAATTACACTTCTTCCCTTGACAACCTGCATGATTGTTTTCCTAACAGTATATTACTTCGTTAGTACTTTCCAATATACGTTATTTTTAAACTGTCACTTTTGCCCAACTCATCCCAATTCGCACTCGTCTGTTTATCATAACAATCATTAATAACTGTCAGTCCACGCCATCAAGGCAACGAACTCACTCCCTCATTAGCATGTCCTAGCATTTGTTCCGTGGAGGGGGCTGATTATTTTTTACAACAGGCCAAGCCAATTACTTTAGTGAAATGGAATCACATTAATCAATTCTTAACAAGGTGGCAAATTTAAAGATATCAGATTGCAAAAGACAGCATAACTAATATGTCAGTGTCAGGGGGAGCATGGAGGTATGCAGCAGCTACACTAAATATATCTCTTCACGGAGGCCACATGAATTTTGACGTTTCATATGATCTGACAACTACCAAAGTGATATTGTAAAAAGGCAAGAGCCCAGTGCTGCATGGGTTCCCGATGACTTTTGTAGATTCTGGCAAGGGCAGCATGGGCAGAGGCGGGGTGGGGGGGGGGTGAGGGGGAGGTGGGAGAGGCAAGGAGAGAATGGTGGCCGCGCCTATCCCGGCTGGCAGACGGCGGTGAATCGTGTCTCTCCGTGCCAAGGCATTTTCTTTTACACTTTAAATGATGATAGTCATCCATCACCATTTGACAAGTGCATCAAAACCAGCTGCAAAACATGCAAAGCCCAGCAGTCTAAAATATGCTGACACAACCAAGAGAAAAACAGACTTAAAATATATATATTTATGTAGTCTGTAGGAAAAGGATGTGCGGGAGGGGTTCGGGCAGGGGTGGGGCGGAGGTGGCAGTGGGGGTGGGTAGTGGGGGTGGGTAGTGGGGGTGGACTACTAAATGTTCAGGAGGGGAGAAGACACAGAGCACTGTAGGAGAGGGCTGAAAAATGAGAAAGAGAACAAAGAGAAAGAATGGAAAAGGAGACAAAGATAAAGAGGGAGACCAAAAAGAGGGAGGTGATGGATGGAACTAGGGACAAGGGAGGAGTCGGGGTAGATGGGAAATCAGGCTACAAAGAGCACCCACAGGTCGGTCATTGACAGTCTTGCAAAAGACCCAGGAATAGCTCCCCAATTTGACCTCCAACCTCCAGCCACCAGCCAAGATTTGGTCCAAGAGCTTTCTTATCTCCTTCCAGAAGATATATGGTCTCATCATAGGTTTCTCCTGCCTGCTTCTAGCCCAGGAGTCAAGTTCCCATCCTCAAGACTTTGTTCTAATTAATAGTTTCTCTACCAGTGTTCTTCACCCCAGGGCCTTCTGACAACCCGTAACATCGTGTCCAGACACAATATACCACATAGATACCTGCATAACCAGGTTGCCCAACATTGCTTCTTCCTCTCCACCTCCAACCCACCCTCATCTCTGACTCTTGCACCAGCCCAAGGCAGGTCAAACCTCTGCCTTAATACTTAAGAGCTGAGTGACCTTCAGTATGTTGCTAGCCTTTCCAAGTCTCCACTCCCTCATCTGTAGTAATGAGGAAAAGATGGCTTACCAGCTCAAGGTATATCACTAAGGAAAGAAGCAACACACGAGAAACACCTAAAAAGAAGTTTGACTCACATATAGGAGTCATCTGCAAGAGCAGTCCTGTGTTTTTTCACCTTTTCAGTCTATACCCGGGGAGTGAATCCTGGAACTCTGTGAAAGTGAGCTGGAGTAGAGCCCTTTCTTTGAACTTCTCATTTATGGAGTTTGCACCCTTCCTAGGACCTCTTCACTCACGCATTTAATAAGCCAGACAATAGGTCAGCTGCATGGAGAAGACAGAAGATGGCCTGCATGATTTGCAGGCCCTTGGGGGACAAGCCAGCATGCAAGGACCACTGCGCTATTGCTAATGCATCTTTTGCTAGACCCACAACCCAACCACTCAGCCATCCTACTGTGATTGTATTTAATGAAGCCTGTTTGTTTATTTGTTTACTTATCCCAAGGAAGTCCAGAACCAGGTACCCCAGGCTGGCAAAGGCCCATTGTATAATGTGATTAGATTCAGTTATATCACACAGTTCATGAAATTGTGCCATGATTCATTTTTACAACTTAAATAGCTATTTGGTTGGGTTGCCAGGTTGAACGTGATGAATGCGTATGATAAAACAGAACCAAGAGAAGGGCCAGCGCCTGTAAACTGAAACATTAGTCAGTGTGTTAACCCCTTCCCAACTCAGTGCTGACACTTCCCAGGGCATCTGTCCCAAGGCCAACCTTCTACAAACTTCTGTATCTAGCTTGGAGTTGTGCCGCTACCAAATATGATGCTTTGCCCTTCTCCAAAAGGGATGTAATCCACTTGGTCCCAATTTCTATCCCAAGATGATGATGCTAAACCACCAGCAGTCACCCATCCTATTTCAAAGTTTTATTCACTCCCAAGATCTACAGTTAGTCCTGAATCTCACATGTCAAAAACTCAACCCAATCCACACAGACCTGGCAGCAATGATGAGGGGGCCCTGGCAGGCCATCTAATGACTCACAAGTCACAGGAGATGAAGCTGGACTAAAAAGGCATCGCTTCGGCATAAAACTGTGGGAGAAATTTGGGGAAATAAATGGGATTTCCATCATTCGTCTGTGGTGTGTTTCATGTGGCCTAAAAGATGAGTTTCTGTTGCTCAGGTCACTTTTTAAATGGCACCCTAAAGTAGACTCTAATAAAGTACATTGTCACTGTGAAAACCATCTTGGATTTAAATGAGAAAGCTTCACATAGTTTTTATGTTAGAAGTGGTCTTCTCAATTAACTTCAGTTCCAGCTCATTTCTCTTCATTTCACAGCAAAGCAATATGGGGCATATGCTCCAAATATGGCTGCAACATCATTCCCATCAATACACCCTTCTGCTGTGAACCGGCCCTCTCCTCCTCCTCCTCCTTTGAGAGTGTGTGTAACTATCACTGATAGAGTGCTGAGAAATCGCACTGAGGCTTCTGGGTCTCGGGAACAAAACTATGTGGCTGTTTTTGTGGTCTCTGGAAAACTGGCATTTGAAGCCCTGGATCACCATAGGAAAAGCTCTACACCCCCAAGGTGGCCACACAGAGAGACCATGTACCAGGGTTCCAGTTGGGAGTAAAGTCATCAAGTCACTCCAGTCCAGATGCCAGCCATATGTGGAAGCAAGCCTTCCAGGGATTCCAGCCCCCTAGTATGGAGTCACTCCCAGGAATCTTTGCAGCACGAGCTCCAGGCTTGTGTAGTAGACAGGCCACTTGGCCATGCTGTGACTGGGCGGGAGCATTTGAAAGGGCTGTTTCAAATCTTGAGGAATACAGAGAGCACTAAGATGCCTGGGGAGCGGGGTGGTGGGGGGAGATTAGAGCCAAGTAAGAAGCAGAACCTGGCTCAGCAGACTCAAAGGTTAGTGCTCATCTGTGATCGTGCCTGTCTGCTGCAACACTTGTGCAAACCACAGTATATCTAGCCATCTCGACAAACTTACTGTACTAGCAGGAAAGGTGGGAATGGAGGGCCAAGTGGACAAACACGGACGAGATACAAAGAGGATCTGCACAGCCCTGATTGCCCTTGAGACTTGTCAAAACTTCCTAAGGACCAGCAGAGAGAAACCCTACATTCACCAGAGAACAGTGAATGCAGGAAACTGGGCATCCAAACAGAAAAAAATATATACACCATCCCGCAGTCACTGACATTCACTGGCCCAGTGATTTGTTCCCAAGTATAAAATTTCCTGAAAAGCAATCACTGCCCCAAATGGAGAGTCTTATATCACACTGTCCACAAATTCCATTTTCCTTCTATCTAGGAGAATGTCAACAGTCCCCCAACCTGGTCCCCTGGACATCTGGACTCAGCAGGGAAGAAGTAGGGGACCATCCAGCCCCTGAGCCCCGGGAACTGTGAAGAGGTTCAAACACATGAAGACAACCGCATTCCTTTTGCCTTTCATACCCTTCCCTAGGACCCTCCATACTCCCTCACTGGTGGCTCTCAGATCTACCCCTCCAGGAGTCTGCTAAGAATCTGAGTTTCTGTTCTACCCTCTTAGGCAACAGAATCCAATGTGGTGGTCCCCCAGTAAGAGACACCCTTGGGTGAGACTCTCCTTACTGGCTGAGAGTGTCATATACCCCATACTTGTTACTTTCTCCTCAAATTTCTCATAACGTTTTCCACTCAGACTTCACAGCCCAACAAAAGATACCTTTTATATTTTTAAATGAAGGTGTGTGTGTGTGTGTGTGTGTGTGTGTGTGTGTGTGTGTGTTGTGTGTGTGTGTGTGTGTGTGTGTGTGTGTGTGTGTGTGTGTGTGTGTGTGTGTGGTGTGTATGTGTGTACCTGCATACCTGTACAGGTGGGTGTGCATGCCTGCGAATGCACCTTTGGAAGCCAGAAGCCAACATCAAATGTCTTCCTATATTTCTCTCCATCTTATTTTTGGAGACAGGGTCTGGAACTCACCAGTTGGCTAGACTGACGGGAGAGCAAGGCCTTGAGATCCTCCTGTCGCAACCTCCCAGTGCCGAGGGAAGAGATATGTGCCACCACCTCTAACATCTTACGTGAGAGCTGTGAGTGTGAACTGGCATTTGATTCTTGCACAGCGAGCACTTTACCCACTGAGCCATGTTCCCAAACCCTAAACAAAGTTACGGGGAGAAGAAGGCATAAAACATACACACACACACACACACACACACACACACACACACACACACACAGCCAGTCCTTTAACCGACTGTCTTTATTGAAAAAAAAAAGCAGCACTATAAACCTTAACACATAACCGCATGTTAGTGTGTTGCTTGCATGCTCAAGGCCATCCCGAACAATCTGAGAGGTGAGTTCGCCATACAGACAGAAAGCTCATGGCAGATCCAAAGATGAATGGCTTTTTCTCCTGTCACCCCCCACCCCAAACACAGAGCTTTATTCACTATTCTCTCTTCGACTTCCCAGGGTGCATAGCCTCTTCTCCTCCCTCGGGCAAGTTGCCTCAGCTCATTCAACCTTTTGCTTTTCATTTTTTTTATACACTCAGGGAGCTGAGGGGACCCAGAGTTCAAGTTCACAGAGCTTTGTGAGAACTTAAGGCCAGATCTCTCGCTCTGTGGGCCGTTCTCCTCACTTCTGCTTCTTAGGCAGCTTTAACGATGTCATTCTGCAGACACTGTCCTCTTCGTCGCTTGGGACAATGGGTGGCAGGCAGTTAAACCCAAGGGATACAGAGCCTAGCGCAGGGACCTTCTACCTTGACACAGCAAGACAAATGGTCCAGACCACAAAGGAGAGCCCTCCTTTGGCCGGATGCTCATCCACTAGCCTGGCCAGGGGGAAGAAAGACTAAAAGAATCTATTGTACAGAAACAAAAAGGACAACCACCAACAGGCAAAGCCATCCACGCTGTCCCTTGAACTCAGAAAGTCACTTGAGGACAGAGCCCGGTGCTCCAGCCTGTCCCCAGCACTCTCACCTTCCACCTGACCTTCCCTGTCTGACTGCTGTGGAAACAGAGAGGCTACAGACGTGAGACGGGGCCTCTGATTTATTTGCCTCCCGGATTTATACACCCACCCCCACTCACATCACTTTGGTATGACAACAATGCATAATGCGATTACACGTGATGTATAAAATCATTGCAGCTGTTCAGGGCTAGTCACCAAGAGGGAACTTCACAGCCACACTCAGACATAGACGCACAGTCGGACGCTGGGAGTATCCTGCTAAAAATCACAAATCGGCGGGGGGTGGGGGGGTGATGGTGAAGAAAACAAAAATCTGTTCTTGCTGGCCATCCACTGCTTCTGGCATAGCTGTCTGCACACTTTGGCCCTAACATATGCAATTAAGAGCACCTGCAGTACAAGCAGAGCACGAACTGTGGAAATGGCATTTGAAGGTAAAATGACAGCCGGGCAACAAGAAAATCAGGGCTGTAGCATGGAATTTTACTTGAAGATGCTGCTATGAAGCCGGGAACATTGAATCTCCTTTTTAAATGCGGTGTAAAAGTTTCTCTCCCGCCTGCTCACTCTGTGGGCTACATACCATGCGTAAGATTAATCCCACAGGAGTTTTTTATTTCCTATTCTGCCTATCTTTCATCTTCACCCCAGACTAAGCAGATGGATGTGAATTCAAAGTTTTCTGATCTTTAGCACAAGTTATGGAGGGTTATCTTTGGCTGTATATCTTTCTGCTGGCAGGGCTCCCTTGGTGATGAAGGATTAACCACCCCAGCTGTCTCTTCCCCGAATGATGCAGTGCCGTGCTCCTCAACACGACAGCATCACTTAATCTTAATGTCCGCTCTCCGAGCGCAGCCGCGCAGGACAAAGCCAATCAACATCAGATGCCACCAAGATGGACCTACTGCTTGGCCCTGGAGTCTCTCGCCCCCTCACTCCTATTAATCAACATCATCCAACCCAATCCCAGAGTTCACTTCTCTCAAACCACAGTTAAACCAAGCCCAGGTCTGGGTTCGTCATCTGAAGCACCAAGCAGGAGGAGGGGACATGGGAGACAATCAGCCTATGACAAGGGAACCAAATGCATGCCAAGGCACGTTGCTGAGCGAGAGTCTCTCCTCCACCCAGCTTCTTCTCTCCCATGCCAACATTGATTCTGGAGCCCTTGATATTGCTTCACATGCCAAAATTCACCCAGGGGGCATAATGGAAACTGATCTTGAAGGAGACTCACCCGACATTCTAGAAGGTTCTCCAGGACCATGGAACCATTCACAATCAAACAAAATGGCAAGGCTTCTCCCAGCTGCACCCTGACCAGGACATATGCTCTGGTCACACTAGCAAAACTGGGCCTGGAATGTTTTATTTCTTTTTGGATCAAAAATGTTCTCGCCACAGAAAGCTCAATGGAATCTCTGGTCCAACCCCAGCACCTCATGCGACCTACACACACACAAATGTGTGTCATCTTAAGCACAATTCCTATTTCCTCTTATTCTTTTTTAATATTACATATCACAAGTGGGAAGGCAAAATGGCACACTCATGTTTTTCCCTAGCTTCAAGCAATTACAATAAAGTACCCCCTATTCTTTCTCCTATTCTTTCTTAAGAAAGGGAAGGGGAAAAGTCAGCCCAGATCTCCAAGGCAAACGTAATAAAACAGTAAATTATGGCTGGAGTTTACTAAACAAATGCAACCTAGTTAAATTTGGAAAAATCTTCACTTTTGCTTACATTTGCAATTTTACTGCTGAACTACTGGTATTTCTTACTTATGCAACATTAAAATGTATAAGAAATCCTCTTGTGTGCTATATCCAGCATCCATTCTTGATTTATAATACCCAATTTAGGGGGGAAAAAACACAACTAAACCTGATTTAAATCACAGATTACTCTGTAAAACACAAGCAAGGAACTATTCCAAATCCTAAATGTAATTTAAACATATTTATATTTTCCAGTGATATATTTTCCCCATTCCTTTTCTTATGACTGTAAACTTTCTATAATTATATAAGCAATTTCCCTAAGGTCACAACATTGATCACGGTTATAAATTGCCAAGTACAACACACAGAGAGCAGGAAAATATATGTTGGACATCATAAACAGTTTCATCAAATCGCGGATAGGCTGGGAGAAGAAGCATGAGTGAAGCCGGGATGGAGATCGGGAAATGGGAAGAAAAATCACAAAATTTTCAAGAAGTCATTAGCCAATATAGCACCCCTTCCAAACCACTTAAACATGCTTTCTTAGAAATTTTCCTCTAAGGAGATTTGGTTTCATTTTTGATGATACTTTTAACCTCAAAGCTGTCGAAGGAGCAAGCCTGGGGAATACATTCCTAAAGTCCGAGCACAAAACAAATAAAAACTTTACAATCAAAACCACCTTCTGCCTGAACAGCAGCTCTCAGACTGTGTGCTGAAGAACAGGGCTAGTGCCCAGAGGAGCTTGGTGATGTGGGTGGCATCCCTGCTTCCCACACTTCCTTAAGTCCGATGGCTTCTCCAGGGTTTGTTTCCTGTGGGGCTGGGTGAAGAGAAAAGCTACCTGGGAAAACAATTTCAAAGGTTGAAAACAACAGCACGAAGAAGAAGATCTAGGAACCACCACTCCCTAATGTTGTCCTGACAAAGGGAGATCTGAAGGAAGCTACTCAGGGGTCTCCAGTTGGCTGCCAGTACTTCAGGTGCTCAGGGAGAACTCTCCTCCTAATGAGAGAGGATTCGGGTGCTCTGTCCATGACACAAAAGGGGTTGCTGTCAGGAGCCTCCAGCATACCGGTTCTAGCAGGACAGGCTGACAGGCTGGCCACCCCTCCCACTTAACAATGCCACACTCCACTCTGGGCAGCTGCCTATTAGGAAGACAGCTGAGACCCAGAGGGGAGGCCAGAATCAGCATGTGACCAGAGCTGTTTTGCTCCATGTATAATAAATCTTAAAAGACCCAGATTCTTTGAAAGCTTAAGAACAGCAACTCAACTGCAAGATAGCATGGCCGGGTCCTGGGGCGGGGAGCTGAGAGGATCTCAGAGTTGGAAGAACAAGATGCAGGCATATGCCTTCCAGGATGACAGTCATTACACGGACTGGCCTCTGGAAGCAGGTGATGCACCCCGGTCGCCCTCCTTTTGACACCCCTTCACTCTGCTCCTTTTCACTGTTCCTCCCTCTATCCCTTGCTCTACCCTCTGTCTCTGACTCCATTTTCCTGTTTACATGCTGCCAATAGCAACTAAATCAAGAACACCATGCGTCGTTGCAGCCTCCCCTGCCTAGATGCAATACTCAGAATGCAGTCAGTCTGCCAGGTTCACTGACGACACATCCTTCGATTCAGCCAACCATGGACCAGGAATGATTTTTACAAGATAATTCTCTCCGCATTAGCCATGTGCACCCTCTTCTTGTTACTCTGCAATAACAACTCTTAGCATTTATCCCGTATAAGTATCAGGTATTGTCACTGTCTTTTATTTTTTTTTTTTGGTTTTTTCAAGACAGGGTTTCTCTGTGTAGCTTTGCGCCTTTCCTGGAACTCACTTGGTAGCCCAGGCTGGCCTCGAACTCACAGAGATCCGCCTGGCTCTGCCTCCCGAGTGCTGGGATTAAAGGCGTGCGCCACCACCGCCCGGCTATTTTTTAAGTATGTGGAAGCATGTTTATATGTTACATGCTGATACTGCAACAATTGTATAAGGGACTTGAGTAGCTTAGGCTTTGGTATTGAGGCCTAGAATCAACCCCTTGGGATATCAAGGGACAGGATCCACGCATGGGCCAATCAGAACCAAAGTGGGCTACAATCAATTCATCCACACATGAAGGTCCGCTCCATCAGTGGGTCTCAGCTCTGACACCAGGAGGAAGGAACTAGACTCTCCTTGACTCTGTCGGCTGTGAAGTCGGAGAGGAAGAAGTTCCTATTTCCACTCCTCCAGTCTCGTTCTGTAGAAACTCATCTTGCTCAATTCACAACTGCCCTCTCCAAAGGAACAGGCAAAACACTCCTCACCTGTGAAAGGTGAAGGACGTGGCATGAGTCAAATTCCAGTGGAGCATCTGAGAAGTGTGTCAGGCACGGAGTGGCTGGCTCAGGCTGACTGGCTGGCTTGGATGGTCTGTGTGTGTTGTGCATCCATAACAAACCAGTTGGAACACAGAAAGACCTTGCCACCCCCACACAGGGAGGGTTCTTAGCATTGCTGAATTACAGGTGAACGAAGGGTTGTCTGACAGAATGATCACAGGAAGAGCATCAAGGCTGCTGCTACCTCCTCAGTTTCTACCATTTCATCCACTAAACTTCTTCCTGTGAAGGAGATGGGTTGTTGAAGAAAGTACTTGCCATACAAGAATGAAACCAGAGGTCAGCTCCCCAGGGCCCACATGAAACCTACACAGGTATGGGGGTCCACTGTAACCCCACTGCTCAGAAGGCAGAAATAAGGACCCCTAGGCCATTCTGGCTAGCTGGAATAGCTGAGTCAGCAAGCTCCAGGCTCAGCAAGAGACTCTGCCTCAGTAAACAAAGTGGAGAGTCATCGAGAAAGACACCCAACTTCATCCTCCTTCATCCTCTGGTCTACACACACACACACACACACACACACACACACACACACACACACTCATACACACACATACTCATATACACACACACTCATATACACACACAGATACACACACACACACACATAATGTTCACTGTTATCAATTTAGAAAATTCTGTGATTCTCATCGGGGCAAAAGTCAATGATTTAGTATGCTTCCCATTTTATAAATACTACATCTCATTTTTTAAAATGAAGGCAGTAAAAATTGCCTGTGTTCCTGAAGTCCAGAAGCTGATACTCTAAGTGGCTAACACAGTACTGTGAGTGCATTGCATCATAGCTCTATGCTAAGTCCCTGACTATATTATCTTACTCTATTTCTGCTATTCTTTTATGTAAGAAGCTGGAGCTTCTGGTGGTTCTGTGATTTGTTCAAGATCCAATCATCATGCCACTCCTGTGTAGCAGCATTAAGATTTGAACCCAAGTCTAAATCCATTTTATATGTATAACCACATGTAAAATCATCTCCCAGAAATGACACACACAGAAATGAAACCCATTTCACATCCATTTCTGCTCTGGGTGGAGAAGACAAACTCAAATCCCTCATAAAACTGAGATCTGAAAAACAAACTCCCCAGCAAATGATTGCCTCAACACTTCAAAATTTACCAAATGGGAGCGGGAGGCCCAGGCCATGCCACATGAATGGCCAAATCCTGCTCAAGATACCCGGGTCCAATTCCCAGGGCTCCAGGCCACCCTAGCTGTAGCTGGTTCCTGAGAAAGCTAAATAATAACTTAGTCCTTGGCAAAGAGCTCCTTAAAGACAACACAGACCCAGGCAGTTGTTTGTCAACTGCTGAGTTTGCTAACTCAAAACACAAACGCTGTGCAAGGTTCCCGGAGCCTGTGTCCCTCTCTCCACTTCCCAGGGACTGGCCCCAAACTGGTCCTATTAGCAAAGGTAGCCAGAGCCAAGGAAACCAGCCACTTGCCACATTCCTCTAAAAAGTGACCAGGAGTCTAATGAACTCTGGAGCTGAAAAAAAAAATAACCTTTTGAATAGTCTCTAAATTTATCAGTGGATGCTACGTGGGGATGGGAACTCTTCACTGAGTGTTCGCCTAACTTTGTTCCTTTTAGTACATGTTGTAGGGTTGTGGTTTGCTGTTGTTTCGAATAATACACTCATTATTTCTTTCTAAATTAATTTGTAACCAGATATTGTCATTCATTGGCAATGAGACACCCTCTTTCTTTGCCACACTCCCTGTCTTATTACATGGCTCTTTGTTTCTAAAGCAAGTGTAGTTGAGGCAATACTTTTCAGTTGGTGTGTTTCTAGATTAGCCATGACTTCACTCAAAACTCGTATTTTCATCTCCCGCTTTTCCTCATTACTGCTCATCTTGCGGCATCACCCAAGGGTATGGTTACAAACGCACTGGGCCAGGTAGGTAACAGAGCAGTGAACCGAGCCAGACGAGGGTGAGTGACCTGAAGAACGACGCTGTGTGTCCACAGGTGACAACCATCCTCTGCTTCAACCTGACACTCAGGAACACAGACTTCATCTTTGTAGGCCTTTAATAAAAGCTAGAGATGATGGTGTGTGCGTGCGTGCGTGCGTGCGTGTCTCTGTGTGTGTGTGTGTGTGTATGTGTGTGTGTGTGTGTGTGTGTGTGTGTGTGTGTGTGTGTGTGTGACCGGTAGTTCCTTGAAAGTTAGAAAGTAAATTTTTATACATATGCTGTAATATAAGACCAAAATATAGAATGCCTAATGGTCAGATTCATGCTGGGGGTACCCCCAAAACTCTCTAGGCATTACCTTCCAGAATCTAAGAAAGGGTTGGATTTCAATGGAACTGGACATCTTTGTGCCTAAGGTCAGCCACTAAAGAGCATGTTTGCTCTTGACCTGAAGAGTCACCTCAGCAGGGCAGGGTTCCACTCCTTGCTCATGGCCATTTTCTCAAAATGAATTTGAACTCCAGTAAGAGGATTTGGCTGATGCTATGTGATGATCACATTAATAAATTTCCCGTTATCAAAAAAGAAGAAATAAAGATAACATGTCAAACAAAACACAACACAGTGTGAGAGCTCCTTACAATCTGTGTTTTCAATGTGAAAAAATGTAGACAGCCCTAACTTTCTTAACTCCTTGCTTTTATTTTATTGACACTCAGTGGTGACTTACTCTCACCCATATTCCAGCAATTTCTTCCAGACTAGTAAAATCCCAGTTATAAAACTGTCACTGACATCATCCATTTCAAAAGAATTATTCACAACTGGATCCATCATCGGCTCGGTCTACACAGCCAGTGTTGAATTCCAAAGCAATCCCACACCAAGCCCCACATCTGTACTCCCAAGTCCACTTTGACACTGCTCACTCTTTGGAAAGATGTAAGAATGACAGATTTTTCTGGAAACAGGGTTGGTTTTTTTGTTTTGTTTTGTTTTTGAGATGGGAGGGCATTAAATTAAAAAGAAGAAATTGGCTTTGGGCTAAAAAAAAAATATCCAATGCATGAATGTAAAAAACATCACTAACCTTGGCTTACAGAACTGTTAATTATGTATTTGACAGTGAAATATCACCAACAGCTGGGGCTAAAGAACACAGACACACAGGAAGACTGGGTAGGAGCAGAAAAAAGGCTCAGCCCATCTAAGAGGATGCTTGAACTAAACATTCCTCCAGTGATGACTTGAGGGGCTGGAGATGTGGCATCCAGTAGGATGCTTTCCAAACGTGTATGAGGTTGTGGGTTCAGTTCTCAGCACTGCACCAACCAGGCATGGTGGTACAGGCCTGCTGGTCTTAGCAACTGGGAGGTGCTCTAGGGAAGAGGATAAGAAGTTCAGCCCGATCTTCAGCTACATAATGCGTTTAGGGACAGCCTGGGCTTCATGAAACCCTGTCTCAAAAAAATATATATATTTTAAACCTGCACAGTGGATCATCTACCTCACTCCCACCAAAGCATACCACCCAACCATTCCTGCTTCAGCATGCAGGCTCAACATCTGGAGCTCTTGGTCTGTAAAACGTGTGGACACCAGAGAGCGATGAAGGGGGCTGTAAACTGAAAAGAATGTGTACACAGAGGCTAAGAAACAAGAAAATCTTCACTTTGAGAAATTTGGACTTGATATTTTTCTGCTTGCAAAAATGTGAAAAAGTCTCCCAGCCTTGGAAGGTAGTTCCAGAGACATTCCCCTGGCCTGCCACCGCATCTCTTCCCACACACGTGTCCAGGGCTCACCACTTCTCCCAGGACCCCACTGCCCCACACACCAGAAGGAGGCCCTGTCACAGACACTTAGTGCCCCCCCCCCCCCCCCCCCCCCCCCCCCGTCGAAAAAATTCTCACCAACGGAGACACTACAAGGCAACAGCGAAGCCTCAGCCACGGAACTGTGGAGCAGAAACAGCTGCCTGTCCTGTGACTTCCGGCAGAAAAATGTTTGTCTCTTCTATGGCTTAGAAAAGCCAGCGACTCTCTGCCCCAGGTTACAGGACGACCTCTGCACACGTGGGCGCATGCGCACACGGAAAAAAAGGTTTCAAATAAAATTTTAAAGGACTTTGAACCAGTGCTTTTGTTAGCTAATTTCCTTAATCACGAGTATTTCCTTTGCCTTTGGCACAGATAGAAGCCCCCTTCCTTCCTTCATTATTTCAAATATCTATTGCTTTATTCATTATTTCAATATTGTTTTATTCATTATTTCAAATATCTATTGCTTCCTTCATTATTTCAAATATCTATATGCCCTATGTTAGAAAGAAGGGGGGGAGAAAACAACACAGAATAATCTTCTTTAATTATTCAGCAAACTTTAACTTACAGGTTGGATGTCCCTAAACTAAAAATTGCAAATTCTCCACATTTCGGAACTTTGAACATGGATGATGTGAGATTCATGCTTGACCTTACGTGACAAGTCTCAGACAAAACACAGGTGCATTGAGTATACCATACCATGTGACCCTTTCAAGCTATGTGTGGAAAGCAGGTATGAAATAAAAATGAATTTCATGTTTAGACTTGATCCCATCCCTAAGATATCTTGAAATATATATATATGTGGGGGGGGGGGGTGTATGTGGGGGGGGATGTAAATAGTATTGCGAAACCTAGAGGGAAATCTAAAATGAGAAACATTTCCAGTCCCAAGTATTTTGGATAACTTCTGTAAATCCAGTCAGGATTTAAAACACACACACTTAGAAAATTAAAATATTTCTGTAAGCATGATACTTTCTTTTTTAAAGTTTTTATTACAGTTACTTTGTCGTGTGTGTGTGTGTGTGTGTGTGTGTGTGTGTGTGTGTGTGTGTATGTGGGTGTGGTGTGGTGGATGTGTAGCATATGAATGGTGGTCAGCAGACAACTTACAGGAGTTGGTTCTCTTCTTCCAGGGTCCTAGGAATAGAACTCAGATCGAGCCACAGGCGTCCTCACTTACTAAACCATCTCACCATCCCATGCAAATGTTATACTTTTTAATAAGTCCAGGACTTTATTAGTTAAAGCATCTCTCATAGTCCAAAATGTAAAGGTTGCAGGCATGTCCAACCTCCAGCCCACATGCCTCCCAGCAGCTGTGATGCTACCTAAAATGTTAGTGGACAACAATGTCATGGCACAATGTCAAAAAATGGGCCTGCCTGGAGAGGCTTCTAAGGAGAAAAAAAAAACACACAAATCCATTCTGTTCAGATGGAACCATTAAACACCCTTACTTGTCTGCCTCCAAGTATTTTTAGAAAATGCTGAGAACAGCCAGATTGTGACGGATGCTTCTCTGAAGGGAAAGGACCACAATGGACAGTCTTCTCCCTCCCACAAATAATCTCCTCCAAAAATGCCACATCTGCCAGGCATGGTGACACACATCTATAATTCAAGCATTCGGAAGGATGAGGCAGGAGGGTGGCTAGTTCAAAGCCAGCCTGGGTTATGTAGTAACAACACTGTATCAAAAACATTTTTAAATGCCCGTCTCTGACAAAGGCTTCCAAAGCTGACATTCCCTCCGAGTAGATCTTAGACTGTCCCAACAGGCAAAGACACTATGATAATTGTATCCATTACTTTCCTTATCACTATACCAAACACTTGAAAGAAGCAAATTAAGTGAGGGAGGCTTGCGCTGGTTCAGGGTTTGTGGGGAAACAGTCAGCCATGGTGAGGAAGGCTCTTGGAAGAAGGTGGTTCTGTGGTGGCAGAAGCATGAAGCGGTCTGCTTGACTTGCCACTCAGTGGTCCAAGAAACAGAGAGAGGAAGCAGGCCAGGCTAAAAACCTCCAGTCTGGCCTTCCAGCAGCCCACTTCCTATAGCTTGGCTCCACCTCCCAAAGGTTCTCTCAAAGCAAGACCACCAGCTGAGAACTATGTCCAAGCTTAGGAGCCTGTGGAGAACTAGGTAGGAGCCTGTGGGGGACATTTTTACATCCAAGCCATAACAGCAGGCGACTCTCTCCAGGGCGCTGACCTACTGTGATAAGAGAAAGCCAAAATGGAAAGGCTGCCAGCCAGCCAAGGTCTCAGAACATCCGGAGCCAGTGAACTAAGAGGAAGGGCCCCTACAAGGAGACAGCACATGATAGCATCTAACCCTGACGAAAATGACAGACAATGACAATCACCATCTTGGGCAGCCTAAGAGCAATGTGTCCAGATGCCGGAATGAGGGAAATCAATTTAGGGTGGGTCAATGGAAACAGCTTTACCCTCCCAAAGAACCAGGGGGAAACCACATCAAGGCCAGTCACAGGAGATCACTCTATTTTGCAAAATATAAAACTGTCTCATGGTAAATCTATGGAAACAATGTCACAGGGGCCAGGGGCTGTCACTTCCAGTCAAAGAAGGCCCACTTCATGGTGGCACTGATGGCCAGGGATGTCAAGGCAAATTATATTCCCACGCACCAAGAGAGAAATCAAAGACGGAGGGGGAGTGGACATTCAGCTGGAGACACACCCATAGAAGTTTGGAAAGCTGCACTCCTTATGTGCTGTGATAACCCTACACAGGCTTGAACAGCATACTTGGGCTGTCTTAGTCAGGGTTGCTATTGCTGTAATGAAACACCGTGACCAAAAAGCCAGTTGGGGAGGCAAGGGCTTATTCAGTTTACGTCCACATCACAGTTCATCATCAAAGGAAGTCAGGATAGGAACTCAAACAGGGCAAGACCCTGGAGGCAGGAGCTGATGCAGAGGCCATGGATGGGTGCTGCTTACTGGCTTGCTCTTAATGGCATGATCAGCCTACTTTTTTATAGAACCCAGGACCACCAGCCCAGGGACGGCACCACCCACCATGGGCTGGGCCCTCCCGCATCAACCACTAATTGAGAAAATGCCTTACAGCAGGATCTCACGGAGGCATTTCCTCAACTGAGGCTCCTTCCTCTCTGATCACTCTAGCTTGTACAAAACCAGTCAGTACATGGGGGTCTTCCCATTAAGAAACTGAAAGACTAACCAGCCATGGTAGCAGACTCCTGTAGACTCAGCTGTGGTAATATTGTGTTCCCCAAAATATTGTGCACCCTAATAACTTATCTGGGGTCAGAGAACAGAACAGCCACTAGATACAAAGGCCAGAAATGGTGGCACACACACCTTTAATCTTAGCATTCCAAAGGCAGAGATCCTCTGGATCTCTGTGAGTTCAAGGCCAGACACTGGAAACAGCCAGGCATGGTGACTCATGCCTTTAATCCCAGGAAGTGATGGCAGAAAGCAGAAAGGTATATAAGGAGTGAAGACCAGAAACTAGAAGCTTTTGGCTAGTTAAGCTTTTAGGCTTTTGAGCAGCAGTTCAGCTGAGACCCATTCGGATTAAGACCAGTCTGAGGAAACAGGATCAGCTGAGGAATTGTCGAGGTGAGGTAGCTGTGGCTTGTTCTGCTTCTCTGATCTTCCAGCATTCACCCCAATAACTGGCCTTGGGTTTGTTTTTATTAATAAGACCTTTTAAGATTCGTGCTACACTCAGCTACTCGGGAGGCTGAGACAAGAGGATTGTTTGAGCCCAAGAGTTCAAGGCCATCCTGGGTAACATGAAGGGAAAGACAAAAGGAAGGAGGAAGTCTAAAGAGTGGCAAGACAGCCTCTATGGAGGAGTGGAGAGCTGGTCAAGGCCAAGGCACTCCATCTTTAAATATATATTGGAGAAATAGCTGGGGGTGCAACAATGCCCACTGCCTGGTGGAACCTGAATATAATACATGCATACATACATACATACATACATACATACATACAGGAGTCATCGGCTGGGGGCATAGCTCAGCTGGTAGAGTGCATGCTTAGCATGAAAAAAAATTCTAAGTTTGGTTGATATGCCATGTTTTATTGCTACTCATAGGAGATCTGCCCTTTCCTGGATGGAGATGGAGGAGGAGGGGATTGAGGAGTGGGAGGGGCAGAATGGGGGGGGGCGAGGCTGCAGCCGGGATATAAAATAAATAGATCAATAAAAAATAATTGTAAGTTTGGTCCCAAGCACTGCATAAACCAGGTGTGGTGGCACACATCTGTAATCCCAGCACTTGGCTGGCGGAGGTAGGAGGGATCAGGAGTTCAAGGCCATCCTTGACTAAATATTCACTTTGAGGTCAGCCTGGGTTACAGGAGATCCTGTCTCAAAGAACTGGGTTCTTCCACTAGGTTCTAGTGTGGTCCCATACACTTTCAAGTGAAATGACAAGTGATGTAGAACACATGGCTTAGAGTAAGAGGTTTTGAGATCTGAGTGTCACACAAACCTCCCAGTTACAGCCAGTGAAAAATTCTGTAGCAACACAGCGTCAAGGTTAGAAATTTGTTCCCTAAGAGGTCCACAGGAAAACCAAACCACAAAAGCAAGTTCAAGCCTAGTTCTGATGAAGAAAAGCACAGATCTTCAGCGGAGTCGGAAAAAGTCACCGTTATTGACACCTGGGGACATAAACTAAGAATAAGGGACCAAAGGGGGGCAAGGGAACAGATGGTGTGGGCGCCACAGAGTCAGGCCCAGAGGGAACCTGGGGTAGAAAGCAACAATCTCTCCCAGCTCCTTGACACAGACCTGCGGTTACTAAACTGGTGATTCCAAGGATGGAGACTGCCCAAGGCCTTCTCCAGCCTATGGCTGAACAAGTCCTGGTTAGGTGTGTGGTGAGAATCTGAAAGGACAACATAAAAGGGACTGCCAATCACTGCACGCTTTAAGGGTGCTCACCCCTGTGATGCACATGTAAGTGCTCACCCAATCTCACTTGACTATTTTATAGGCGCAGAAACTAAAGAGGAGATCAGGAGATTTCCAGCACACAGTCAATCACCATTATGGTTGTGGGATGTGATGGAGACTGGGGGGTCCGAGAACCTTGTTGGGCAGTTTCTACTGGTACCCATGGACTCCCAGTGTTGAGGAATCTAATATCCATGTTATCCTTGACACCCAGAAACCCAGTAATGAGTCGGTGGCAAGCAACAGAAGGTGAGACAGGCCTCTAAACTGGCTGACCTTGAAAGATTCAGAAAGAGAAAGGCCGCTCTTCCTACCTTGTTCAAGCCACCATCCCCTCAACACACAGGCCCCAAGGCAATTTAATAGAACTGTCAAATTCTGCCTATATGAGGCGAGCCCGAGACTGTCCACGCAGGAGGAAAATGAAGCGGGGAGACCATGGATTTACCAACTGCGCAAAAATCATCCCACCCTCCACCTAGTCCTTCCATCAGACAACTTAAAACTTGGCACATAAAAGTGAAAAAGTGCCTTTGTTTAAAATCCTCTTGAAGTTTCTGATCATCATGATTTATGTAAATAAAATGTTAAATTAAAATGTAGGTGTTAAGAAAATTACATATATGATGGAATGGCTGTTCTTTTTAAAACTGATCTGCAATAAATTTTCTAAATTCTGATTGCAGGTGATTCCAGCCCTGAAAGCTTTGCCAACAATAGCCAGCAGAGGTCTATTACTGAAGTGGTAGTAATATAGCTATCATCACCAATTCAAAGCAGATAATAAAGGACTGACACATTTATTATCATTATTAATTAACAGTTTTCTAAGATGGAATTAAATCAATATGCTGCCCTGATATTTTAACTAGTTATGCAAATCAAACATTTAGAGCCCATGAACAGATATAAATGCCATTCAAAATTCACTTCACACTTATTACTGTAATATCAGAACTTTCAGGCTTTGCTAGTTAAAAAAAAAAAGACTTAATGCTCATTTAATTACACTCAGACATAAAGCTTATGGAATGAAAGTTGAAATAGCCAGTTAGTTAGGAAGTCGTGGTAAGGCTGTAACACTTGGGATAGACAATGAGATAATAATGTGGAAATGCAGGCCTCTGCACAGAGTAGCTCTGGCAGATCCTATTAAGAAGAACTATGACAAGTGTAGGGGAATGTGTTTGGAACTCCAAGGCTGAAGGCCCTTCTTTAGGTCCACAAAGGACAACAGTGGAGGGGAGAGGCAAACCCACAGATACTAAAAACACATCATTCATAGAAACTTCTGAGCTAAACTCCAACATGGCTTCCTATGTCCGTAAAGATGGCTGCCAAGTCTTTTTCATACAGAACATTCCTTCTTCGTTTGCTTCCTGGCTGTCCTTGTCCTGTGAAGGGAGTTCTCTGCACCCAGGGTGGTGAGACCTGAAGAGCTGCAATGTGGTATGGGGTAGTTACCTGGGTCCAAGAAGGGCAAAAAGTGGGGTAAAAGGTTTGACATAGAGATCAGGGTTACCAATCTGGAAAAGCAGCTAATTGCCTGAGGAATGGGTTATGCTAAAACACTAACCAGAGAGATTTGGCTCATCTCAGGCCCTGATGGCTACCTGGGCAAAGAAGCCCCTGCTTGCTTTCCTGGGTGCTAAGTGTTGTACAACACTAATCCTGAGGAGACATGAACAAAGGACTACTCACCCCAGAGAGGAAACCAAGGACAGGCTGAAATAAGATGATCACCAAAGTCCAACTTGGTAAAACTGATGAGTTTTATTGGGGTTACTTATAGGAAAATGGGTGAAGGGTTACTTACAGGAACAGAAATGGCGCAAAAGACAGCTGCATTACCAAAGTCAACCACAGCATGGGTGATAGCCCACAACGCCGGGAACCTGGAGTACAATTCACAGAATGCAGGCAGCTCAGCAGGTTGGAGAGTGTGTTTTTGAAGTCATTCAGTTGGTCTGAGCCTCTTCCAGGCTGGTCTCTGCTTCTTCTAGGCAAGTGGGCTCGTCTGTGCATCCCCCAGTTTCCTTAGCTGGTCTGAGCTTCTTCCAGGCAGCTCAGCTTCTCAAAGAGTATCTTAGCAGTTCTCACTACTTATACATGCTTGGGGCGGGAGGGGCCAAGTGCATCTGGTGAGCTTCAGGAACTTCCTGGAGTTATTGAGTGGTTCACTTCCTGAGTTTACCAAGCTTTCCTGAGGGATACACTGTTTCATCTCCCCTTAGAACATCCTGTTGTTTTCCTCCTTTCTAAAACTCTAAGTCTTAACAATCTTCTTTCCAAGATGGAAAGCTTTAATCCCACAGGAAAGTGCTACACAACACTGGAACAGTAGTGTCAAGAGGCAGCGTGACAAATGGATGACTTTCCAAATATCTGACCGTTATCTTCTAGGTATTACTGAAGCATCCACTACAACCATCAGCATCACAGGGCAGAGGCAACATTTCTAACAGCAGGTACAGTGAGGCTTGGATCGTCTCCACTGCAAGGCCTAGGGAACAGAGTAACCAGGGGCAGGGTGCTGTGAGGCGTGGCTTTGCTCACAGAAAGAGACACACGTGTACTTCTGACTGTTAAGGAACTCTTAGCAGAATTAAGCTTTGGATATTTTATGAAACTGACTGAATGGCTCTCATAGCATGGGTTAGTGTAAGCAATACCTCCCTCTTCTTTTTTCTTCAAATCATATTCCCATCTTTGCCCTGGAGTACGTTTCAGGCTCAGAACCAGAAAATGAATAGCACATAGACCACCAGAAAATGTGGTGGTGCATTTACTCCACAGTGACCCAAACCAAGCAATATCAAAAGGAGCAATGGCAATCTTACTCTCCTGTCCCTACCTTGCACCTTCAACTTCAGCAAGGTAGCATTTGTCACAACAGAAGGTTCAAGTCATAGGCCAACCCATATCACAGTGCCCAGCCATTTGCTGTGGAGATTTACAAACTGAAAAACATGGACGGCCACAAAGAAAGCCAGCCGTGTGCGCTGTGCATCTTCTCTGGGAGAGGGAAAATGGAGCTGATATCATCATGGAGACAGACAAGGTCCCTGCTCTCCCTGTATCAAAAACAGTCTAACAGGGAAACAGAGCACCCAGCAAGCAATAGGAGCATTAGGGAGACCATTTGTATTGACAATCAACCGGACAGGATCGGCATCACCTTGGTGAAAAAGCCTCTGGACATGTCTATGAGAGATTTTCTAGACTACATTAGTTGAATGGGTAGACCCACTCTAAGGGTGGGAGGTACCATTCCACAGGCTAGGTGAAATCAGAATGAATGAAAAGGAGAAAAAGCTAGCTAAGCATGGACATTTACCACTCTCTGAATCCTGACTGTAAATGCAATGTGACCAGTTGTCTCATGCCCCTGCCATGGTGCCTTTTCTGCCTTGATGTACTTCATTACATTTTGGAGCCAAAAGAAACCTTTCTTTCCTTAAGTTGCCTTGGTCAGGTATTTCATCATAGCATCAAGGAAAGTAACTAATACAGGTAGTCACTGTGACCAGGTGAGTGGTGGGGAAATGGGCCGAAAAAAGACTAGGAAAATGTATAAAATGTGTAGTGGTGGGTAACTCAGGGTAAACAGGTACTGGCTGACACTTTGTTTTCTTTGTGCTCGATATCTTTTCCAATAGTCATTCTTTCACTAAATGACATTGACTAAGGCACAACCACAGCCCAATGGGGACACCGTGATCAATACAGACATGGTCCCTATCATCTGTGTGAAGATGGTTTAATTGGGAGACAGAGAAACTAGCAAGCAATGGGAAAATGTGTGTGTGTGTGTGTGTGTGTGTGTGTGTGTGTGTGTGTGTGTGTGTATGTATGTGTGTGTGTGTATGATTTAAAAAGGATTTGCAGGAACTGGAGAGATAGCACTCAATCCTCTCAGACAGTAAAGTGCTTCCTGCACAACTATGAAGGCCTGAGTTTGATCCCCAGCATTCATGTAACAAGCTAAGTGGTGGCACTTGCTTAGAATCCTGGCACTGGGAAGGCTGACACTAGGATCACTAGGGCTTTCTAGCCAGACAATCTAACCTAATTGGCAAGTCTGAGAACCTAATGGGAGACTTTGTCTCAGAAAACAAGGTAGATGACCTCTAAGGAACACCAAAGGTTGACCTCTAGCCTCCAAACATACATACGTACATACAAAATCATGTGCATGTGCCTACACACACACACACACACACACACACACACACACACACACACACACACACACCCCATAAACACAAAAAGGAAGGAGGGAAAGGAGGGGGGGAGGGAGGGAGGGAGGAAGGGTGGGAGGGTGGGAGGAAGACAGGCAGGCAGGCAGTCAAGCTGGGGGGTTTGTTTTGGTTTTGTTAATTTGATTGGTTGGTTGGTTGGTTGGTTGGTTGGTTGGTTGGTTGGTTGGTTGGTTGGCTTTTTGAGACAGGATCTCTGTGGAGCCTTGGCTGTCCTGGAACTTGCTTTGTAGACCAAACTGGCCTTGAACTTAGAGATCCACCTGCCTCTGCATCTCAAGTGCTGGAATTAAAGACACACACCAACACTGCCCAGCATGATTTTATTCCTACTTTCTAGGTCTTGAGTAAGTATGAAACTCCTAGTTCAGTGTTCTTATCTTCTCAAATGGAAGGCAGTCCCATAGCAATAGCCTGCAACAGGAATCACACTTTCTTCTTCCCATGATGGAAGTAGATTTTTGTCAAACCTAAGATCCAAGCATCCAGGTAAACTGTCTTAGAGTCCCGCTCACCCACACCATCCTAGGGTCCTCCATCTACCAGATAAGGATCTCCTGGGGTCCTTTGCACCCACACGCTGTGCTTTTTCACCGAGGATTTCCCACCGCAGTCACTGGGGGCCTGTATCAGATTTGCTGCACCTTCAGAGAGAGAGCTCCCCCTGGCTTGAGGTTAGATGCACCAGATCAGAGTAGGACTGGGGATGGGAAAGTCAGGGAGAAACCACTTAGATTAAGATGTAATTCTTCATCTTCCTTGGCCACTTCTCTGGGCAAATGCTCCCATAAACGTTCATCTTCTGAAGCTTCATCCTGCCCCCAACTGCAGAGCTCTTCCTTTGGGTGCTAATTTCTATGTCTAGGGGTTGACAGTGAGCTCAGGTATCTGCTCATTCTTGCCCCTAAAATCACCTTGGTAGTTTTACTCTACTCTAATTCCATCTCTCCCATCCTCTTCCTTGTCAAGTGCCAAATTTAAGAAAGGGCACTTGGAGGGCTGGGGGGGGGGGGTGGCTCAGTGGGTAAAGGTGCTTGATGCCAAGCCTCACAGCCCAAGCTCTATCTCCAGAACACACTGTAGAAGGAGAGAGCCTACTCCTGAGAGTTTGCCCTCTGACCTCTACAAACATGCCATGGCATGTGTCTCCCCTGGCCCCCCACAAATAAATTTAATTAGCAACAAAGACAAGAACAATTTGTGACATCACACTGTCCACAGAAACTCAAAAGCACCTGTGTGACAGATGTGCGTGAGGCCAGAGAGACAGAAGAACAGCCTGTATCCTGTTACCATGTGGGCACTGCTGCCATCTCTCAAAACCCTTCCCACTACTACCCTGCAGTCTCCCGGGTTGACAGCAACAATGCAGTCCTACCGTAGGGCTACCCTGTCACTGTGCTTTGAATAAGATGTCCCCCACATGCTCATGTGTCCCCATACTTGGTCCCCAACTCGATGTGTTGGTTCAGAAGGTTGTGAAACTTTTAGGAGTGGAGCCTTGTGGGAGGAGGTGGGTCACCAGGAAAGGGCCTTGGGGTTCAGTCCGGCCCTGCTTCCTGCCCGCTCTCTCCTTCCTGACTATAGATCCAGTGTTGATCAGCTACCCCATGGTCTTAACACCACCCTCCCTCCTTGATGGACTGTGTCCCCTTGAACTGTAAGACACAATAGAAAAAAAAACCTCTCTCTCCTCAAATTGCTTTTGTTATATTGTTTTTGTCAGAGGAAGAGGAACTAACTCACTATGAAAGTGCAAACTTCCCTAAATGAGATCACTTGTTAGCAATGTTGAAGACTTGGTCCTTTGACTCTCTGTGACCGATTTATAATAATCAGGCTTTTTTTTTTTTTTTTGGTGGCCCACAAGTCTCCTGGATTGTCATTAGTGTAGCCTTGGTTAGGAAGTTGCAATATGATCCTCTGACTAGAAATACTGGCATAATTTATTGCATTATTACTCCTCTGAACTGAAAGCAATTAATTACCTGAAGCAGGAATGCAGAAGCGAAAATTTATCAGGGGAAAGTGATGAAAAATGTACCCACTGCTCTAAAATAATAGATGCTTAATGGGGTTTTTTGTTTGTTTGTTTGCTGGCTAATATCAGGCATCTTACCAACAACTCCAGCTTGGATGTCTGTCGGGAATCCCACTCTTCTTCAATCCCCACCCCGGGATACTATTCTATCACCCTCTATCTCCCTTGAGGGAAAGAAGAAATGTCTAAGATGTCCACTTAAAGGCAGAAGAGAAGCCCTGTTCCTCTTCTTGTATGAAAGTTATTAATACAAACATTGACTTGCATGATAAAATACATGTGTATGTTTATTGCCTATGTTGCTAAGACAAATATATCTGCTACCTGGCTGGTATGTCTTTCTATCTTGGTGTTTTACTTTAAAACTTATATAAAAAGTCATACTGGATATATTTCAAGGGAGATATATATACATATATGCACACACACACATATATATGTACACACACACACACACACACACACACACACAGAGCTATATTTGTAAAGCCTATATCGGAAATCCTCAATGATGGCCTCCAAGAATCTTTTATTCTACCACTTTCCTAACCTTTCCTTTCATCCCACTATTGTCCAAGGTTCAGAAAGAAAGAAGAAATGGGGCCAATACTACAGTATTGTATTATCTGTAAATTTCATGCACACGTAAAAGATAGGAGTAGGGCGAAATTCATTATATTTGTTTCTGCTTTTCAGAATTATTCACATCTGTATGATTCCGTAATTGTTTCTTCTATAAAGTTATTGGAGTAATTTTGCTCCGTATATTCCCGATCAATTCCCCCTCTCAAGGGCACAGTTGAGAAGTGATATTTGAAAACGGCCTCTGATAGATTGCACGGTTAGTCAGCGGCCGAGACAAACAACCTAATCCAGCACAAATTAGTTCGGCTGCCAGCAAGAGTTTTATACAAAGATGTAAATTATGTTGTCAAAATCGGTGGCTTTCTAGCTTGCTGCTCAGCTAACAAGAAACCACTTTGGCTGATAAAGATGAACACTAAGGCTCCCTCTCTCACAAATTTGCAAATCTGCCATTTCAGCATTCTGTTCGCCACAAACAAACGGCCCGCTGTAATTGCCTCTTTCTTCCACCCCTGGTATTTTTTTCCCTCCTTGAGCTGTCCCTTCCAGGCTGCCCTCGAAAATAACAACAACAAAGCCCAAAAGCACCACCATAATAAATACCCACAACTCTCAGAGTCAAAAGAGGGGCAGAGCTGCAAGAGCTCACCCTCTAGCCTCCTCCCTGCCTAGGGAGGCACCAGCCCTGCCCACTCACCCACGGAGGGGGCCATGCACAGACCCTGGCCCTGTCACTCCAGATGCAGCCAGATAAAAGACCCGAGAGGGCAGGACAAACTCTTGGCTTTAATAGAAATGGAAATATTCTTGGAGCTTTGGACAAGGATTGCTGTTGACACTGGCCCATCCATTCTTCTTTCTTTTACAAGCTCCCGGTACTGGAAAGGGAGGGCAGACAGTATACTTCCAAAGGATCTCAGCAGAGAATTCCACCAGGCTGCCTGGGTAAACTGGAATCAGATATATCTAATGCTGGACTGAAAAATAATAACGCATTATAACGGTAATTATACCCAGCATAAGTCAAATAAATAAATTATAAATTACAATTACCCTTTACAGTTGCTAGTCTCACTGTTTGCTCTACAATTAACTGCAGGTGCTTCTGTGTGTTTTATTACCACCCCAAAGTTATATATTTGAAAGAATGGTACAGATGATTCCTGTTTATTTGTTAAATTAAAGCATTGTTGGTAAAATTACGGCTTAATTAATATTATGGGTACTGTATAACAAAATAGTTTACCTTGTACATAATTTATTTCCACATGCGTATCTCAGCCCAGACCCATTACAGCTTTGAGGCAGCTAAAATAAAATATTCCTCCTTTGCTGGCATTTTTCTAAATAGCAGTTCACTAAATCAATATTATTCACTTGGTATTTTTAAAAGCAGTGTATCTTAATAATTACACAGCATTAGAGTAGGCAATAATTTTACTTGCTAAGCATATTAAATTTAGCAAACCATCAGTCAGATAGTTTGTTCTTTCTCAGAATGGGTAAGCAGTGAGTGAGTTTGGAATCATGTTCCTTTGGTATAAATGTCACAGGGAGTTTAAGAATGCGTCTGTGACTCCCTAAGCCAGCCGGCACTATATATCTTTATTAGTTTCAGTGGTCAGCACGGTGACCGGTTGTTTATTCTCATTACTCAAGACAAGGTGAGCCACTTGGC